>NC_134038.1:37481463-37854647 GCF_965140245.1 Athene noctua
GAGGAGATAATCAGTGACCTACAGCATCACGTAGACATAAACAAGTCTATGGGACCAGACGGGATACACCCGAGGGTGCTGAAGGAGCTCGCTGGGGTGCTCGCCAAGCTGCTTTCCATCATTTACCAGCAGTCCTGGCTGACTAGGGAGATCCCAACTGACTGGAAATTGGCCAGTGTGACACCCATCTATAAGAAGGGTCGGAAGGATGATCTGGAAAATTACAGGCCTGTCAGCTTGAATTTGGTGCCCAGGAAGCTGATGGAGCAGCTCATCCTGAGTACCATCACACAACATGTGCGGGGCAACCAGATGCTCAGGCCCAGTCAGCATGGGTTTATGAAAGGCAGGTCCTGCTTGACAAACCTGATCTTCTACGGCAGGGCGACCTGCTTATTGGATGAGGGAAAGGCTGCGGATGTTGTTTACCTTGACTTCAGTAAGGCCTTTGACACTGTTTCCCACAGCATTCTCCTGGTGAAACTGGCTGCTCATAGCTTGGATGGGCACACGCTTTGCTGGGTAAAGATTTGCTTGGCTGGATGGCCAGACCCAAAGAGTTGTGGTGAACAGCGATAAATCCAGTTGGTGGCCGGTCATGAGTGGTGTCCCTCAGGGCTT
This sequence comes from Athene noctua, assembly GCF_965140245.1. NCBI lineage: Eukaryota > Metazoa > Chordata > Aves > Strigiformes > Strigidae > Athene > Athene noctua. The sequence goes on from NC_134038.1 coordinate 37,482,085, forward strand.
GTTGTTGGGGCCACTCCTGTTTAACATCCTTATTGATGATCTAGACGAGGGGATCGAGTGCACCCTCAGTCAGTTTGCAGATGACACCCAGTTGGGTGGGAGTGTTGATCTGCTCGAGGGTAGGGAGGCTCTGCAGAGAGACCTGGACAGGCTGGAGCCATGGGCTGAGGCCAACTGGAGGAGTTTCCATAAGGCCAAATGCCGGGGGCTGCCCTTGGGCCACAACAACCCCCAGCAGCGCTACAGGCTTGGGGAGGAGTGGCTGGAGAGCTGCCAGTCAGAGAGGGACCTGGGGGTGTTGATTGACAGCCGGCTGAACAGGAGCCAGCAGTGTGCCCAGGTGGCCAAGAAGGCCAATGGCATCCTGGCTTGTGTCAGCAATAGCGTGGCCAGCAGAGACAGGGAAGGGATCTGACCCCTGTACTCGGCACTGGTGAGGCTGCCCCTCGATTCCTGTGTTCAGTTTGGGCCCCTCACTACAAAAAGGACATTGAATGACTCGAGTGTGTCCAGAGAAGGGCAACAAAGCTGGTGCAGGGTCTGGAGCACAGGTTGTAGGAGGAGCGACTGAGGGAACTGGGGGTGTTTAGTCTGGAGAAGAGGAGGCTGAGGGGAGACCTCATCGCCCTCTACAGCTCCCTGAAAGGAGGGTGCAGAGAGCTGGGGATGAGTCTTTTTAATCAAGTAACAAATGATAGGACAAAAGGTAATGGCCTCAAGTTGCACCAGGGAAAGTTTAGATTGGATATTAGGAAGTATTTCTTTACAGAACGGGTTGCTAGGCGTTGGAATGGGCTGCCCAGGGAGGTGATAGAGTCTCTATCCCTGGAGGTGTTTAAGAGTAGAGTCGACACAGCACTGAGGGATATGGTGTAGTTGGGAACTGTCAGTTAGGTTAACGGTTGGACTGGATGATCTTCAAGGTATTTTCCAACTTAGACGATTCTAGGTTGATGAAGATGTTCATTAACATCTGTTGATGAAGAACCAGATATCATTAGCTAACCAAAATATAATTATATAAAATAACAAAAACAGGACTGGGAAGACCTCTGTTTCAGGGCGCAGATAAGTGCTTCCTTGGCAGGTTGGAGGGTATTAGAATTAAACAGTATAGGAGTTTTATGGGGTTTTTAGCTTATATCACTATATAACTTCAAGATGATAAAAATGACTAGTTAATTACATTGTGCTACTGTAGTATCAGTTATACTTGGCTTGTGAATGTAATACAAGAAATTAAAACAATTTTTAACAGCTGCTTTGTAAATGCGTAGAAAATGCCTGTTCTCGAAGAACTTAATTGAGATGGTAAGTGTCAAGCACACTGCTAAAAGAGAAATACTAGGAGGAAGGAAAGTCATGGATTTCAACAAAGAAGGGACAGTTAAAGACAATCTGTGGTTTTCCCCAAATTATGTTTTTGGTAATTTGTAATGTAGTAGTGTCTGGAAATCTCAGATCACTCATGCTTCCTGTATTTCTCCTCCGCTTTTCACAACTTAAATGTTCCTGTCTTTCTAAGTGGAGCATTAGAACTGATACAATGCTAATCTGTCTAGGAAATGTTTAAGTGTTTATGGTTAGTGATGGATGACTTTGGAGAAGACACAAAGAGGTCACTTCTCCAAAGTAAATGGTGAACATAGTAATACGACCTGCAGTGAATGTCTGAAGCATCCCCATTAAAAATGGCTCAATTGGAGAGTAAACCAGACAATTATTGCAATGGCAGTTTAAGCCTTTTACATATAAGAAGTAGCTTGTTATTTCAAATAAATACTCTTTTTTTTTATTTCTGCAAGTGTCAACAACTTGTATTTTTGTGCCAAGACATTTTTCTTTAGTATTAGCAGCGGAAATAAGTTCATTTGAAATTGTCTTGCTGCATAAAAACTAACAATTTGCTAAGTATCAATGTGGTTTAAAAAAATCATATGGTCAGTGATGGATTTTCAAGGAATAACTGACTCTAAAATTTTTGCTTGAACAGCAATTATTTTTATTGACTAAAAGTTTCTATTACTCTTACTTTTTTCTTTTTAAAGTCAATATATATCCCATGAAAAGTGAGAGATTAAGAGGTTTAGAGACTGAAATCTGGATTATCTAAAGAATGGGGACAGTACAGTACAAGACTTCACATGTGGCTTCATCAATGTGTTTTAAATATGACCCAAAGGTCATTAATTTTTACCTAAAAAACATTTAAACATTTTAGGAGTTTGGCAAAGGACTATATACCCAGCCCTTTGGTGAGGATACTTACAATTATGAAGAAGTTTCACAGTGTTGGTGCCTCCTTAAATTTAGTCCCCCTTGATTTATGTTTCTTATTATCATAAACTGCACTCCACCATCTTACACAAAGATGTGATGTTCATTTCTGAGAACTGCTTACCTTCTACTGTTAAGTCAAATAGAGTAAAAAACCTCACACCAGCTGATCCATATGGTCTTTCAGCTTATGAATAGGCACAACTGGAGTGTCTTTTTGTACATTTAAGTTAATTATGACCCACTTGCAAAGATTAACTTTTTCCCTCAAACTGTGATCATTTGGGATAATGAGTTTCTGGTCTTAAGGATTTAATTTGTGCTGATTCAGAAAAAGATTCCTGGTAGAACTGAGTCAAAATTTATGCCAAAATTCTTTTGTTATTATATATTTTCAAGAAACGAAAATTCGCTCAACCTGAAATGTTTTCTGAAATTGCTCCACTATATTGCCTTTTCTTCAGTGAAAATATATCAGTTTAAATCACTGAATCTGATCTCACCACTTTCTGTTGTAATTTCTTAAAAATTTTAAATTTTTCAAGTATAAATTAATTTTCTCTTAGAACTTTCTTTCAATTTCAATTTTTAATCTCAGTACTTGACTAAGAAACCAGTTTTGTCAGGGAGGAGGTATGCTTAATCAGAATGGAAACAAAAATTACATGCTATAATAGCAAGTACACAAACCCAACTAAAACTAGTAATATCAAAACAAGAATGATCATCTTTTCCAGTGAAGCTAGATGTAATTGTTCTTTTAATTGTCAGTGACTCTGATGTGAGCAGCCATAACTCAGTGATTCAGAAACTTCTAATTCTTGGTATTGGACCATAAGCACCTGGATTTTCCCACACTAGTAGTATATCAAAACCAGTCTCACAGCTTTTAAGACATAGCTTAATTGTCCAGCCTGTTTTCCTGAAGAATGTAGAACACCTTCTGAAAACTGGTTCTTATCCTAAAGTCAGAGAAAACATCTGAGAAATATTAGTGCAGCAGGAACATGCCCATTGGATAAATCATACATGTTTGGAAACTTGATGAAAGGGAAATTTTTAGTGCTATCTTTAGTAGTAGGATTTTGCTGTCATGAAACAACCTTACATGTAACAAATTAATTGTAGTTAATTATTCCCCTTCTAAAGTAAATAATATAGTACTAGTACAGTAACAGTGATTTCAGATTTTGTTGTAAGTAGTCTACAGTAGTTTTAAATGGCAATAAGCTAACAGAGAGAATATGTTAAATCTTTTAGTGATATATGTGGCACCTCAAAAGTCATTGTACCCTCATAACAGTTTATCATATTGTAAATCACAACATTTAAGAATATTGGCCATGCTCTAAAGGTAAACATGAAACTTCTGCTAACACAAAATGTTTAGACTTTCTTAGATTCTAGTTTCACATCTCTGAACCGATGACTCCCTTACACTCACTGGTGATTTGTTTTTTGAACTGTTTCAACTTGATAGGCTAGTAGACTGAAAAATAAGAAGATTATGTTTTTAGAGTCTACTCCTAAGACGGTGAATTTAATGAACGAACTCCCTTTTGCTTAAGCTAGGTTAGGTTGGACTCTCAAATCCAGTAATAAACAGTATTAACAAAATATTAATCTTATCTGGTGCTTGCCTTCTTTTCTCTGTCCTCTCTATTGCAAATTAAATCTCCATATCTCTTCTTGCTGCTGTTTAAGCTATGAATCTGAGGTAATTGAAATCAATGGGAAAAAAGGACATTGCAACATTCATAATGCTGCCAACATTATTAAACTAATCTTACAAGATATAAAAATATGGGTCTAATAGATCATGGCAGACTCAGTGAGTATCTTACATAGGGAAGACAAGAGTATACTGAAGGCAGTACACATGGGCCCATAAGGACAAACCATGAATGTTGTGAGAAGGGAGTGGTGATACGGGAAGCGTAGGGGGCTAAGCAATCATTGAACTACAGACAGAGGAGAAGACTTGTGTCTGAAATATCCTGACATCCTCAGACATCCTCAGACATCCTCATCCCTTATCTGGGCTTCAGTGTTGTGCCTGGCAGCTGTCAGAATTAAGATGAATTTCTGCATTTGCCTTCAGGATATCCTGAGCCTCCAGTCCTGCAAATGGACTTAAATAAAACAGTAATGCATTCCTTAACCATATCTCCTGTGCAAATGAACTTCTGCCTGACACAGTTTCACTTTCATTATGTAAAGGTATTTTTTGAGTATCCTACCCAACTAGGTGGACACCTCTCATTATATTGCTTTGTTGACTGTAAATAAATTTATACATGCTATACAAACATGCCTATTCCTGGCAGACATAATTCTGGTGATAGTTTGCCCAGTCGTGAGTTTAAGTATGTAATTCTGTACAGCACGACTTTTGAAATGTCATCATAAAGCATAAATGAGAGCAATGAATGTGACTCATTAGTGTGTCTTCAAAGAAATTATGTAAAAAAGATTGCAGCAACTGGACATATTATCCTGGGAATATCGGACACAAATCAAATACCTTCAGTTCTGCTGACTTCAGAGGAATCTGTTTGTTAAAGGAAGTAAACAAAACTATTTGTAGGTAGAGTAAATTCTCATGTCAGGATAATTTAACAAAATACAGTATTTATTTTCATCTTTTGTTCTGCTTATATGACAAAGACACTTAAAAATGCATTTTACACCTTGCCTTTCCATGCCTGAAAATTGGCCAGTTTGTGTAGTCCAGCAAGAATGAAAGATGGCAGACACTCATAAACCCAGAGTCTATTTCATCTCTACTCTTCATGGTAAGGATCAATCAGATGCAGCTCGAATAGTCCTTGAAGGTTGCGCAAGGTTGTGAACAAGGCAGTAGATTTGTTGAAGTAGTTAGCAATCTCCCCTCTGGAAAAAAATAAATTTAAAAAAACAACCCTTTTACCTCCTTTGATCCTCTGGAGTGGAGCCCACTATAAGCAACAATAATCATCTGCTTCTTTTAGCACCTCCCCAAGCAACACAAACATGGGTGTCATCTTAATGTGAAGACCTTCACATAATCTAAATTCAATATTTTCATTTGTTGCTGCTAGAATAGAACACAGAAAGTACTAAAATAAAGATAAACAAATTAAGGAAAACAAGGATAATGAAATAGGTATCAATTAGACGTGAGGTCTCCTTGAAAGAAGGAACAGATACTATACATAGAGGACAGAGTGCTGTGTTTTTATAACTCTCCCATGTCTGCGTGAAATTTGGTCACAGTGCCTTTACCGTTAAATTATCAGAAAATGCATTACAAAAAGAACAGAATGAACTGTAGTTCCTGTAACATCCGAAAGTAACAGAGCAACTATTATATGACCTCATTAACAGCTTATGCATAACCCTGGCCATTACAACTTGTTTTAGTAAAAAAGGCAATGTCAGAAGAGCCACTGGACCGCATCCACAATCTTTTAGCAAATGTGCGATACAAATTCCCAACTTACTCTCTGCTGGACAGCCATCAAGGATAAATAGAAGAATTCATAACTTCAATGCTTGTGCTAGTGAGAAAACCTCTAATACAGACTGGTACTCTTTGTAAGTATGTACAAGAAAAATCTCCAGCTACAAAAGGTACAGAAAGTTTTCAATCAATTTTTAAAATTTGTTTTAAACTGTCTGCAAACAATGGAAAGCAGCTGGTTTGCATTGTTTTATTTCTATCACATTATCTGACAAAAATGTTGATGAGATCAAGTTTTGGGACTCTATTGTGAGTTATACTCAGTCTGGATTTAAGGACAATATATATTTATATCCCCCTTCATATGCACTTGTAAATAATAGTTTGGAATTCCATGATGAGTTATGTAAGTCCTGAATATGAAGCCATCATCACTATAAAATACTATATTATAAAAAAAAAACCAAACCAACATATTTTCCTGGGTCTGACCTGCTAGTTGCATCTGTGTTCAGCTGGTTGGATGAACCCTTAGCTAAAACATTTACCACAAGACAGATTTATCACACAGCCTCGAATTATAAGAAATAGTCTGTTAGATGAGAGACAATACACTACACATTGGAAAACACTACAGTTGTGATTAAAAGCAAACATGGACTCAGTACTAATGGAGTAAGACTAATGACAGGGTAACAGAGGCAGTATTATACTGCATTCCAGCACCTAGAAATTAAATTATTAAAATATGACAAGGAGCTGGTAGAGCTGTAGGTCCAACATACAGAGCCCACTTTCCCCAGATATTCAGCAGCTGCCCACTTTAAGCGTGTGAGCAGTTCCTCTAAGATCAGCCACTTTAAAGCAACATACTCCAGCTAAACAAGAGGAAATGACAATGACTGTCTGAGGAGAAGCATCTTTGGGGATAACACCATTGTTCAACTTATTGCTCTTATCTGAAGGAGTATCTGTTTTTTTTCATGAGCTGAAGAAGGATCAGTGTGTATGGTTATTAACTATTAGATGATTATGAGCCATTTTTTATAGCTACTGAAAGCAAGTGCAATCAAAAGTGTACTAGAAAGATATTAGCAGTGTGATTGGTTTAATAAGGACATTGTACCTCCTTTGTCTCAGATGTAAACACTGCAACAGCAATCTATTGCAGGTTGCAGGAGCAGCAGCTTCTGTCTGTGAGGAGAAAATTCGGTGGCCGTCTTGTTAAACTGTCTCTTCGCTAATCAGCCATGACTATTTGTGTTTTACGAATCTGCCTGCTGGTTTCTAGTTTTATGCCATAAAAAATCAGTTTCAGTTTTCAGATCCAAAGAGTGATGTAGGAGCATGGTGTTTATTCTCCTAGTGTGAAGAATTCATTTCTCTGGGTTCACATTTCTGTTGGGGTAGTGTATTCGATGGGTAATTGCTGAGGACTGCTTACTTTATGATTATAGCTGTTTAAAAGTTTGTCAAGGATGACCAAAGCTTGGAAAGAAAAGTTGTTGTTTGGGTTTTTTTTTTTTTTTTAGATAGTATGATAATAATTTAATAATTGTTTGGGTGGGGTTTTTTGTTTGTGTTTTTATTAACAATTTTTTTTTTTTTCTCCTGAGATTATTTCAGTTCTCCTTTGAATATGATTGGTCATGGGATCAGTGAAATTCCTGTGAATATGGTACTCCATACACCATATTGATCTGAAATTAGGCAACTTATTGAATTAATATTTAATTTTTCTTTGGAATTTTGCTTATAGACTAAATCCTTAAACCCAGAAGAAATGTACACTTGTCTTAAAATTATTTTAATTAGTGAGTTGAAATACATATTAAAAGATACTGCTTTTAAAAATAAACTAAGAAGAGCTACAGAGTAGTAAAATATAATCAAATTATCCAGAATATCAAAAACTCTTCTCCATGATCAGAGGAAATAACCCTGTCCATTCAGCTCTTCTCTGAGAAGAAATCTAAGCAAATAAACGGCCTTTGTAACATGACCAAAAGTCAACATTCAAACTCTCTCTCAAACCCACCAATGTTTGTGCCTAGGAGGGCATCATTAGGGCAATTACTTGATTAAACAGCCAGTCCATTTTGTTTATTTGTTACACTCCTCAAAGGAGCACAGTTGACTCTCATGGGAACACATGTATCCAGTAAATAAAAGCAGGTTAATTACATGCCTTAAAATCACAGGACAGAAAATGCTACCCCTTTGTCTTCTGCTGACCCACAAACAGGAGCAGAGCTGGTGAAAGGCAAGATATGCCTTGTGTGCCTGGTTATAGGCCCTGTGTGTCTCTAAAGCTGCATAGCTTTGCTGAGAATGTAGCTCTCTTTCTTGCACAGTTGTTGACAGATTTGCACCATATGAATAAAATAAAACAGGTACAGCATTTATTTATGACAGTTAAACATTATTACTGCTTATTGCTTTTGATAGATGGCACGAAGAAGTGTTTATTGTATCTCAAAATATCTGCCACTCTTACTGGTATTTACACAGCTTTTATTTTCCCCTGGCCTCAGATTAATTTGTCTTAAAAGAAGATTTTCTTTCATTTCAGGTTATTTTGTCCATTGATTTTTACTTTTAAAAATCCCTTGTCATTTAAACCAAATCTCCGGCAATCAGCATCCAATACAAATACTTGCTCTAGAGCAGTTTGAAGGGTTTTTTTTCAGGATCATGTTACCAGAGTCTTTGGCTTTGTCAACATCAGACTTAAAGAGGAGTCTCCAAGAAGCCAGAAGCATGGCATATTTCCAGCTTTGCTTGCTTTCAGTTCACACAGACATCTCCTAGGCAGCAGGTATAATGATTGCAGAAACGCTTGCAGGCAGCCTACAGATACTGTATGCAGGTGTGTCTGAGAGCATCCAAACTGCCTAATGCTGAGCTAATAGCTTGTCAACAGTCTACTGAACCACTAACTATGCTTAAGAGATGATGTCTCATTTTATTATGGAAGCAATACCTGAAGCCATGTTTCCATGTTCACTATCTGGGCATCTCTCAAAACACAATGTAAAAATATATATTATAAATTGGGGATTTTTTTCTGCCTTGTTTTTCTCATGTCTTTTATTCTTGTTTTCCTCCTCTCTTACATACCCAGAACATCAGCCAGAAAAAGCCTCTGCCCAGCTACTATTCCCTCCTGAGCAGATTCACAATATGCCTGTATTTCTTGGCTATAACCTGACTTGAGATTTTGACAGGAGTATCACTTACATATAGCTGAAATGAGGGTAGCTGTCTGATCTTGGTCTAACTTCAACTATGGCAATACTATGACTACTGTTTTATATATGCGTACATGAATAACATGTCTCCAGTCAAAAGTCCTAGAAAAATTAAGTCTTTGTTACTTCCTTTTCCCTAGACCTTACATTAAAGTGACGTGTATCAAAACTGTTAACAGACAGTCATAGTAAAATATTAGTATTTAAACAAATATACAAACCCCAAAGACTAAATGGGAAGTGAATAGTATAAATGCATAAATCACTGAAATATTTGGATGACTTTTTTAGAATAATTTTATATGTGGCTGTGACATATTTCTATTTCACTGTTTAAAGTTATATTTTCAGAGATGTAGAAAAAGGAAATGCATGATTTCTTTCTTTAGTATAGAAGCAATAATCTCTTCTCCGAGTGAGAAAAGAATGAATCTAGGTGATTAACAGTTTTGATTAGACACCTGACATGATGCTGGAGTGATTTGGTATGATGTGTTTCACAGAGTTCTCTGCCCACGCTAAGCAAATCTGATGCTTTTGCCTTATTTTTCATATATAGATGGGGGGTATATGTATAATATATTAGATGTGATCCATCTGTGTTTTGACTGTGGAGGTTCTTTCTGAACAGGGCTTGGACTGTAGACAGCACAGTGTTTAGCCTTCTTACACGACTGCAAGATAAGTAAGGAAGAATGCAGAGGTGATACAGGAGCATGTCTTCATTTAGACAAATCCTCCCTGCTCCAGTGAGCTGCCTACATTCAGGGGGCTGGAATTTTATTTTAGGTAAACTTAGAACAACAAGGAGAGAATTAGGTGTGTACTGTCTGCTTGTATTTTACTATTTTGCTGTGAACTGAAAGTCTCTTAGATTAAATTACATTTTCTCATTAACAATTTTTCTTTCCTTTTTTGTTAGGAAATTGCTCAGCTTTCATTATAGGTGTCTCTAATGTCTTTCTATCCCAATATTTCTCCACAGTTGCAGTATTTCATATCCAATAACAACACCTGCTCTGTTGTTTCACTCTGAATTTTAGTGATTCATTAATTCTTCAACATAACTATACAACGGTCTTAATAGCATATGATACCCATCTTTACTGATTGCAGTAGGTACTTTATGCTGAAAGTGAATCTTCTACTGTATTTATGTAGAACAAGTGAACTGGTAGAAGTAAGCTAAAGCTCAGGATAAAAATTGGTGCAAAACGCAGGACCAATATGGTTATATTTATTCAGTTATCTTTTTTGTCCTGTGTTCAGCTTTATCTTCTTAGAACCTTGAAACTCTTCCCTTCCCTAGTCCTTTCGGCCTTTTCAGTTTAGGAGGTATATTTTTCCCCTGGAAAAAAGTAGAGAGGAAACCAAAATGAATGTCAAGTTGTAAAACAACAACAAAAAAAATACTGTCGACCAGTAGCTCTGCAGGAGACCCCTAAATAGTTGCAAAATCTCACCACATTACTGTGTATCCAGGGTATCCCGTCACTCAGATACTTTGATCAAAAGGAGAAAATCCTCATAGAATGACTTCTGTTAAAAAAAAATAAAAAAATGTTGATCATTAATTTAAGAACAAGAATGAGTTAAAACGGTACTAAAAATTAATTTTATATTATGGGTCTTACTAAACAAGTCTCATTTAAGTTGTTGGCAGACCCACAACTGCAATACAACTTTTTACCCCAAGGGTAAGAGTCTTTGCAGGAGCCAAAAGATTTTCAGCTCTGGTGTCAGACAGTGAAATGAACTCCCACAGGAACAAGGAGCCATCATTTCTTTGACCTTGTCTATTTAACCCAAGCACATTGCAGCATGTACATATAATGAACTAAAATCTACCAGACAAAACAATTCTACTTCACGAACAATTTCCACTTTGGGATGATGATAAGAAGGAAAAAAAATCATGTGGCAGACGCCACTCATGTCTCCCAGAGTATTACTGTCAGGTGCTGAGAAACCATGCTAATGAAAGCACAGTTGTAACCCATATACAAAAGTCTAGACAAGAAATACCTGTCTGATAATAAAAACTACTAGACACCAAAGCAGCTGGTTGCCAATGCCTTAAAAATAGAGTTCTCTCATTAGAGCTTGAAATAATCAAGTCTTGCTGTTTTCTGGTCTTTAAGAGAAGGCAAAAACAAGCACAAAGTGAGTAAAACCTGCTCACCTGCCTCTTCTTGTCCTTTTTGATAGAAATGCCAGACTGTTAGTCTTTGGCTAATGCTGTTCTGTATTTTAGTGTATCTATCAAACAGATCTCTTGGATGAAGTAGCTGCTGTTGTTTTGTCTAAAGGCTTGCTTTTGTGAACTTTTGTTTCCCATACAGAGGCTGTTGGCCAGGCTAGAACACCTTGAAGACGTTTTGGATCTGGTTTTTGGGCCGCAGATCTTCCCTGGAGATCTGAAATGTTCCCAATGTTTACCAGTAAAAATTAGACTCTACTTGACTATGCTTGCCTTTGGTGCTTTGATACTGTGTAAGAAAAGTTTTGGTAAGTCTCCCTGTTTCTTTAAAACCTTTAGCAATTAGGAGAGTGCTATGAAGGAGGTGGGAGCAGGTGTACCTTCACCCCGCTGGCTTGCAGGCCAGCCATTCGACATTTGTTTCTTTCCCTGCAGTTGTGGTATCTCAGACTGTGTTCACAGTTGACACTCTGGCTTCTCCCAGCTGGGGGGAGGCAGAAGGTACTTAAAATGGAAGAGACCAAAACAGAAAGGAGTTAACTCCTGCACCCAGTTTCTGCTGGATTCCCTGCTGCTGGGCTCTGTGCTCCAGGTCAGGTTTGCACTGCGGCATTACAAGCGTTCCTGACTGCCTTTTTACCTTCCCTTTCAGTACATTGATATTAGTGATCATCCTGCTATCCCTTGACATCTTCATGGAAATATTTCATGTCTTTCTTGTGAACAATACAGTCTTTAAACACAGAAAAAAACCTCTATCTCTGAGTGGTCTTTGACATTTGCAAACATGGCAGTAAGTAATGTTAAATACTTTTTCAATCTCCACGTTTTCCTTATTACTCCAGAGCACATCTCTCTCCAGTTTTACTTCAATTTAAACTGAAGAAGGCTTCTTTTAATTTAGTGCTAGCCATGTGGTATTCTAGGGAAGGCTGAGGGACAGAAAAGGGACATGTACTGCATTTATGATATACACACATAAAATAAATACATTAGAAGAAGTTGAGAGAAATCATGCAAAGATGACATTTCCACAGCTGTAAGAAGGACCCTCTAGCTGTGATTTTCTAGAAAGATGAGTCTGATCATCCCAAATCTTCTGTAAAATCTCTTTTTTTTTTTTTTTTTCCCCCAGATTAAACAATTAGATATTCTAAGTGTTACAATCCTCAGTACTGGCAGCTAAAAAGAGTAAAAAGTTTCATATATCAGTTATGTATATTATTTTATTCATGTCTCTTGTAGTGTTATTTCTTATCCTTGGGAGTTATCAAATGGACAAATCCTCTTTTAGCCATATACCGCTAGAAGAGTGTACAACTGTATAGAGTTAAGAAGTTGTGAGTTCCTTTGGAATGTGAAGACTGTCTGAACTCCATTTTGATCCTGTAAGTCTGGCAGAAAGCTTTTTTTTTCCTCTAATGAACTTACGTACACATGTACACAACATATACACATACACTCAGTATTCATCATTAATAAGCTTAAACATAGATGTCAATTGTATTTCAAAAGAGAATGAAACACCATCTCAGATAGCACTGTTAAAAGATGCTGGTTGTTAATGATTCCTGCTACTTTCAAAGCCTGACTGTTGACTATCTTCTAAATCTGTTCTTTGAAGAGTACTTTTAGGAATAAGTCAAGTGCAGTAAAACTGACTCAGATTAAGTTTTTGGCAACAGTCAATATTAAGCCTTCAACAACCCATGAAAATCTTCACAAATATAAAATTAATTTTATCCAAAAGTTTTTAAGGGAAGTTTTATAAGTGTTCTGAGTTTTCTTTACCCTCATCACTGATTTCTAATGAATGTGTGTGAAATTAAGTAAATATGTTTCTTCTCTTGCTTTAGCTATTTCCTGGTGCTGCATGGGCTCTGTTTCATGATGAGTTATTGATATTGCAAAATCTGGATTGTGGTATGCAAAATAATTCAGTTAAAGAAGCGAAATGATTCAAATATCCCAGTACTCAGCAAAGTGGTGGAAACTAAGAGACCTGTTTAAAATAACTTGCTGAAGTTTCAGAAAGTTGGTACTTGTTAAAGTTCCCTGAACTCTTTTTTTTTTTTTTTTTTTTTTCTTCATATCAGAGTAATTGAGAAGAGTTGGTAATACTTCAGCTTTAAGGGAACATTTTTTTTTCCTTCAGTTTTTGGAAGTCGTTCACCTTTTGATGTAGTTATAGAAGACTGATATTTTTAAAATAAAGTGTTTGCTTTTCTTAATTATCTTTTGCTAGGTTTATGTTCTGAATGGGATTGGAAGGGTACACTTTTCACATCATTGGGAGGTATAATACACCAAGAAAGATGGCCCTACAAAAACCATGTTATTGTCCTTGGAGATTGTATTTGGTAGCATTATAATATCCCAAGTGTTAGGATTCATTCTAATGTAGGCAAAATTAAAACAAAATCCATGTGACTATCTCTGTTTAGACGTTTGAGTGAAAAACACTGCTATGGTAATGGACAGAATTGCCATCTAAAAAGTTTACTGTATCAGGAAAAAGAAAATGAAGCTGTCCTGTGTTTCATAACTTTCAGAAGAATAGACAGATTGTCAATACATTTATGACATAAAAGTCAGGAAGGAAAATGAATAAATTCATCTAAACGAAATGAAAGAAGACTCTTCAGTTTCAAAGAGATAAGTGAACTTTTATTTAGAGATGGCACCAGGTCACATGTAAAACAAAAACCATCAACAGTGATGTTCCCTTCTGTCAAAGAGCATCAATTAGACTAAGTTACCTGATCTCCATTTGAAGAGTGTGAAGACTTCACAAGCAATTGTCTGGAGAAGCTAGAGGCTGAAAAATGAAGCCAAGGTCATGCTACATTGCAGATGGAATTTCATGACAATGAAGGCAACATATCGGTTAGTTAGGATATAATTACTGTTACACTATGTACTTAACAATAGTACATGCCTTTAAGTGTTCATTTCTAGGAACTGAAACATGTGATTCTTCATTTTAGCTTTTCAAAGTGATTATGGATTCCTGTGTAAGTGAAGTACTGCAGTATTTTAGATTTATTTTACTTGATATTGATATTGAGTATCCAATTGACACTGTGTAAACCTATTCTTTTTGACCTAGTGAGAAAAAATGTAAAACTTAAAGATTGGTAAAATTATCTGTCAGTTGACTTTAATTGTCTCTGATCTAGAATGGCAGCACACATTGTAGGTCCAGAAATATCTATGTTTGAAGTGGTTAAAAAGTTCAAGATAGTGAGGACCAGCTCACTAATTATGAAAAATACTCAGGAAAATTCAGTCCAGAGTAAGAATGAATTTTGTTCTTCATTTTTTGCTCTATTACTTATGAAAAGAAGAAATTCACTTGACAGTCAGAATCCAATATAACTGTTAAGAAGGTATTCTTTATGAGCAGTGCTGGGGTCACCCTGGGGATTCTCCACCAGAAGGGCTCCCACAAACTAGCAAGGAACATCAGTTTACATACACACAAGTCATACATATTCATTAGATTTCCTGGAAAGGGGTATATTATGATAATGAGTTCGTGGAATTCCTTTATATACTCCAAGCATGCATAGTAAAAATAGCTTGAGGGTCTTCGGTGGTTGAGGGAAGAAGTACACGATCTTCTTCACGGTGTCTGCTCTTTCCGGAGCATGAGCTGCAAGGTAAAGTCCAAGTGTCTTCTTTCTAAATCGGTGAGATCATCCTCCGTAGATTGTACCTCTGTGTCATTTTGTTCAAGTTCCCCCTTATCTTAGTTTGTCCAAGTGCCCACTGAAAGCTGCTAAACATGAGTTATACAGGGAGCATTTTACTTTTGTCTAGACAGACAAAGAGGCCTAGGAAAAAACAGTTGAGGAGTCATTGGGAAACAGACCCAAAAAAACTTTCATGCATCACAGTTTAGACTTAATCAGAAATTCACTGGTTTGAGCCCTTTCAGTTACGATCAAATAATCTGTGGGTTTGGAACCCTAGTAAACAAAAAACTCCTTGGGATTCTCTTTAGTAATTTACCAGTAGAGATGCTGTATCGCTAAACTTCCAACTAGAATGATTGCCCTTTGGAAATGCTGTCCCCTTGTGTGAGAGAGCTCCTCTCTTGTTATGAAGCACAAAATGTCATCTGTTAAGCACTGACAGAATTAGCAGTAGACAGATCTATACTAAAGAGGAATTCCCAAGAGGAATGTCATAAGAAGTGACAGAGGAGATGTCAGAGACTAATTAATTCTAACCTCAACTGGACAACAAAAGTATTCAGGGAACACACTATGGCAATGACATAGTTTGGGTGACTGGAACAGGCTTATGAAGAGTACAATAACTGTTTGCATTAGCTTCATGCAAAGGGTGCACTCTACTTTCCCCTACTCACTTCTACATGGTTAACTAACTGGATTAAATTATTTTTTATTTTTCTGAGTAGAAGGATAAATCAATACAAAGAATGAGCAGTAACCACACAGGTAGGTCACTCACATGGCTGACCCTGTGTCACTAGAGAGACACCAACTGAATCTCATAGCTTTGAGTGTGTTCCTCTCTATATCAGAAGTAACAGCTCATGTTAATTTAATGTGATTGTAAGTGAAAACAAGGAACAAAGTTTCAAATAGACCTTGATGCAACAGTAGGTGGGACTGAGGACAACAGAACAAAGCAAGG
This sequence comes from Athene noctua, assembly GCF_965140245.1. Taxonomy (NCBI): domain Eukaryota; kingdom Metazoa; phylum Chordata; class Aves; order Strigiformes; family Strigidae; genus Athene; species Athene noctua. Next base: position 37,497,920 of record NC_134038.1, read on the forward strand.
AGCTTTTTGAGACAGGCACTAAGCCAGCCTCCCAAAAGGAAGATGTGGGATGACTGCCTTGTGAAAAAGCAGAAGAAAGCGTCAGGAGACAAATTTGCACATTGGATTTGTTGTTCGCTGTACTTTAAGGACTAGAAATATGAAGCATTCAAGTTTAAAACCAGGTGTTGTCTTGAAAAGGCAGCCATGTGTGATTGCGAACATCTATTGGCCTTAAAGCTCCCAAGAAAGTAGCCTCACGAGGATAGAGGCTCACATGGTGTCCTGGTTTCGACCAGGATGGAGTTAATTTTCATTGGAGTATTCATACCATGTGATGTCATGCCCAGGTCGGGGGTCACTTGTCCCCTCTTGGCTTTCCGCTGGGGTTTTTTGCAGCATGTGGTCTGCTGGTTGGGCAGTATTGTTGCTGTGGGGCTTCGGTAAGCCACTGTTGCGTTTTACCCATTTTCTTTTTGAACTCGCTATTGTTACTCTTTTTCTCTTGTTATATTTAGCAAATTCTTTCTTTTTATTCAACCCATGAATTCTCTTCTTTTGCCCCTCCCCTGTCTTTCCAGAGGGGGGAGGGGGAGGTGAATGGCCAGCCACGTGGCATCTGGCAGCTGGCTGAGTTCAAACCTCCACACACGGTCTGTTGCAGAAGCTATCATGAGCACCACACATTAGAGTCAGAGACACAGACTTCATCACACTCTGCCACCAAGGTGTAGAAATGATCACAGATATCCTTAGCTGGTGATTGAAAGACAAAGGTTTTGTCTTTCTTGACAGAAGTACTTTACTTGGAAATTACATTGGAGTGGGATTGTAATTGAAGTCCTTCCCTCTTTCTTTACAATAAAATGCATTGGAGGGACAAACAAGGTGGTTGGATACAAAAAGACATGCCATTCCCACCTTTTTACTTCCCTATATTCCAGCAAATGTAATACAAAGGAAAAACTATGAGCTCAGATTTTTTCGAGTCTGTAAGTGGTCAGAGGAATCTGACAGGAGCTTTAAAATGCCTGAAACTTAGTCATGTGCTCAGGGAAGCTCCCTTGCCTCCTGTGTGGAGTGAGAGCAAAACTTAGAGCTGCTGTGGGGGCCAAGGACCTGGCCAAGAGGAAGGATAACAAGGGGGGATGAAGCACTGTCAGATGAAGGGAGATGAATCCCAAGAAGCTGTAAACCAGTCTGTGAGATGAAAAGTGGAAATTCTGCATGTGTGATAAATGTAAAGGCATGTTAGAGAAGTTAAAACTGCCTCAGTTTGATCTGTCTTCTGGGGATATCCTGCCCCTATTAAGAGCTGTGATATTTTCAGAATTGCTTGGCTTTGTGCTCTGGTCCTTGTGGGTCCTATACAAGCAAAGGCCAGTCTGGCCACATACCAATGTGGCCATTATCTGCTGCTATGCCACATGCCAGGTGCCAGTCTGGTGCAGCCTCTTGCAGTTATCTTGAATGAGAAAGCCCATTGCATAAGGGAAAATGGTGGGGGTATACTTCTGCATGCCTTCAGGCCTCTTTCTCTTACCAGAGTGATTTAAGGAGGTTTAAGAGCAAGAGAGGATGAGACCTGCACCCTTTAATTTATACCTCTTCACATGATATTAATCCTTCTTTTGCGGGCTAAGATTTCATCAATATATGACACTGTGCATTAATTTAACATAGGGTGGTTTACACCAGCTGACTGTCTCTGAATTTGGCCCCAGATATGATGCTTACTTCACACTTGATCTCCACAGTATTTACTCCATTCTGGGAAACAATTTACCACAGAAACACCTCCATTTCTTGGTGTCAGGTAACATGGTAGCATGCTTGCTTAATTAAATAAAGCAACCTAAATAAATATTGGAAAAGTTCCATTTTGCCCCTAACAAAATAATGTTAAAATCCAAAATAGACTTGTGAAGATAAATAATCTTCTAGGATTCTCACTTTGGATGCCTTCCATTGACTTCTTACAAAACAACGGCTTCTTGTTGCTCCTGGCCAGTACAGAAGAGTATGTGAGAAGCAGGAGCTGGAGAAAAGGTGTGAAGATTCAGTTTCTTATTTCTCATGAATGACTGGGTACATCTTTATGTGATCATGTCTGTTCTGCATACCTCTCAGCAAACGTGACAGAGAAATAGATGTGTCCTATTCTCTGTTAGGTGAAACCTAAGCAAACCTGATTTCACATCCTGTGTTTCCTACACAAATATTTGTTATTTTCACAAGATCTTCTAAACACCTTAGCACAGAATTCAATTACATGCATTATTTACTAAGTAGATTTGTAAATACTACCATTATTCAGTAAAATGAAACTAGCTCTCCAAAAACGATCAGTAAAATTTGTATGAAAAATAGCACTCTGCTCAGAAAACAAAATAAATATACTGTTATAGGAAAAATGGAAAAACATAACTGCTTCACACAGAATGTAAAAGTCATGTCCTTCTCAGCTATGTATATTTTTTTTACTTACCCCTTTTTTCCAGTGTGAACCCATGTATTATTTAAATATTTTTTTAACAGAGCTTTGTTTTTTAGCCAGAACAATTGTAGCAAAAGAACAATTTAGTTTTAAGAAATGTCATGCCATGATGCATTTCTGTGAAGGAAAAACAATTGTACTACTTAGAGGTAACACACTGGATATAATAATTAAATGACTGTGGTCTGGATATATGATTGTTAGCATAAAGCAGGTTTTTAGATAGCTGTGAGTTTTAAGTACTTTATCTCCAAATGAATTCAGAGAAATGTGTCATACTGCTGTGCTGCCTGAATTGTACTATCAGATATTTTTTCACTTATAGATCTTAATAAAATCCAATAATACTGTTTTCTTAAAAAAAAAAAAAAAGGAGTAAAGGTAAATATCCAATAGCTGCATTGTGTATTCCCATTTGACCTCTCAAGGAGGAAATGAATGAAGGCCACAATGTGTAACGTTTACTGAAGTGTGAAAAGCTTTTAACATATCTCTTAAACAATCAGTGCTTGAAATTAAGTTCTCAAAATCCTTCATTTAGTCATATCATAAGAGGTTCAACTTTTGTATTGCATTATAAAACACATTTATTTCTTTACTGATTTTTCTGGGAAATATTATGTGGTGAAGACATTCTGAATAAACTATGTTCATTCTGATTTTGCTGAAATTGTTATAAAAAAGCCCATGTCTAAATAGATACAGTTTTTTTTTTTTTCTAAACCCCATTAAATAATGATATTCCTCAATCAATTATGCATGCTAGGAATACTTTTCCTGCCCTGCCATCTGCCAAAATAGAGTTGAATGCATTTTCCCTGGCTGCAGTGGAATGAGTATCAGGGAAATAAAAAAATTGTCAAATTGAGATCCATCTTCCATTATTGATCACAGATTTGCAGCTATACCTGTCAAAGCAGTCTCTGTGCTCTACAGTAATATCTATAGCCCATTAGATCAGTATTCTTGTCATACTCCCTAAAACAGTAATCTTCAGCTGGGATAGTGAGATCCAAATAGCAGACTTAATTCACACAACCTGGTCATACTCATGCACACTGAGGACAAGAGCCCTTTCATGAATCATTAATCTCTGTAGAGGACATTGTGTCTAATGTAACTCTAAGATATCTGTAATATGACTCAGGTAATGGCAACCCATGCCTTGTTTCCTCTTGTCAAGAATACTGAAATGCATTTATTTTGTACCATCTGGGTTATCCAGAGGCTCTGCATGGGAATAATAAAGGCCTACCAAGCAGTACTTCACTCATTCAGCAATATTTACCTCTGCTGAAGCCTCTGCACTGATCACTTCTGAACTGAATTCCTAATTAGAAAATAGTCAGAGAAAAGAGTTTGCAGGCAGTATCCCATATAACATTAAAAAATGGCTGGAGGAGCTTTCCCATTGTTCCTTAAGTCTGGACTGGTTTTGGTCCCTAGGTCAGAAATTCACATCATTTCCTACATTTCTAGATCTTTAGATGCCCCTTTTGGTTGCATGTTGGGGTATTTCAGAGCCTTGTTCTTCCCTTCTATGCTTTACATGAAATTCAGGTCCTGTGTAAAAGCAAATACGCTCATCAGAAATTCTAGTTATACTGAAAAGAATAACAATATACTTAAGTTAAATGCTTTCTTCTTCAATTAGGTTTACTTGAGGAAGTTTAATATTATACCCCAAATCAGCAGGATTCTGAGCAGATGCTCTTAGTTCCTCAGAATCTATGCAAGTACTTTAAAAAAAAAAAATTATCAGATCATAGGGTTTTAGATATTTGTATTTTCCTGCTCTTGTCATGTAATTGCATGATGAGACAAATTTACATCTCCACAGAAACTGTTCCCTCTGAAATGGCAAATGCTGTCAGTAAAAAAATAAAAAAAAAAGATTTTAAGAATCACTTCTTATGTTTAGCCTTCAGAAATAAGTACTTAGATTTTTTAAAGATATATTTGTTCTTAATGATCCCAAATTGCATTTTACAATCCAATACCAGAAGCCAACCACATTTGTTGACTTAAATCCCAACAATCTTGTCTATTTTCATGGTACACACTAAGGAAAAAGAGAGGGCATATTTATATTTCCATTAGAGAGTGCAGGCAAACCAAGTGAGCTTTTAACCTGTTGAAAGAACAAGTTTCTCAAAAGTATAGAAAATGGCAGTATCAGTAAATAGCAGGCTGCCAGAGGAGGCCAAAAGAATCATCTCCCTGTGTTTTTGTACCAAACAGCCTAGAGTTTTTTGTATGAGAGCTTTCTTTCCCCTTTTTCCTAGAGAATGTAGTGCAGACCACAGGAAATGAAAAAATGTTTATTAAGCTGTCTCCAACAGCAACTAGATTCTTCCAAGGAAGATATAAATCCCCATATTCACTGAGGGAGGAGGAGAAAGATAATACTTTCGTACCCTCAGGCAAAGTACAAAAACAATGAGAAAAGAGTCCCTCTTAAACTATTCCTGGTGCAGTGAAACGATGCAGCACTATCCAAACTAAGTTTGGGAACTTGTCACACCCTCATTGTCAGTAAATTTAGTTCTAGGTAAATTTTACACAAAACTCAGTATATTGGCGAAGAGTCATGGGTTCAGTAGCACATGTCAGGGATGCACCATGAATCCAGAGGCAAGCCAGTTTCTCTGTGGTAGGCTAGGATATTTCTGGCTCCAAGTAGGAATTCCACCTCTTTCTGCTATGTGCTGGACTGCTGTCCATTTGAAGACAAAGCAGCATGCTGTGAAATATTTCAAACAGCTTTGCTGCCCAGGAAGAATGCTTTAAAGCTACATTGAATGGCAAAGCCATACAGAGGAATTGGGAATTTGCATTTAATTGATGAACCAAACTTTTATACCTACAGGTCCTCAGTCTGGGTAAATGGAAAAAGGAGGCAGAGGAGTGAGACCACATTTAGAAGGTGCTACTTTAAGTATGCCGTTGTTTAGTAAGAATTTGCTGCGGGGAGACAAAGGAAGAGGAACTTTGCCTAGCCTAAAATTCCAGTTACAGAGAGATGGAGAGTAGGTCAAACAAGGCTCTGCCTTAAGACTTGTATGTTTTTCCAAAGTCCTCTGACTCATCTGTGCCTTTTTAAGAGAAAAGTGACTATGGTTAAAAAATTATATGGCTAAGGTTACATTCATTGCTTGCTTGACAAATTATGCTTGAAAATGTTAAGCCAGAGGCCAGAGTTCCTAGAACTGGATGGAAATCAGAGGAAAATGTCTAGAGCCACTGTAAGACCTGAGAAACCTGAGGCCCAGGTCTGAGCACTCTGGAGTCCTCTGTCTCAAGGAAAAGATTGAAAAATACCGTGCTGTTTGGTACACTACAGACCTTGTACTAGAACGAGCCTAACTCCATTGGCATATGGGACTAAGCAATTTGGCACACTTACAGAAGACTGACATCCCTACTGAAAAAAGGCGGTAGGATCCTTACTAAAAAAAGGTGGTAGGTTCTCATGCTTTCTTTTTTACTGAGAGAAAGAGGTATTCTCTGTGTTTGCTGAGAAAATACTTACCATCAGTACATAAGGCTCCTCCAGTCATTACAAGAAAGGAGGTGTTGTAGCTCTGTGCATCCTACATCCTGTTTCAGATATTTTCCATCTTCCTACAATGTAGTAGGAGGCCCAAGAAGCAGGAACTGAAGACAACACTGTCTTTGGAAGCAGCACCTGTGAAGCCACATCTGCACAGATTATTTTGGAGTACTCATTCCCCTTTACAGAATTCTAGTGGAAAAATGTAATTTAGTTCTTTGTTTCCTTCCACGGCAGATCTGCATTGCAGGGCCTTGCTCTTTTGGCAAGACCAGGCTTGATAGGTCTCTGTTCAGAGCCTTTTAGCCCCAGCTGGAATGAGCAGAGCAGCATCATTCAAAAGCAGCATACAACCTGGCAGGGACCATCTCTATCTCTCCACCACACTGAATTACATTTATTTGAGTCCAAGTCAAGGACTTGTACTCAGGTTCCAGAACCTGTGGTGTGTACTGATTCTTCCCAGCTCTTCTATTTGTAACCATTCCACGGCAGTGATCCCACAGTGTGTTCTTCCAGCCATTGGCATGCAGGATTTTGTCATTTGTAACTGCTGAATTCATTGCATAAATATTAATAAGCAGGAGTGTTACAAGACATCAAAGTGATATGTGATTCGCTAAATCATTTTCCTATGAAGTACTTTATAAATGATGCATTAATTCTGTCAGGATGCAGCCCTTCAGCATGGCTCATTAAGTCTGGCAGTTTTTGATCTTTTGCATAGGGAAAGGAAATAAAAGCCATTTTTATCTCCTCAAGAACATCCCCTACCACCTGCCCTGAAAAAGAGCAAACAACATTTTCCATTTGAAGGGGACTTTTTTCCCTTATCACCTGAGAAGCGTGTTCTCCCATTGGAGAGTTTACATGAAATATGTTTATAAATTTATAGGCTTTTGGCATTACTCTTTCTCTAAGTCAAACTACACTCTGAGCAATAATGGTAATCTGCAGGCCTGAAGGACACTTACAAAGATCCCAAACAGGTAGCTGAGATTTTTTTCAAAAGAGAAGAGTCTGATGAATATAAAGCTCAGTCTCCACTTGATAAGCCTTTCACAGCAGGTGAGGACCTGAACTGTCTGATTAGAGCTGCATTTTGCACTCTTGACGAGTAGAGCAAGCACTGGTAAGAGGATACAATTAAGTGCAGTTAGTTACTTTTATACAATAGTCCAGTTGTAACTGCTGTTGTACAGAAACTGTTAAAGAGTTGTATGCATTATAATTTAAAAGTGCTTTCACTTCAAACTTGGTCAAATGAATTTTCTGTGTAAAACATGCTATGCCTCTAGCAACAGTTCTATTATTTTTCAACACTGCCCTTTGATAAGAGCTTAACAAGTAGTGCTCCAAATGACAGCAGCCGAAAGTTGCGCTGACTTCTGGTTACTTGTGGTCAGGCTGAGCCCAGCCAAGTGAAGCATTCTTCTGCTGACGATTAGCGGGTGCAGGTGTCAGAAATGCATCAGCATCTCAGAGCGCTTCCCCAGTGGGCTGGTTGGGTTTCTTGCAACTGTCTCCACATTGTCTCATCAAATCCCCTTTCCAAGTAATAGACCACTAGCAAGGCTAGAAAATGACAGTAAGGTTTATAAGCATCTCTCTGTTGTATGGGTGTAATGCTGCATGGCAGTTTGAGAATCACTCTGGGGGGTTCCTCTTTCAGTTATACAAACCCAAGTGACAGTACCCTTGGCTCTGGTGAAGCAGTGCTGTGTATACTGCATACTACACTGCAATAACTAGCACATCAAGGATGATGGCGTAGGGAGGTAGGTCAAATGTCAGATTTTAGACTCCCGAAAATGTAAAAGGAAGCTTGGTGACACAATGAGGCTTTCAAAAAAGCCAGAGAAATGGAAAATTGATTAAAGTAGCTTACAAATGACCAGATGATGAACATAAACAGCTATGCCTAGAGGAAGTAGAGCCAATACTACATCTGAATTATCAAAATATTATGTATACTCATCATAATATACTATAATTATAGTATGATTATTATAAATACTCATTAAGGGGGTGTAAAAAGAGTGATTTTATTGACAAACATGTCAGTCTAAACTACACCAGCTTCATACTAAAGAACATATTTTTCAGTATTACTAATACTGTTCTCAGATTTCCAGGAGATTTTTATTGGAATTTTTGCTTTTTTGGGGGGCATTATTTCTTACATATAAATACATTCATTTGCATAGATTAATCTAAGTGATGGCCTACCTGTAAAACAGACCTAAGAAGTTCATCCCAATGTTCTCAGAAATAACAAGCATGTTGAAGAATTTTTAGAATCAGGAACATTAGATATTAGTCGTGTTGCAAATTACTCTTACACGGGTCAGTTTGAAGCAAAGTGCTGTTGACTCTCACTCAGGATTCATTACAGAATACACAATTAGGCACAATTGCTGAGTTTCAGCTACAGGCAGCTGTGGATTATGGACAATGAATAATTAACATCATCATCTAATTAAGATGTCAGCAAATAGTATGCTTAGCTAATTCAATGAGTTATTTAAAAATGTGATTCTAAACAGTTGTTTTTTAATAAGAATTTGAAGTACCTATTTTTAATATTGTTCCATCCTACTTACTACTTTTTGTGCTATATGCAAGTGACAGTGGATAATGAGGTTTTGAGCTGACGGGGGGTTTTTTATTGGACTAGCAGCTATTGGTTCTACTGGCTAACCAACACAGAAAATGATGATCCTTGTATTTGTCTAAAGAAATTGTAGTTTCTTTGTTCCTGTTTTCCATTTTAAGAAGCTCTGTAAATCTCGCACCAGCTCTATTTTAGGATCTTTTTAACAGATGTTGTCTAGCCTACACTGCAATGAAAAGAGGAGAATATTTTCTAACAGCTATAACACAGTCATTATGTGATGAATGATCATGCCTAAGAAGCAATGCCTATGCTGTATATATGCAACTGCGGTACCCAAATATGCCTCCAGCACAGTTATCCCCAGTGTTCAATACATTCACACTGGAATGCACTGCCATACTTCATCCACCGTTCACACCACAAGTATTTTCCACCATGGACAACCACAGCTGTTCCTTCATAGGTGAAGCGAGGTATTGTGTAGCTCTCACTGAATGGCTTTCTCTTTGTAGTATACCAGTACAGGCAATAACCATAAAATATATTTTAATTTTCCTGTAGCTTAATAGATAAAAGCATTCATTAATACAACTCATCAGGCAGGCTCTGCAGTCACAGAATTTTTCTAAAATTTATACAACACCAAATTAATATGGAAAAGACCTACATCAATTATAGAATACTATCTTGGGAGAAATTTATAGCTGCCTGTTAAAACAAACTAACATTTTGCAAAATAACAGCTAAATGGGATTAAAAGAATCTCTCAATGTAGTTGAATGCTTTTTTTTCCCCAGGGGGAGGAAAAACGCTTGTCCCTGTCATGAAAAAGACAAATCACGATCAGTCTGTCACATATAATTTGACAATTTGCAATGCTTGAGCAGCAGGAGGCCAAGGCACATATTTCAAACATTGCTATTGATAGAAGGGTTTTACAGTGGCTCCCAATTTCTATGCTGGATAAGTGTCCTGGTTAAAAACAATTGTATAGCAGATAGCCGTGAAGGCTTGGTGCACTGGCACCAAAAGAGTTGCCCGATTAGTTTTGGTCTTCAAGCTGATAATTTTTTAAACATGCATGGGAAATCAACTTCTGTGCTCCAAGGATCAAGCAAAATAACAGGTGTACGTCTTGGCAACTACAAATGCTATGACAAAAAAAGGGGAACCTTTCTGCATAAATTGCCAGCTATGGCTTTAAGTGAACTGATGGCAACCTGTGTCTGGTATTTGAACGTTAAAACAAGGTTGTAAAGCCTGCATCTTCTTTTGAAATTTCTCAAAGGCACTTAACAAAGTGTCCTGTCTCCACTTGTTGGAGATAATGGCCATCTTCAAAGTCAAATCTGTCAAATACTATTGAAACTACATTTATTGGACCTATGGGAAGACATGTCATAAATAAACAAACATCTTTCCACTGAGTCACCGTTTTATATTGCTTGATATACAGAAAAGATAATGAAAAGGAAAAGGAGATAAAGAAGATCAAAACTCTTCCTACTCGTGGAATACTAAAAAAACCCCCAGAACAAAATCTGAGCACATCACAAATCCTATAGCTTAAAAACACTGAGAGAAAAGTAAAAGTGTTGCCATTAAAGAGGATAAGGCAAAGGTACAGTCAGCTTTCTCCTAATTAATTTAAATTGTGGTTCTATTCTGAAAACCATGGCATGGGATTTCACACCGATTATCTCTCCATAATTTCCACAAAAAGTATGTTCAGCTTGCAAGTAAAGAGCTCATTTTTTTTTTTTCTCTTCCTACAAAGCCCTGGAACCAGAGTCTGCCCTCTGAAATGCAAGCCAAGTTTTCTGTTTCTTATGAATAATCACCAGTTAAAGGCTCAACCTGCTCTGTCACACATATTCACCAGCGTTGCATGTGAGAAGCTGACTGGAACAATTCTATTTGCAATGAAATAGGAGGATGAATTAAATCTCCTTCATTTCCTTCCAATTAGCTGCAGTGCAGCTCCCTCTTAACTTGGTTTTGTGAGGCTTGAGGGGCAGGAAAAGCAAGAATAAGAACTGATTCTGCCAGGGAAGGAAGCAGCTGAGCCAGTACACCGGTGAGCACATTTGTAAAGGATGCCATTTTTACAAAGAACAGCAGCATATTGGAGATATGAAAAAACCTTGGTTGGCCGTTGCTCCTGTTGAAATGCCCTGCAATATTCTCTAGACCAATTTCTGAATTTATCAAAAGGATTTTGAACAAAGTCTGTGTTGCTGGTTTTGTGCTGTATCTTCAGGCAGCTTCAGCAGGCTGCCTGTGGGGCTCCCAGAAAGGAAATAATCCTTATTTTTCTTGATGCATAGCATGTAGAAGACCTGTGGTCACATCAGTACACAGTCTTGCTGTGGATCAAACAAGAGTGTTTCCTCTACAACTCTAAAGCTGAAATACCCTTTCCAGGATATTAATTATTTTCTTACAGTTAATATAAGAAGAGAGAATTATCAGGTCAAAACAAAACTCCAGCTTGCTCAGCTGATGCTGGCGGTAGCGAAGACTGAAGAAGTGTAAGATCAAGTCAAGTTTTAACAACCCTTCTCCAGAATACTCGGCTTACCTCCAACAGCAGACAGCTCAGAGATTTTCTGAGCCAGGCCTGGCAGCATCCTGAGTCAAGGAGTTACTCAGCTTGACTGTATGCTACTGGTAAACCAGCTTCCCTTGTTCCTATGTAGACCCTGTCACATTCTAGATTTCTCTTTTTCTTTTTACTGCAAGAAGTAGTAAGTAAGTGATCCATACTCACTTTCCCTATATTTCATACATATCTATGATATCCTTCTTTAGTCATTTCTTGCCAAGAGTCCTATCGTAATTCATTGCACCTTGAATGGATGGATGCCTTTCCAAATCCCTGAGCATCTTTCCCCAGACATTTACTTTTTACTACTTTATCCTTCTTGACATGGGGGAGGAGGAAACAGGATGGCACACAAGTGTCCAAAATGTGTACACATCAGGGGTTTGTGGATGGGCATAGAAAAGCTCTCTGTTAGTTGTCTACTCCTTGTCATCAGAAGGTCTTGGGGGAGAACTGCCTGACTGAAGCCTCTTGGCTCTTCTGACCACGTAGAACTGGCTGGGTTTTGTGTTGCTATTATAAACCAAAATTCTAATTCTTAGACCCTGTTGCTGGAATACTGTTACTATTTGAGAAATGAGAATTTTATCAGAAAATAAAGTAGGATTGCAGCCCTCAAACTTTGGAAGACATGTCTGAGAACAAAATAGATCTCAAAAACAAAAAGAAAAGTAAAAGTAATTCAATTTTTTTGTTAAGTTAAAGGGCCAGTTTTTGAGGAAATATAGGACTGATGGGTGAAAAATGGATTCCATTTTCCAGACAGTACATGGAGACTTAATGCATATATAATCACATATCGCTCTCCTTAGGACATTTACCAAGTTCTATCTTGAAATCACAGAGGTGGTTTTAACACCCATTAATGATATATGAAGCCCAAGCTAAAAATCTTCTGATAAAAACCCTTCCATCTTACATGAATTACTAGCCATTTTACACCCAAGTATTTTGGTACCAGCTGCATCCTTCAGTTTACAGAGAAACATGCTTTCTCATCAGTCATTTCCCTGCAATAAAAATCAAGCCAAGGTTTTTTGCCTTCTTTCACATGTTTGACTCTTCATTACTTTGATCTGCTGGTAACTTTCCTCTGCTCCCATTCCAGCTTGAATTAATCTGAAGACAGATAAGCAGAATAACACACAGCTATGCCAGACTGGGAGTCTCTTCTGAAATTCCTCTTACTCAAAAATATCTCTGATAATGGCATTACTGTGTTAGATATACTGAAATATTTCACAAGATAACACCTAAGATTACAGGTGGGTTTTTTTAAATTTCATAGCTTATATTTCATGATACAGGCACATTTTCATCTTATGATCAACTAGTTCTCCAAGATTACTCACCTTCTCATTTGTTTCAGACAGTTCATGATATAGCAGAAATTTCTCTTAGTTCATCAGTGCTCAGTTTTTCACTACTGTACTATTAAATTCATTACATAAGCATTTTTGTGTACTCAAGATTATTCAGCCCTTCATGAGATATTCCTGTCTTTCTTTGTATTAACAACATTTTCTAACTTTGTTAGTAAAAATCATTGCATGCTCCTACTTCTTGTGTCAAAATCACTAGAGGAACCACTAAATGAATTTTTGAATAAATGCATTTTAAGTGAAGAGTGTCAGAAAAGTGTGACAATTCTTAATTTAATTTTATCTAACTAATCAAATTCTTTACATGAAGTGACATAAAATTCTTTACTGGAGTTCTAAGAAATTAGGTTGATTTTGATCTCCTTGTCTTCGAAAATCAGTCATCTAAAGAAGACATTGGATAGTTTTATTAAACTACAAGATGCACAAACCCATGCTGCATTCTGTTTCCATTTACCTCCACATTTTTAAACATTCTTGAAGTATTCTAAAGACTTGAACATAACTAATATACCATGTAGTTATGTAGAACATTCTTTATTTTCTATTTTGTAAATGCATATCCTGTGTTAAGTGTTTTCCAGTTATATCTTCCCTGGTTTAACAAATTTATTCCTATCTGTTTGGTGGATCTGCAATGTAACACGTGAGTTTATGCAGTATTACAAGGAGATTATCTGGTTCCCCCAACTTGAGTACATTGAGTCGTTTGACTTTTAGTTTCCACTTCAGTTCTTGTAATTTCCTATTCCACATTCCCACAACAATTGTGTCTCTGTTCCATCTTCAGTATCACCATTCTTATTGAAAATTGATCAAAATCGATTCCTGGAGAGGGAAGGGGCTTTTGGGGCAGAGTTAGCTGGGTTCATTGATAGAGCTTTAAACTAGATTTGAAGGGGAAAGGGGGCAAAACATCGGCCCATCTGAAGTGCATGTATACCAATGCACACAGCATGGGTAACAAACAGGAGGAGCTTGAAGCCGTGATGAAACAGGAAAATTACAATGTTGTTGCTATTACAGAAACATGGTGGGATGTCTCCCATGACTGGAGTGTGCCAATTGATGGTTACAAGCCCTTTAGGAGGGACAGACAGGGAAGGAGAGGTGGTGGGGTGGCTCTGTATGTTAGGGACTGTTATGACTGCTTCAAGCACAGGTGTAGGGAAGACAGGGTAGAGTGTCTTTGTGTTAGAATCAGGGGGAAGGCCAACAGGGCAGATGTTGTAGTAGGGGTCTACTACAGGCCACTCAACCAGGACAGAGAGGTGGATGAGATATTTTATAGTCACTTATGTGAAATCTCACGATTGCTTGTCCTTGTTCTTGTGGGAGACTTTAACTTCCCAGACATCTGCTGGAAATACAACACAACAGAACGAGACCAGTCCCGGAGATTTCTAGAATGTGTGGGAGACAACTTCCTAATGCAGCTGGTGAGTGAACCGACCAGAGAAGGTGCCCTGCTGGATCTCCTCTTTGTGAACAGAGAAGGGCTGGTGGACGATGTGGAGGTTGGAGGCCAACTAGGGCACAGTGATCACGAAATAAGAGTGTTCTCTATTCTTAGAGAGGTCAGGAGAGAGCTGAGGACTGACATCCTGGACTTCTAAAGGGCTGACTTTGTCTTGTTTAGGCACCTGCTTGAAAGGATCCCTGGGAGTTTGTCCTGAAGGGTATAGGGGCCCAGGAAGGCTGGGCGCTCTTTAAGAAGGAAGTGTTAATGGCTCAGGAGCAGGCTGTCCCCAGGTGCTCTAAGAGAAGCTGACGCCAGAGAAGATCACCCTGGCTGAAAGGGGAGCTTTGGCTGCAACTCAGGGAGAAAAGGAGAGTTTATGGCCTTTGGAAGAAGGGGCTAGCCACTCACAGTGATTACAAAGAGGCTGTGAGGCTATGCAGGGTGGAAATCACGAGGGCTAAAGCCCAACTGAAAATTGATTTGGTGTCTGCAATCAAGGATAACAAGAAAAGTTTCTATAAGTATGTCAGTAGAAAAAGAAAGTCCAGGGATAGTCTCCATCCCCTGCTAGATGCAGAAGGAAATACGGTAACAAGTGATGAGAAGGCTGAGGTGCTTAATGCCTTCGTTGCCTCAGTCTTTAATAACAAGAATAGTTGCATTAATGAAATCCAGCCTCCACAACCAGAATACAGAGACTGGGAGAACGGTCCCCCTGCAATCCAGGAGACAGTCAGTGACCTGCTGCATCACACAGACACACACAGTCTATGGGACCGGATGGGATACACCCGAGGGTGCTGAAGGAGCTGGCTGGGGTGCTCACCAAGTTGCTTTCCATCATTTACCAGCAGTCCTGGCTGACTGGGGAGGTCCCGACTGATTGGAAATTGGCCGATGTGACGTCACAGCTCACCCTAAACACCATCATGCAAAACATGAGGGACAACCAGATGCTCAGGCCCAGTCAGCATGGGTTTAAGAAAGGCAGGTCCTGCTTGACAAACCTGATCTTGTACAACAGGACGACCTGCTTATTAGATGAGGGAAAGACTGTGGATGTAATTTACCTTGACTTTAGCAAGGCTTTTGACACCATTTCCCACAGCATTCTGCTGACGAAAATGGTTGTTGGAGGTTTGGACAATCGCATACTTCGCTGGTTGAAAAACTGGTTAGACGACCAGGCCCAGAGAGTTGTGGTGAACGGAGTTAAATCCAGTTGGCGGCCGGTCACAAGTGGTGTCCCCCAGGGCTCGGTCTTGGGGCCACTCCTGTTTAACATCTTTATTGATGATCTAGACGAGGGGATCAAGGGCACCCTCAGTCAGTTTGCAGATGACACCCAGTTGGGTGGGAGTGTTGATCTGCTCGAGGGTAGGGAGGCTCTGCAGAGAGACCTGGACAGGCTGGAGCCATGGGCTGAGGCCAACTGGAGGAGTTTCCATAAGGCCAAATGCCGGGGGCTGCCCTTGGGCCACAACAACCCCCAGCAGCGCTACAGGCTTGGGGAGGAGTGGCTGGAGAGCTGCCAGTCAGAGAGGGACCTGGGGGTGTTGATTGACAGCCCGATGAACAGGAGCCAGCAGTGTGCCCAGGTGGCCAAGAAGGCCAGTGGCATCCTGGCTTGTGTCAGCAATAGCGTGGCCAGCAGGGACAGGGAAGGGATCTGACCCCTGTACTCGGCACTGGTGAGGCCGCACCTCGATTCCTGTGTTCAGTTTTGGGCCCCTCACTACAAAAAGGACATTGAATGACTCAAGCGTGTCCAGAGAAGGGCAACGAAGCTGGTGCAGGGTCTGGAGCACAGGTTGTAGGAGGAGCGGCTGAGGGAACTGGGGGTGTTTAGTCTGCAGAAGAGAAGGCTGAGGGGAGACCTCATCGCCCTCTACAGCTCCCTGAAAGGAGGTTGCAGAGAGCTGGGGATGAGTCTCTTTAACCAAGTAACAAATGATAGGACAAGAGGGAATGGCCTCAAGTTGCACCAGGGAAGGTTTAGACTGGATATTAGGAAGCATTTCTTTACAGAACAGGTTGTTAGGCATTGGAATGGGCTGCCCAGGGAGGTGGTGGAGTCCCCATCCCTGGAGGTGTTTAAGAGTAGGGTCAATTTAGAGCTTAAGGATATGCTTTAGGTGGGAACTGTGCTAGGTGAACGGTTGGACTAGATGATCACCAGGGTCCTTTCCAACCTAGATGATTCTCTGATTCTGTGAAAATCTTTTAGGAACACAGCTAGTGACCCACAATTGACCCATTGGGGTCATCAAGTCCAGACTCTTATAACCACAATTAAAAGTCTAATCCAGAAAAGTCTGTAGGATATCTGTGCTAAATACAACTTCCCAGTATCTGATAACTTAAGACTTACAGTATAGAAGAGAAAAAACATCCAAAACTGTAATATGCCATGGGGAAACAATAGGAGGAAACAAAATCTTTGACAAATTCAAAGGACCCTGCAGTGGGAAAGAATGTAGTTTTGGCTGTGCCACTGAACGTCATGAGTATTTTAGTATTATTAAGGAATGGTCTTGCCTCATGCAGCATGTCTGAAGTATGGCAACTTTCTGACTCTATAAGAGAAGGTCATTAGCCACTGCTTCTTCCATTTGTTCTCTCTCCCTTATAAAGCAAGATGATAACATCTTAGTTCTTGCTGCAGACCAAGAAAAATTCTGAAGTCTTGAATTAATAAAAAATATAAATAGTAGGCAGTAAACATATTTGATAGAGAAATCACCTTTCCTCTTCTTTTTAGGAGACTTAAAATCTCTGTCCTAGGCACAATGTACAACAAAGCCCATGCATTCTCTTGTTTTCTCTCTATGTGCTGAAGACTCAGGCCTATTTACGAGAAGCCTGAAAACTCTTCTTATTTCATTCTAATGGACTTTTCTACCAGAAGAACACCATCATAAAATATTTACACTGTCCAAATTTACCTCATATAAGCCCTTAGTGTGTAAAAATATTTAGGACCCTGACTATGGGAGAAGTCTCATCTTCTTCAGAGACAGAATAAAACCTGCATCAGATAAATATTCATGTTCCTTTTAGTTCTTAAGTTCTTAGTAATATAAACTGGGTGTAGCCAGAGGAAGGGAACTAGCCCTAAGAGACTGCCACAAGATCTGTCCAGTAATGCTTGTGATATTTCATATGGCCAACTTTGTCACCCTCTATTTTTTTATGTTGACACAATTCTTAATCAAGGGATGATTTAAGAAAATTTAAATTTAAATTTAAATTTTTTGTTGTTGTTGTTGTTATTTACACATAAGATTTTCCATATTCCTTTGACTCTGTAATAGATACCTTCACAACATTTTCCTGGTCCTGTAGTGACGTTTTATTGTATGTACCAGAAGCCATCACTCTCTTTGAATTAAATCTGACACAAACTGAATACATTGTTAAAATTTGAGGGGACTGTGAATGGAAAACATGTCAGAAAAATGACTCCTTGCGAACTAGGAGGAAAATAAAAAACCTCACAGGATCTTTTTAATGTCATTATCCATATATTATACTAGGAGTTTGTCTTACAGCAGCTTTGGTATTTGCTCTCACTCCTTTTTCTTGGTGTTTAGAACATCACGTTTATCACTGAACTAAGCTGATCTAATTGGAATTTTATCTCACTTATTTTCTCACTCCTGTCAGGAAAAACTGGTGCTGGCTCATATGGCAAGGCATGGTAGGAAAGGCCTATTTTAACAGCCTCTTTGACTTTCTTTTCAGCCTCTCTATTATCACAGCCATCAGATCCTAATTTACTCTTCTGGGGCCCTCATCGTTCTACTGCTGGAGAGCTGAGCACGCACACGACCAATGTGATCAAGCAATGCCCGTTTATTACAACTAAGAAAGCCCATTTATAATGTTCTCCCGCACACATGAGTAACATGCAGTACAAGTTCTCAAGATTGGACAGTTAACTTAGCCCGTACTTTAAACTTTCTTATGGTTGGATAAAAAGTGCCACATCAGCCTTGCCGGGCTTCCTGCCTTGTGTAACTTCCTCTTCCATTCCAACCCCTTCCAGGGGTTGTTTGTCTCGTCGAGTTTCTCCCCCCTCATTCAGGGTCACATCCTTATCACATTCTTGCTCAGCTGAGGCCCTTATCAGTCTTGTTCTCACGCAGGATTGCTCACATGTCCATTCTCTCACAGAAAGCCCTCTAGAATCCCAACAGTTCTACAGTCCAAGGTGGACAAAAAGAAGAATTTGGTCACTTAACAGTGAGAAATTTTATACTCCCAAAACAAAACCAGTCAGACAGCTATCTCAAAATTCATAGGCTCTCTTGAGTCTTTACCTTTCTTCCCTGACTTCACCCTTCCCACTGCCTCCCCTTTCTCCCTGCCTCGCCACCATCCTACCCTTCTTTGATGGCTTTTCAAGAGTCCAGTGACAGAATCATGTGAATAAAGATAAATGAGAAGTCAAATAACCCTATTTTTTTTTTAATATTATTTTGCCTACAGATCAAGAACTGAGTATGGGAAGTAATATTTGAGACCAAGAAAACATGAAGAACAATAAAAGCTCATTCTCCCAGTCCCTCCTTTCTAAAAGGTTAACATTCTCCCTTAACCTACATATTTTGTCTACCAAAACCAAGTACAGAACCAAAGAAATTATCTGGCAACTAAAATTATGGATTCAAATACTAATAGATTGTTAGGTCATAAAGTTGACATGCTATGTTTTACAGGGATCTTGTATCCACATAGGTGGATAGTTAGTTTCTGCAAAGATTTTAAAGGACATAAAAGTACAAATATAAAAACAGTTTTTGCTGGGGATGTCATGCAAATGTTGTTAGGGAAGAAATAAAACCATTCTTATAAAAAATCTGCTTCTGACATGGTCTTTTTTTCAGCCAAGCCTGGACAGTCACAAATAAATTAATTTCCTACATTTCTGTCTTCATAAACAAGCTTTCCCTTCATTTTGCTTTTATTCTCTTTTCCTTTTTTGTAAGTGGGAGAAAAAAAAAATCTGCATTTTTTTTTTCCTGCCACTGGACATTATTAAGTAGCACCATGTAGATTTTCTTTTAGTAACTATAACTAATACATGGTAGAAAAGTACATTTAAAAATGAATAGTGTTCATACTTCAACCGAAAAAAAATATTTCAGATTTAATTTTGAACTTTCCTAATCTATTTTCTTGTACTTTAACACCTCATAGGCCCTTGCCAGTTTAGAAGATTTAAAAATCTCATGTTACAAGACTTAGGTACAAATTCTTCCTAAGAAAGAAATTCCACTCTTATTAATTTTAATAAATTCCCAATTTTTTGTCTGTAAACCATCCCTATGAAAGCCATCCCTTAACCTTCACTTAACAAAATTATTTAAAAAAAACCCCATTCATTAAGAAAAAAAGTCTGCTTTTTGAAGCTAAAAACAGTTGACATATCTTGATAGTTTTCTGTGATGTATGATTTCTTTCTTTGATGAAAATGCACCTCTTAAAAGCATTTAAAGCATATGCATGATAAACTGGTGAGCTAAAATCTCTGAGAGGCATATTTTGGCTTCATCTCATCTTGTCCCATATTAAGAAACTATGGAAAAGAATACAGACTACACCACAGATGTTTCCTAATTAAGTGGATCAAGGAAGACACAGATGCTAATGACTCTTTATTTTTGTTTTATATGTGTGCTATTTATAATCTGCGGTGCTATATTTATACTGAGACAGTAAAGTATAAAGCTAAATTCAACTCCACTAAGAAACAGTTTCTTTATAAGAAATTGCTTGAAACTTTATGTTTCAGAACCATACCTTAACATAGACTAGATATGTGCTTTTACGAGTCAGATCCTGGTCTTTAGTTCTATGTTCCTCCTCTAATGTTTTGCTTTTTTCTAATTAATATCTGATGTTTTGTTTTTTTCCTAGACTCTTCCTTCCTCACTGCTTTGATTTCAGAATGCTATCTTCTACTTTGCAATGGTTTTTCAGTACAGATTTAGTTGTTCTCTTGTATCATTCAGGTAAATACTACCTTTTGCTTGTTTTTAGTGTTGTCTACATAAATTTCTTGACAGTATTTGCCAGACATTCATATAACATTTCTTCTGATATCCTCAGACCTTTTTCTGGCCCAGATAATAAAGTTATGGGTGCATTTTAGTTTGAACCAGAGTGCACTTTGAAACTGATTTCCTAATTGTCCCCACTTACCATTGCTGAGTCATCTTGGAGTGCACAAATTGAATTCCTTTGGATGAAACTAAGCTGGAAGACCAGGAGTACATTTAATTTGCTCCAGCCACAAATGGCCACTCAATCCACATGACCAGACTAGCACTATCCCAAAATGAAATCTCCAGATCTTATACAGTGGTGCCTTTAGGTCCTCAGCCTGTTTTCATTCCATTAACCCAATCTTCTGGGTCTCCCTGCCTGCCAGTGTAAAGCTGAACTATGTCACACAACAAATTCTGTGGATGGAGTTATCTTTCATTCCAGTACCACCTTCTGGTTTTGAATAAACATTCATGGCAAGTGGCATATAAAGAAAGTGCTGTTCTTTGGATGACAGTATTGTAGGAAAATTCTGAAACGACTGTTGGTGAACCTTTTAACCAGTGCAAAAATGAGAGAAAACCCTGGTTGGGATCTTGAAAACTTCACTGATGAGGCATGTGTACAGATGAAATGGAGATAAACGAGACACGTAAAGAGAAAGTCCAAGGAATGCGATATGATTCCACAGGGAGAATTAAAGGACTCCTAATAAATAAACAGACTATCCTAAATATGACCATGGATGTCCTTGTGGACAAAAGAAGAGTAACATACTACTTTCTTCAGATACAGATAAAGTCAGTAGAAAAGCTCCCTATTGGTGTAATTAGATTTGAACAAAACTCTGTTAGTCATTCTAACAAGCAAATGGCAGCATAGACATTTTGTGGTACAAGTTGATTCACACTTAGGAGCTGTCATCCCAGACCTGCTGAATTCCCTCAAGTTTATGCAGTTGGTTCCAGTGATCCATAAACTTCAGCCATGTTGACTAAATTAGAGAATTAAACAGTGCCAGGGTGCTGATAGTCTAAATGATTAAATTCATAGAGCAGTCACTGCTATTCTTTCTGCTTGGATTAGCTTTTATCAACGCAAATATTTCCCAAACAGAGTTTGGGAATAAACCCAGTCCTAGAAGCATTGTCAGCTGGTAACTGTCTACTCCTTTAGGTACCAGAGTATTATTATGCAGTATGATCATAACCAGAACATGCCAGTGGCCGAGGCTGAGAAAAAGGACCCTGGTAGCATTTAATTTCCTAATATAGATTAGCTGTTGAATTGAAGAATGTGCTTTATGCTTCATCTGGCTCATTCTAATGAATTGGCCCCAGAGGGGCTGGGTATAAGAATTAACCCTTCCATTCTTTAAGTACTATCACAGGAATTAGAAGAACAAATCTGTAATAATAGATAATATCTTGGTTAATATAGACTAGTGTAACATACAAAATGTTCACATGATTTCACCGACAGCTGATGCAAAAGCTAGATATTTTTTTCGTACAAAGGGGTTCCTATGATTAGAGACTTTAAAAGCTGAGAGAGGAGCTTTATTCAGAATAATGCTACTTGTTACCAGAGTAATGAACTTAAAACTCAGCAACAAAAACCAATGCGCCACTCACAAAGTAGTATTTTATCTAGGGAGATGGAGACTAGTAATATGATGCTGTAAATATGTTTCTGTATTTAAAAGAACTTCAGATATATTTATAATCAGCAGCACAGTGAATGCTGCTTCTCTGTAATAATTTTTCTGTCTTTCATCATCTAGGATATTGTGTTTTCAGGCTTGTAGTGATGAATGTTTTAAAAAGTCACTTGATATTTATCAAGAGTACTGAATTATTGATGCTTGTAAAATAGCAAAGAAAAAAACCTAAACCAAAATACATCCTTATCAGCATACCCACCTGAATGAGCAGATAACAATGAAAGTAAAGTGGCTGGACTGCCATGGCACAAATTCAATTCCTTTAAAATTTTAATTCAAAATTAATGCTATTTTTAAGGATGTAGGCAGTTAAGGAAGTTTATATCCCCACAAATCTGTTTCAATAACAAAAATCCAAAAGATTTGTGGATACATAAAAGTGATATACTGATAGGTAATTTCCAGCTCCAAAACCTTTATAGTCCATCTGAGATGGGACTCAACAAACAAGACAAAAGAATGACAAGTATCATATGCTGATGGCAGAGGACAGCAGGTATTACAGAAAGTGATGGATTTTACAGAAGAGTCTAGAGTTAAAAATCTCTGGAGGTCATAGAGAAACACTGTGCTTGAAGATGTGACAGAGTGTGCAAAACACCAGGATCATGCATACAGGAGTCTGCGAAGGGAGTTCAAGGAGACCCCAAAGCCCTGGGTTTTCTTCTCTTACTTTGTTTCTTGGGAAAAAAACTCGGGTTGATGCTGAAAGGATCATGTGTTCACAATCCTTTGAGCAAGTCTTCGGTGTTCAGTGATGGTTGACAAAGGAATTCATAAGAATTGTGAATTCTTAGTGGTGGAGTTGTTTGGCTACATGGATCCTCCATGCCCAAGTGAATGGGATGTCTGGCATGTCAGATCCATTAATTATGTAAAGATTCAAAGGTAAAATGATACATTTATTGAAACTGTAGATGGATGCTAGAATAACATCATAAAAGAAAAACATATTTTTAAGGTTATACTTGACAGTAAGAATCCTCAGTAGCAGATATAGTTTCTTCAGTAGTCTCTGAGTCTGGCTAACAAGACTCTGCAATCTCCTCCAAGGTATGCTTTAAAGCGTTTCGAAACTGCTCTTTCTTGATTCTATTTTGATGGAGAATGACTAGAACTGTCCACAGCTGTTTCTCTCAGTTGCCTGCTCCTTTTCTAGCACCACCTGGACAGGACCATGCCTATCCACTTGTCACCCCTAGCAAGTCCTTGTATTTCAGCAGTAGAATATCACAAGGGAGAATGCCCTTTTATTCTCTCCAACATTTTGCGTCAATGTCTTGATTTTTACAGTGCATCTTGGTTACCATGTTCTCAACTGTTGCCTTGTTTACAAGTTTCTTCAGTATAGTAGCATGTTTTTGTAAGTGCAATACCATGAGAAGCACCAACTGTACACGCTCCTTTTGACTTATATTTAACTTGCTAGGTGCTTTGCAGAGAAGCTATACATGGCATAGCATAAGACCAACCTGAGGAAGGATGGGACATTTCCCTTCCTCCAGCTACTGCACATTCTTTGTTATATTTATAGAAACCCTGCAGAGTCTTGTCACCAGGACTAACAACAAGGAATGCCCACTAGAAATCTACTAGTGGACAATATCCAGAGAGAGGGAAAAAAAAAAAAAACCAAACCAAAAAACAAAACTTAAATATGTTATTTAACTACAGAAACATGAGCCACCTTTCTGGTATAAAAATCCAATCCAGGATTCAGTAGAAGATATATTCCTTGTAACACTAATGTCATATTGACAGTTATTCATTGATGAATATTCATAGCAGTCTTAATAGATGAAGCAGTAGTAGTGTCACTATACAAGGCAGAAGGCAGTAATTCTGATCATCTGCACCCAAGCAGCTTAATTCTCAGACAAATTTATGAAAAGAGGTGGGAAACACAGAACACAGAACTTCTTGAGCAAAGGGAGGAGGAGCCTGGCTTATTTAGTATAGCTCAGCTCAGCCTCTGATTACACAAAATTTCGAAAGGGGTCTCAGAACATTAGAAGTAGTCAGCAGCATCTCAGTCAGCTCCAGGGCACTACCAGTTTCATTATTATGGCAATAATTATTGGCTTAAACTACCTTTGCTATTGCACACAGAGAAATCAGGTTATGAAACAGGGAAAGGAGGGAACAAACCAAAATTAAATCTGGGTACTTGTCATCTAGACTTATTTATAAGTATTTTCCCCTCATTATATGATAGTCATGTGACAAGGAGACTGCTCAAGTGACCCAGGAGGACTCATGCTATAATATGCCAATAGCAAACCATTTGTCTTCTCCTTTAATGCGTAGTTTAGCTCTGCCATGGTTACTTTTTTTTTTTTTTTTTTTTTTTTCTGTAATTTGCAGTTTTAGCTGTTTATTTTAAATCGTCCTCTGCTTATGATCTAGTTTTCACTGCTTATCAGATAAAAGATCCTTTCAACATTTGCCCTTTGATCCATACTACATCTTCTAAGTAGGATGAACTCCCAGTATTAAATCTCTCTTTAATGTTTACCACTGCCACAAGTCCCATAAACTCTTTTGACAACTAATATGATGTGTCTCTCCCTTCTTATTTTATAATGGTCTTACTACAAATGTTTTCTTAGTCTGTTGTTTCTCCTTAGGTATGCTCATTTTCAGCCTTCTGGGGCTCTGGCCCCCTTAATCTATGTTTAGGTTTGTGTAAGGCATATTAAATGCAATTCCTGGCAACTCAGGTTGCTACCACACTACATAGAAATATCAGCTTCAGCAAAAACACTGCTGAATGGCAAAACTAAGAAATTCAAGTTAAGAAATTCCAGAACTTGTAACCCCCCTGCATACTTAATTAGGCTTATCTTATAGTACAGGTACTAATCATGTATCTTTTTTGTATTGCACACTTTATTCAGTGAACAGTATGCAGTTCTGCTATGACTGCTTCAGAGTTGTGCTGCAAAAGAAGATTCTTTCCTAGGACCTCTTCCTTGTTGCAGATTTGGAAAGCAAGTTTGTCATTAGAAGATTAGTAAGTGGTAGCACGCTGAATATGTAGTCATACCTTTGCTAAGAAAACATGAGGAAGTGAGAAATGGGGAATCCATCATCCTCCCGACTTTTCAAGCAATTCAAGCAGAAGAAAATACTTAATTACTGTGCAAATTTACTAGAGCTCCTAGCTTTGAATACTGTAGCTTGGCCAGCAGAAGCAGCAGAATGAAGTCCTCCAGCCTCATTAAGTGTGCAGAGATAAAGCATAGTATCCTGGGCTAAGCATTAGAATTTGGGAGTTATCATGAATGCTAGCACATGCTGTCACTGCACTGCAACTCATAATAATAATAATAATAATAATAATCTCAGGCTATGGCCAGATATAAGAATTTTGGGGAGCTTCTTAACTCTCTAGTCTGAGACATGTTCCAGTTTTATCCCCATTTTACACTGGGAAAGACCAGTGTGTGCATCCGCTGAACTCCTTGGGTTCCCTGGGAGGGAGTCAGAGGGCTGGCACAGGCAGAAGCTGGAGCAAGTTCTGTCAGGGCACCAGAGTGCACCACTGGGAAACCAGCAGGTAACTACAGATGCAGGTTCAGTCACCCACCCAAGATTGCACTGAAAGTCAGTGACAGAACAAAGAATTGCATGAAGAGATTTTAAGACCTAGCTTAAGATTCTAAATACTAAACCATCCTAGAAAAAGTGCATATGTCAGTCATCCTCTTGCCACAAAAGTTTGTTTTTAATGAATATTTTTGTTTCTGCAAATTGCATTTTTTATGCTGACTGTGTAATTAGAAATTATGGCATGGTTTATCCAACTTAGGTAGTGTACATCTTTGTCAGGAAAACATTGGTATGACCTGTTTCATGTCAAATTTGCCTTTGAGACACTGTGTTTATGAGTACTAAAGTTATCATATCTTACTTGCAGATTATTCTGCAGTATTTCAAAGCAGGAAATACTCCCTTTCAGTCATGAAAATTATTCCAACCACACAATCATATTGTTGTCAAAACTGCAACATAGACACCCATCACTTGATAGATGCCCACAGATGCCCATTTCAATGGCATGAAACAAGTGAAACTTGCAAGAAGAAAAGAAATAAGGACTTAAGAAAATATTCCACTTTTTTTTTTTTTTGAGATGTTGGATAAATCTACTGTGATCAAAACAAGCAACAGAGTTATGATGGTTTTAAAGCACTGGAAGTAGAGGCCAATCAGGCACATAGACTGCATCACTTTTGGAGTGGATGCAACAAGATAACACTTCATATAATCTTCCTTGATTGAAGCAGAAGACATTGCATTAAAAAACCCACAACAGATATTAATACAAATAGACCCTTATTGTAGTGCATTCATATATTTGATGACCATTACACATTTTTTATGAAGAAAGATTTCATACTGCTGTGTTGTGGGAACATGCAACGCCTTTATCTTCTACTTAGAATATTCTTTCTGATGCTCAAGGAACAAGAGTTTAATGAGCTTTTCAATATTATCTATTCATTGTAAGTGGTAGAGTAAAAGCTTCATGGAAAAGAGTCTATTTGATCTAATATATATATTTTTATATACTATTATGAATTCCATATTATGCCTTTTGATGTAAATTCCCATATGTAGTCCTTATGGAGCCCTCTATAATTATTTCATTATGGTGCTGAATCATTCTCAATCAACAGATAAGAATTATGATTTTAAAAATATGATTTAGGCATTTCAGAATACATGGAAGAAAAACACGAAAACCAAACAGCTATGTTTATCTTGATCTTGATGCCAATTAGTTCAAAACTTGCTCAAAAATGAATTATCAACATTTAATAAATGAGAGGGGAGAAAATGTCGATTTTGAAACAGGAATTTCAGCACCTCTTTTCACTGCTGCAAATCAGCTGTGATCAGATGCCTTGCTAGTGCAGAACTGACAGTATCTAGCTTTGTATTGTAAGCCTGAAGTAATCTAGACTGGTAGAAGTGATCTGTTCAAACATGATTTGAAAATTGCTGTTATAGTACCTCTGGCTATTGTATTTTTCCTTGCATTGGAAAACCTATAATTAAAACTATTATTTACAATTTCTTTATTTATTTATACACAAACACATTCAAAGATTATAACTCTGAGGGATCAGTTTTGCTCCCAGGTGCAGGTCACTTTATAATTGTGGTTTGAAATATACAATTAAGCTCTTGCCTATAAAATGTTAATTTCCTTTACCTAACAAATGGAATGATTCCTTGACCAATTAATTATACTTTAATCCTTCATCCTAACCTAGTCTTTATGTGATAATAATAATAACTGTATCTCTGAATAACAAGGTAACACAAGATAACTTTCTTTCTTCCTTCTAAACTTTAGAGATGAAACTGCATCCTTGTTATGGGTATCCACTTTATTATGGCATGTAATATGTTCTGTGAAAAAGCTGGACTGAAGAAGAACTGTTTGCCTTTTGTTCTCTACACTCCTCTGTGGAGACTAGTGCAAAGCTTCCTGCAAGCAATTTGCCAGGAAGACCTCAGCACACTCTATGTTCTCAATGCTTTTGTGTTTGATGGTGACATTGATTCCTTCAGCCATTCTCATGGAAGTCTTTGAAAATAAAAACTGAGACAGTGGGACTTGTACTTTTTTCAT
The DNA here is from genome assembly GCF_965140245.1 of Athene noctua. Taxonomy (NCBI): domain Eukaryota; kingdom Metazoa; phylum Chordata; class Aves; order Strigiformes; family Strigidae; genus Athene; species Athene noctua. The sequence continues at coordinate 37,525,433 of NC_134038.1, forward strand.
GGAAACTGTGATAACATTAGAAAGCAACCTGGATGCTGTGCTTTTCACCAACAGTGGAGACTGACAAGGAATGTTTGGCTAGGGTATTTTTAGAGATTTCATATCTAAGAAGAGATAATTACTACATTTTCATCCTTGTGTGACGGCTGATCATCAGGTCTAAGACTAAACCTAGAGGAAAGGAGTTCTTACACACAGCGTGTGGAAAGCAACACTTTTGGCAGCTATGGCAGCTGGAACATTCAAGAAGCAGAAAGGTGTCCAAATGAATCTTCCTAAGGAGGATGTGCTCTTGCAGGCAGAGGATGCTGCAGGGGGCAACTTTGTAAATGTATTTCATTCTTTCTACCAACATCACCTGAATCATCCCAAAGTTACTTTCACCCATATGTCCTTTATGCAAGTGTTGCTCTCAGTCAAGCATTAGGACAGCTGGGAGTCTGTTCTGTTTGCATTGAATGTGAGTGTGCTGAATGGGCAAATGATTTCAGGAGATTGTTGATATTTTAGTCCACAATGATTTTCCTACTGCAATTTCAAATAAATGTTGAGCAGAGAAGAAGTGAGTATTATCTGGTAGATGAACATTTGGAGTAAAACTGAGCTCTGTTTGATCTAAATGATCAAGTCCATCTCCTGTGAGCCTGCTAATCTTTCCCGTACATTTAAAGAATGTCTGACTGATGGCTGCAAAATACTGCATATAGACCTAGCACTTGGAATATGGGCATGAGAAATTGAACAGATTTGATAGTCTCCTTAGTTTCCTGCACTTGAATAAATAACTGAATAAATGCTTCATGCTTTCATGCCAGCCAGGTCTGGAAAGCATCCAATCTGTTTCAAACTCTAGGCTTTGTACATTTTGGTTTTGGTCCCTTGTCTTAGGCTTTCAGGCTCTGTATTTAAATTACCTCAAATCCTGAAATTAGCACTCTGACTAGCCAACTCCTCTTTGTTTCGTATGAGGCCAGAATTTCATCTTTAGGAACAACCTGAATTCCTGTCTAGACCTTTGAGGCCATGAGATATGCCTCATAGGAGATGCTTTTGACATCAATTTTTAGAATTTGGAGAGGAAATTATTATATAATTATAGCCATTTTTAGTGCTCAAGTATAGAAGAGTCTGAGATCTTTCAACAGACACTCTTTCAAGCTATGACCATCCTTTCTCTTGTGGGTAATTAGTTCAATGTGCCTGTCAAGGTGAACAGGCATTTCTGATTCCCCATTTTCCATCAGCTTTCTGATTGTCTGGGATGTTGGTGCCATGAGAAAGTGTAGAAACCCGAGAGAAGATAGTAAGTGTTTTGTAAATTTTTGTATGACCCACTGAACAGTCTCACATCTTAGTCTCCCAACCACTCTGAAGAGAAATTTCATTTAGCTTAGCTACTCTCTCTGGAAACTTGGCTTCTGAACAGCCAGTTTCAATGTCCCTACATCACATTTCCCAGTTCCTGTGGTAGCAGAGTTAGATTCAAATGAGATACCTCTTCCCCAAAACGTTGGGTTTTATAAATGAGGGAACTCAGGCATTATCTTTCCTAGGATTCACAGCCCTAGAAAATCACCCAAGAAACCAAAGCTGTTAGCTGGTCACATGTAGTGCACTCCACCTATCTCCAATGCAGTTTTTTAATAGTAGTTCTTAAGCTATCTGGGGGAAAACCCCTTTTAATCCAAATCGGTACAGACGTAGTCTTGCCATGAATAGACTTGTCAGAGAATACTGAATGTCTCCCTGTTTAAGTTTTAATCATGATGCAGCATTGTTGGAGGAGCTGGAGATGACTTGACAAATACTGTTTTCCTCTTCTCAGGCCTCTAAGACTTCAAATAAAGGCCATAAATTGCTGAATTTGAGAAGTGTGCTTGCATATTGTCTCTTAACTTGACACTTTTCTATCTGGTTATGTCCAATATTATTACTCATTTCTGGTGACAGAAGGCTTGTGTATGTTATCAGCAGAAAAATATTTTTGAAGGAAGAAAACTAATTTTCACTTTCAAGTATAAGGAATGTTATACTATGTAGGTACCTGTAACAGTAATGATAATGAATAAAAGTGTGGCTCCAGGACCCTGAAGTTGCAGAGTATGACCTAAGTTCCTCAATGTCCAAGCTAATGCTTTTTTTGTCAGAAATGTAAGCTCTTCAGTTCACTCAAGACTACATAACTGAGCAGAATTATATTGAAATAATTCTAAAAAGTTTTCTCCTGAGAATCAATTAACTGTTGCACCTCCAAAATAAACAGACACCTTTCAACTACACAACAGATAGCTCTATAATAAATTACACTGTCCAGAAACTGTCTGCAAAGCTGTTGAAGCAGCACTGGGTTTCAGCATGAAAAAACAAATGTCAATGTTAATGGTTTCTTTTGACTCTAGTAAGTGGAAGAATTGGAGTTCTGGGTGATTGATGATTCTTCTATTAATCATAAAAAGTCTTCCTAGAAATTATCTGATTGTTTTAAACTAATCAGTTAATTTTAGCTTGCTACAAAGACACAAAGTATTTCATACACAATTACTCTTGTAGCACAACTGTTTTGCCATGCAGACACTTTGCTCTGGAAATTTGTTGAAATTTTAATTATCCTTTACAGTAAACATATGGGTTTTTTTTCCTGATACATACCAATAACTAAAGTTTTCATTTACTGAAGTTTTCACTTAAAAATTTCCCATGCAGTTTTATGGCAAAATTAAGATAAATACTTATGAATTTTTAAGTGTGTGAACAAAAAGTAGGGATGTAAGGGATATTGCTTCTTCAAGTAACATATCTGAGTTTAATATGTTAATATGTTGATTATGGTTTTCCTTTTATGTGTGTAAAAGGAGCACATATTAAAAAAATGTCTCAGTGGTATTCCAACAATATTGCAAATTACTCTAGAAACCTTGAACTGATTAGATCTCTATTTTTTGAGCAAATTTCTTTGAGAACTTTACAAAACCTACAAAGGCAAAAGCTTTTAAATTTTGTTTCATTTTATAAAGAACATGGCATTTTTTCTCCTAATGATTAGCTTTTAAAAATCAAACTGATTAATAACTCTCAGAAATTTTGTGTAATTTGATTTTAGCCTTAAAAAAGCTACACTTAAGCTTGAAAATTATAGTTGATAATTTTTATAGTTGGCATAATAATGCTATCTATGGTCTTCACAGAGGGTTATGCATTTTTCTTAGGTGTATTCTTGGAAAACTCACTGAGAACTTACAAATAAGATCAAGATAGAAAAATATTGCTGTGAATTACACTTTATGATAACTAGTATTTGTTCAAGATTTATATTATTAAGCTGTCTACAGAACCATATGTGTGTCTGTCTGTGTAAATGTATGTGTATATTTATTTATGTACGTGCACATGCATATTCATGTGTATATACACGCATACATATACATACACACCCGCTTCTGAAATTGTTTCCATTTGTTGGTGTTAATATTTTTTCTTCTGAATTTAAATAGATCTATTAGTAGATTTGAGTGTTACAGAAAGAATGTTGAGATGTGCTTCAGCCACAAATAAGATGTCCTATTGCTTTGCAGAATTTTCCATCCTACTCTCACAAACATGAACATGAGAAATTAATTCGCCAATTGTACAATAATCTCTACAGAATAGGAAAAAATAAGTTGTTATTTTTTTAGTTAACAGGAAATTGCCTGGTAATGTGTGATATCACATAGTTTTTACCTAAATACAAATATAACATCCATGAACACTTGGTATAGATTTGAGACATTCCCTGGAGAATTTTGGATGCATAAACCAATGAATGTACTACACTCATTAATATATGTGCAATTCTTAGGTGACAGTTTAAATATGAATAAGATTAATCAAAACAATTTGTGACCACTGTTGAAAACATTCCTCGTTTTAGCTATTTCTCAATGTTTAGCATACGAACACAACTGAATGGAGTTATGCTTACCAAATAAAATAGAGTTTTCCAGGATTTTGCAGAACACCTCAGAGTATTTATGGCTCTACTTAGCCACAACATGCCTTTCTTATCACTTACCCACAGGCTGTGTGAAACCCTACCTGATTCCTTTTGGTATTTAACCCATTCATGAAACACACAAACTATGAAACATTTTTGGGTTTTCTACACAATGTCTGGTATTTCTCAAACAAGTGGCAGCACTCCAGAAAAAAGGGGCCATTCCAGTCTTTGAGAGGTAAGAGAGGTAGGCAAGGTTGGAGAAGAGGTGACACAACAATTCTGAACTAGAGTAAAGGCAGAAGAGCATATGGAGAAAAATCACAAAAGGTGAAGTGTGACTTGATATTAATCCTTCCTGGTTTGAATTACAACTAGAACATAATGCCATGTGACAAGGTTGACAGGCCTTGAAATCCACCTGTAGGGGACAATCATTTGGGGATATTTTGTCATTTTGTAAGAGGTAATGAGGTAGAAATTATGATGGTATAAAATGAACAATTGCAAGGAAGGAAACTAGTTAACCAACATTGTGCTACCAGCTGCAGGTGGCCATTCCAGAAGAAACAAGACAAAGCAGAAGAGGCAATGAAGATGATGGGACAGGTTTTCCAGCAAAGAGATTTTTTATCTCTTTGAAAAAGTGGGATTTATATCATGATTAAAGGACAATTGCCACAGGATCTGTTAGGTTAATACAGTTTCCATAGTAAACAAATAGACAAGCAAGCCCTTCTAAATCCAGCTTTAAGAACACTGTCTTCCTAGCAGTTTTCAAATAGCACAAGGTTAAGTTTTGATTTGTTTCTGAATCAGAATTTAGGTCCATCGTTAAATTTTGTGCCACATGAATCTTTCACCAACCATCCTGAAAATACCATAACGATATGACAAACCGCTGTTGTAGAGATTACCTTATGTAGTGTAGTCATATAGTATGGAAACAGTTCATTGACCACCTACTATAATATAAATGAGCCCTTATAACTTTTGCTGTTTGCTAACAGGAGGAAGCAACATAATTTCATCTTTTATCCTTTATCTTTCATATACGATCTGAAAGAGCAGTTACCCTGTTCTGTCAACCATGAGCAAAACAGTCTGGTGCCACTACTCCACATCCTTGCTGGAGTATAAAACACACACTGGAAAATCCTACCTATTCAGTAGGTTCAGTAACAGACAATATAGGCAAAAGGAGAAAATTTAGAACAGATTCCTTGAGGTTTAACTAAAAAAAAACCAATATGCCATTAGACTCACAAGAATATCCTGAGTAGGGGTAGTCTGCCATGTGTTCCATCTCCACGAAGTTTATCGTAGTGCTAGAGATTACACTTGTTGCCTTGGATGCCTCTCCAATACTTCTCCAAGTATTGATTTATCTAGGTTGAAATGCATTTTGGCTCCCCAAAATTTATTTGTATAGTCCTAAAAAGTAATATGGGCCCTTCAGTCAGTCTGAAGAGACATAGGTACTTCCAGCAGGCAATTCATTCCAATATGAGTAAGATCTCTCAAATAAGCAGGATATCATGTACAGAGGGAGTCTAAATGCTAAATACCCCTTAATGTTCAAAAAAATCTTATAAATCCATCCCTTTAAAGGCTTAATCCTTTTTTTTTTTTTTTTTTTTTTTTTTTTTTTACAAAAACAGAAAGAAAAAATAAAATACAAACAAGAAAACAGACATTAAGTACCAGGACAAATACCTACAGAGTTGTTATGAAATGCTTATAGCTTTGGTACTAGAGTAATTGTGTATAGACCAGACACTAATGTTTTGTTCTACAAATGCACATTTCACTTTATCTGAAATAGAGATTTGAAGCATAGAATGGCTGGTTTTGTCTGGATATCTCATTTACTACTGTAGTATTTTTAATCCCGATAATTTATGGTCCAACCTGACCCCATGTCTTCGTAGGTGTTTTTGCATGAAGCTCACCCACAGTATACGTACCCCTCTATTCTACTCTAATAATCAGACAGCTGGCTGACCGCACAAGCTGTCGGACAGGACATTATCTAACTCTACCTCCAGTCTTGTAGTAACAAAAGCATTTCTCTCAACCTGTGTTTCAAACTGAAGTAATCTCAATTACTTATTTTCATTTGCTTTTCAAATTTATAAGGAAAAGGAAATCTCATCTGAAGGGCAAATTTGCCACAGACCATTCAAATGCAGGACCCCCACTTCCACTTGGAAAGCTGGGAATACCTTGAGAGCTGTGGTGTGAGTTTCAGTTCAATTTACTTTCTTCTCTGCCTCAAACACTCACACATTTCCCCTTAACCTTGCCACCTTTCTTTTCTTTTCCTACAACTCTGTCCTAAACCTGCCTTACTCTCCTATCCAAAACTGAGCTCATCTGTGAGAGACAGTTAACTCTGAGCCCTCTTTGTGCTGAAAGCAAGAGCTACACATAGTAATAATTATTATCACATGGAAAGGTAATGATTTTTCTGCCCCTAACCTTCCTGTTCCCCTCCCACCCAAACTTCTCATCTTTCTCATCATCTCAATCAACCATACACTCAGGTACGTAACATGGCTGGGAAGGATGCAGAAACTCAGGACAGAGAGGGAGAACCTGAGGAACAGGGTGGACATAGGAACTGTTATTGAGCGGTTAATTGGACAGTTTATTTTTACTGGACAGTTAATGGCTGGAGAAGGGCTGAGCAGCAGATACCTGCTGCAGTGGGTTGTGGGTTGTAGTGTAAATGAAAAAAGAGCACATGTTCTTAACACTTCTCTTAGCATTCAAATAAAATGATAACATAATTATTTTTGTCTGATGTTATGTCCAAAGAACAAGTGGACTAAGGAAGATTTTCTTGGATATGAGATCCAGTTCCACAAACTCACATTTCACAGAAATCTCAGTTGTCCTAGTGGGTGATGACATCAACACTGACCTCTGGATATACGTATTCTCAAGGGCAGTTGCAGCACTCCTGCAGCTTACAGGAAAGAGGTCAGGCACAAAGTGTCAGAGTTTGTTCACATAGATAAATGCACCACTGACCACACACAGAAGACACCCGAGCTCCTCCTCCACAGATGAGACTGCTATGGAGCCAGTACCAGAGATGTTCCAGACAGTAAGAAATATATAAAATTGGTGAATTTGCATTACTTTCTCAATTCCACCAGTTAGGCAGCCAATAAAATAAATACTGTTATTACTCCACTCAATTTATAGCTCACTTCTGGTTCCAGAAGTTCTGCTGTGGAAAAGAAATTCAGGAAAATGGAAGGGTTACTTAGCAGCATTATAAGAAACAGGATATCTAGCTGTCACAAAATAGGACTTATTAGACACTTATTTCAATTTCTTCCTATATAGTATTTTATTGTATGAAAGTTTTCCTTTCTGTACTTGATTCCTTTCCACAGTTCTTACTCTCACATCTTTAATATATTCTTTCTGTCTGTTCATTTTTGCAACTAGACATCACAATTCAGTGAGTGAGCTGCTGAAAATATTTCAGATCCATCCAAGTTCACACTAAATTGACCATTTCAAAGGAGAACAGCCTAATATACCTTAGTCCGCCACTGCTTTGAACTCAGCTGAGGGAAAACAAAGAAAGTTTTATAACTCATTCTGCTTACATAAAGCAACAATGTCTGGCTGAAAACAAGAGTATTTTTATTAAAAATTCTGAAAACTAAAACTGGATTTTCTGGACATTCTATGTTAAAATTTTGATAAGTTTTATCATAGAACTTCACTGTTCATATTAGAGTATGACCCTTTCCAATATCTTTCTTTATAGTACCATATTACCTTGCTATATGGTCCAGTGTTCTATGCGTACATATACAGAGGTCTGCGTTCATTATGATAGGTTTGGAAGCTTTTTCAAAAAGAAGAAATGGTTGGTTATACAAACTTTGACATTTCTCTGTATCCCATCTGTCCCATAAGTATATTCTGTCTCTTCTTGAAGACCACACATGAAAAATGTCATACTCAATACTTCTGTTCTCAAAACTGAGATACAGAAGGGTTTGGGTTTTCAAAATCAAATGTGAAAGCGGATTATAGCTATAACCATGGAATTGCTACCGCAGCATCATAAAACAGTATAAAAGACTGTCAAACTTTCAGCACTTGAAAAGAAAGCCTTATTTAAAAAATATTTCCATATGTTAATCAGATGTTCACACTACTTTACACATTTTGATGTTAAATCTACCCAGAGACAGATATTATTATACTCAACCACCATCAAGTGGCATCAACTTTCTGGAAAAAATTGTAAGGATACAAATGTGCCTTTATTGTGTATGTGCTAAATGGAGCCTTGCTTTGTTAAACTGGCTTGGAACAGTTAGTGCCAAGTGAGACCTACACAAAGAAAAATGCATATGAGCAAAAATAACTTGAACATAACTAAACCTAGTTCAGGGACCTTCAGTGTTTTTTCCAATCTTGCAGGATGTCATTTATTGGAATGTTTCTCAGGTATATAGCTAAGGAAGATTAATTCACTTATTAAAAGCTTATCAATGAGGGAGAAGGGCAAGGGGAAAGTAATAGGTATCAAAATAAAATAAAGAGCAGAAAAAGAATTCTTTTTGTCCTATGACACTTCAAACTTTGTGTTATTTCATATACATCTTTCTGGAAGTCCACCTCTCTGTGCATTTAAGAATTTTCACAGGATAGTGGAACTCAACCATCATGCACACAACCATCCAAGAAAATCTATAAAATCATTGTGGTTCCTGTGTAACACATCTATTATCCTTTGGCTAGTCATTCAATAGGCTCTTTTACTTGAATATCACAAACTAGATGATTGAACTTTTTTCTGATAATCCTGACATGGCTTCTGGACATGGATTTTTTAGAATGAAGAATTTCATACTAGCATTCTGTGTTGAAGCTGCTTGCCAGTTTAAGCCTATCTTTTCATAACTCCTATCTTGTTGGTGCTTTAATTTAAAAGTCATTTTTCAAGAGACAAGTAGTCAAGGCCTACAGACAGAGAATTTGTACACATTCAAGTACTATAAACCAAAAGAATTTTCTTCAAACCAGTAGATATTCTTCAGGCAGAATAAGATATTCACAGATATGAGCAAAACAAGAAATACTTGCATCTTTACTGCATCATCCTCTCCTGACCACTTTTGAGCAATACATGGGTATTTTTAATATATATATATATACACACATATATAATATAATATATAAAAACATAATACATAATATAGTAATATATGATAATATATGATAATAATACATTACATTATCATATTATTATGCATTATTTTATATATTATATAATTATATATCTATTATATACTATTTATGTATATTATTGTACAATATACATAAATAATACATACACATGGTAAATCCTCTCAGCATCCTTTAGCTAGGCTCAATTTCTCCACAACATGGAACCTCTCTCATCTTGTTTTTTTCTCCAGTTTTGTTTTGCTCTGAAGTTGGTGGAGTCCCTTTGATTTATAATTATAAGTGCCTTTCTTCTTCTTTCCATCTCCAAAGTCCTTTTATGTGTGACTAACTTGGTCAATATGTTTTTAAAGTGTTTTACTTTCCCGCTGAGAAGAATATAATTGGGACAAACTCTATCCTCTTGAAGACAACTTGCAGACAAATTAGTTTCTTGAAATACTTTTCTGTTTACCATGGGCCCACTGTACACATACCTGCTAATGTCTCTTAGTGATAAATATACAGACATGGAGTGCACTCTTCATATATTGTCATAACACAAGGAATTTGCAGAGAAAGCACAGCAGCCACTGTAGCAGTTAAAGATCCCAACTACAGTTCAAAAGCTGTACATACATGGATTCCTCAAGCTGAAGCATCATGTGCTACAAATATGAATCCACCGATGCAGCCTTTGTCTATTGTTTGAAAGAGGAAAAGTATAAATTTTTTCCATGCTCTTCCTGGTTCAATATTATATGCTTAAAATGGTACTCCTGTAGTAGTTTGACCAGCTTTTCCTTACAGTGGTCAGATAGGACTTGTGCCATAGAGGAGAACATGGTGAAGGATGGGGAGATAATACTGAGCAGAGCACTGCCTCCTAAGGAAGTGGGTGTCATGAAGGAATTTTAAAAACTGAACTTGCTTAAGGGTTAGAGTTAGTCTGGCTAAGAATAAAATCCACTGATACCAAAATGATAGTGCAAGATCTTTTTCAATTACCACTAGGAATTAAGCATCTAATTTGGAGAAAATAATGTGTGCTCTCTTGGACCTGAAAAGTTTTGGAAGTGTTGTAGCCAAGTTCATGGGGCAGATTTAGCTTAAGTGGCTTGCTGGGAATTTCCCCCCTCTAAAGTCTGGCTGGACTACCACTGTGCTCCAGCTCTACCCAAGTGTCAGAATAGTTTTTTGTGGCTATGGGGTGATATCAGTGTGAAATTAACTGTGAAATAAAAAAGACCAATAATTGGGCCTTTTCAGGCAGCTTGCCTATTCCGAAACAAGAAGTAGTCATTAAAAAATTTGCTATGAACAGCAAGAATACCACACCCCAAACTATTTGTTTGCACTTTGAACCAGAGCATTACAGAGCAAATGCATCACTTATGTTGTAGCTTCATGTTTGTCTTGTTGGAAGGAAACCTGTCATAAAGTTAATGGATACAGTCTTTGAGATGAAGTGAGTTTAGCAGGAAGGCTGCAACTATTGCACTCATATTGAGTTCAGATTTTTAGAATCTTATCCCCACATCAGTTTTGTTGGACAGTAACAACCAGAAAGTAAGAAACAGCTTCTTGAACTTAATGTCCAGATACACACTGTAAATTCAGTGAAACCCAGAAAGAAACATGGATTCCAAACCCCAGTACATCAGGTACAAACAAGGAGAGAACCTCTGTACTTTGTATGTCAGTGCTTTTCCCTTATGAAGTATGAACTAGAGATTCATGTTCTGAAAAGAGGTTGCAGAGGGGTCGGGATGAGTCTCTTTAACCAAGTAACAAGTCATAGGACAAGAGGGAATGGTCTCAAGTTGCTCCAGGGAAGGTTTAGGCTAGATACTAGGAAGCATTTCTTTCCAGAAGGGGTTGTTAGGCGTTGGAACGGGCTGCCCAGGGAGGTGGTGGAGTCCCCATCCCTGGAGGTGTTCAAGAGTCGGGTCGACACAGCGCTGAGGGATATGGTGTAGTTGGGAACTGTCAGTGTTAGGTTAATGGTTGGACTGGATGATCTTCAAGGTCTTTTCCAACCTAGATGATTCTGTGATTCTGTGACTGGGAATGCAGATATATCTATCATAAGCAATAACACCAACACCTTGAGTAAATCTTGGCCATTATAGACTCCTTTTTCTCAAGCAAGTTAGCAACTGTCACTCCCTCTTGCAAGAAAAATCTGCTTGAAGAAAATGTATTTAATTATGAAGCAAAATTCATGTGGAATGAGAATACCTTTTCTTTGTTTCTTTTTCTTTTCTTTTCTTTTCTTTTCTTTTCTTTTCTTTTCTTTTCTTTTCTTTTCTTTTCTTTTCTTTTCTTTTCTTTTCTTTTCTTTTCTTTTCTTTTCTTTTCTTTTCTTTTCTTTTCTTTTCTTTTCTTTTCCTTTCCTTTCCTTTCCTTTCCTTTCCTTTCCTTTCCTTTCCTTTCCTTTTCTTTTCTTTTCTTTTCTTCTTTTCTTTTCTTTTTCTTTTCTTTCCCTTTGCCTTACCTCTCCTTTCTTTGCCTTGCCTTGCCTTGTCTTGCCTTGCCTTGCTTTGTCTTGTCTTGCATTTCCTGCCGATCTAACATGCAATATTCCTTCTTACAAAACTTGTCTCACAACTAAAAGAGTGGAACAAGCAGGCTTATTTCTTCAGATCTTCACAGTTGTCGTGACTTTACTAATACAGCGTTATTTCTAATTTGTGGTGGTGCTTTCAACAGAGAGAAGAAATTTCAGTCCACTGAATGGACTGAATATGGTTAGGGATACTACTAGAAATGGGGAAAAAGAGAAAGATTTACCTCATGACCATTCCCGTCCCCAACACACACAATTATATCAGTTTCTAAATCTAAATCTCTCTGTAAGTCTCAAGTCTGGCTTTAGGGCTTGTTGTTGTAGAGATTCTTTTTTCTTAGCAGAATTTCTGATCCTTATCAGCATTCAACATTTCTGAGTAAAAGGCATTTCTCTTGAATGGCCCATGCAGCTTCATAGCTGCTGTCAACCTGACAATAAGTAGAAATATGAAATGTTCTCTCTTTTCTCTCCTTTATGCTTAAAATGCTAAATGGAGGAATAAAGCTCATTGCCAGTAAAGATGCAACAGAATATACACATCATCTTGTCACCACAGATCAGTTAAACACGTATTTTTTTAATTGATGAAACCCCAAACGTCTTCATTTAAAACCAAGTAATTCAGTCCTTCATTTATGAATTAGTAATAATGTTTTAAAAAAGCTCAGTTCAGAATTTAATATTATTCACTTAAGGTGGATCTGAGAGAAAAAAAAAGCAGAGGGACAACAGGTAGGGGAAATATTCACTGGACTGAACCAGGATGGCCAAAGGAGTAGAGTGAGAACTGCAGTAGTGGAAATGGCAGCTAAATTATATTGATGTACAATTTAACTTGAAAAGCCTCTCTCTAACACCTTTTGCTATTGTGTTCAATTTTACATATAAAACAGGCATGTGCAGTTAGACACTTCCTATCTGATCACATACATCTGCTGAAAAAATAACCATAAACTGAGCAAATTGACAATGCTATTGTGGTTGCTGGAACTTGTGAGCTATTTTCTCTTGCGAGGTAAAGTGTTTTCATAGCACATAAACTGAAATTACACACAAAAAAATTTATTATAATAAATATTCATAGTTCTGAGGAAAGGCGACAGCACGACTTTGCTTTAAATAATTACTTGTGTTATGGTTATCAACAATGTCACTATGAATTTAGCTCTAAGAATTAGGAATATTTACTGGGATTTCATAATCATTTAAATCCATCTTTAACAATAGCAGATTTGTTTCATAGAGACTGAGTTTAAGCAGTTCATCATGAAAATGTAAATCTAATTCCATGCAATGAAGCCTATCATGTACTTAAAAAGCATCACTGACAAAACCTCTTCTAAAACTTCCTTGCATTTCCACAGTCTTAGTCTTCACTTGGTAATCCTCTTTTCTTTTTCTGCTTTCTGTATTTTTCTTCTTTTTTTGGAGGAAGGGTTCTAGTCTTTTATCATTTGGAATTCTGTCCCTCCTTCAGCATACAAAATCTAAGGACACTTGATATTCTTCCCTAAAGCCAACAACAGATGAAGCAGCTGCAGATAAAATGACTTGCTGAAACATCAGCTGTAGCCAGAAGTTCCAGCTTGTTGGAACGCCACCATCTATATGCTTGAGAGACTTTCTGGAACTATACAGCACTATAGATGACTGCTAGGGGAGTCATAACATAAGACTTGCAGATGTTCCTGCTTACTCCACCCAGGCCCAGTTTCTTTAATATACTGAATTATCTTAGATTCTTAAGGAAGCAAGAAATTATAATAAGCATTAAAATGCCATGAACCACTAGTTTGTGACATGTACTTCTCTGTTGGACCAAAAATCCTGATGCCAGTAGAGCAAAAGAACCACCAAGGTCCTACTTCAATGCAGCATCTCAAAGAAACAATACACCTGAGATTTTCTGTCTCTCAGAAAAGTGTTTTTATCAAAGGAAAGTTAAAAAACAACAATGAATTACTAGTAAGAGACTGTTCACTGAAGTTATAGGAGGCCTGAAGGGTCTATGGAAAGTTTTACTCGTTACAGAAGTGCTCAGTTTTTTTATGTCTCCTAGCATAGTTAAACTTGAATATACTGATGGGGCAAAACTTATAAGGTGGATGCATATGGATGCTAGATTTTAAATATTAAAACAGAAATTCTGGAGTCCTCTCTCCCTCTCTCCTGCTGTCACACTGTGAATGCTTAAGTTCTCAGAGCTGCAGCCTGGGAAGAACAGATAGGAGCCAAATAAGAAAAATATGGAAAAAATTATCTCTTATGTGCTTTTTATACAGGGCATAGAGTTTGAAGGCAGAATAAAGGAAATCCCAAATTATAAGAGAGGTCTGGAAAGCCTGTGTCTGCATGGTTTGCCTTTTTGCAGTTCCTCAAATTAGATCATGAACAAAGATCTAGAACAGCAGTTCCCAGATTCATCAAAAGTGGGTGGAATGTAAAGTTGTTCAACTCTACCAGGGTCCTCAACCTGACATTATGTATTGATTACCAGGAGGAAAGAAAATGATTTATCGCAATATCATGTCAGCAAGAGGCCCAAAACCTTTCCATCTTAGCATTATTAAATCTCTCAGTAAGAGTCATGTTAATAGAATCTCAGCAAAATGGAAGAAGCTGAGACATCCAAAACAACCCTCATTCCAGCACAAGACTGACCCACTTACCTCCAGGTATAGAAATAGATCCACTTCCCTTTCAAACATTCCTTGCTTCAGATGGCAATTTGTACTGGGAGCTAGGTAAAAAAAAATAAATCAGAATAATTTGAAATACCAGGAATTGAGTACCAAGAATAAAACTACATCTTGAACTTATTTAATCAAGTGCTACCTCATCTACCTTAACTTCATGAACACAACACTGTGACCTTAAAGTACCTGAGAAGCTCAGACTGACAGACACCACTGTGGCATCCTAACCCCACACTCAGTGGCTGGACTGTTCTCCCCAGTGCCTCTGTCATGGTCACCTGACAGCTGTTCAGGAGGCACTCTCAGTATCTCTGCAGTTATGCCTGCCTTTCTAAACGGGTCCATGGGGATTTCTTTTCCCCCTTCCTTTCTCACACAGTAGACGAGTGGCAATCAGGAAGCTGAAGTGCAATACCCTCCTGTCATGCAGGCAAGCACACTCATATCTCCCAGGAAACGCTTTAACTGCAGCACTACAAACAATCAGGCTATTAACAATGCACCAGGGTGGTGTGGGAGGGGAGACGTCCCCAGTTTGAAGATAAGCCATTGTGCAGGCATGAGTTCTATATTCATCATGCTAGAGAGAGAGCGTGACAGGGAGCAGGACTGAGTGCCCAGCATCAGCTTCAGCTGCTGTTGGTTAAGGGACTTACCTGGGGGACAGCCTGGGTCTCACAATTTGTGGGGAGAACTGCATACACTAGGTGAGAGCCCAGTTAGAGTTCTACGTGACAAAAAGAGAAAGATATTCCAGTTATCTTTTAGTAGAGCTTGATCCTTTTGGAATGTGGTTATAAATACTTACATTTAGGACAAGGATTCAGCAGCAGATATTAAGTGCCTACAAGTACTCTTAACAGCATGGAGGCACATAAAAGAGCCAGGTCCCAGACAAATATGGCTAGCCTTAGACAGCTAGGTTATACACTTCTAGCACTCTGGATTCCTCTTCTTTGTGCCAGGCCTACCTCCTGCATTAAATTTAGCCTGATGTTTACTGTGCACACGAGGTCAAGTGTCTGTAAGCAGACCTGTTATAAACTGCTGAATACATTACAGCTGATAAATTAGCTGTCTAACACACTGTCCTCTACATTGCAACATTACTGAAATTCACCCAGATACTTTTTAACTGTTCTGTAATTAGAACATTATCTGGTATGAAGAACATGGGAATGTTAGCAATCAAGGCGTCTGCCACTGCAAAACTAAAAATATTAAATTGTCTGTGTTCCTCTCCATAAAGTAAGCTTGCTTGAGTCTGCTCCCACCAAACAATGGGCATCATGCCATTGACTTCAAAGCGAGGTCTGGGCTCAGACATTTAGTGCAGGAACTGAATCAATTGTTTGACTTCCCAAAAGACCACAGAAGACAGAAGTGTCTGATGGACGAACCTAGTTAAAATAGACTAGTCTTAATGAAAATATTTACATTAACAAGGTCATTGACAGACCCACAGAATCACCTGTGCAACCTCACTAAATTTGGAGAAGGAAAAGAAGTGAAAAGGAAAATAGCAATAAAATGTATCCTGTTATGATTACCTATCTAGAAAAATCAAAAAGACGGAACTAAAAATACCCAATCAAACAACAAACCAAAACTAAAAAGCCTGAACTGGCCACACAATAGCCAAATGAAATAAAATACATCAATACGAAGCTTCCAGGATGGAACCAGAACAAATGCTAAACCCATTTTAGATTTCTGACACACACATATCCTTACACAACACAGGCAGTAATGAATAGTTTAGAAGAGTATGGTGTGGGGCAGATGGACCCTAGCACAAGAGCATGGATGTAGATGTATAGAGTACTGCTGACAGTCTTTATAGTACCAGAGCCAGCGCACTTGGCTGACTAGTGTTCCCTCATGACCTATGGTTACCAGATGTGCAATAGCTGTCTCATGATAACCTTCCATCTCTGCCTTTTGAACTGTTATTAATGATAAGTTTATTTTGAAAAGGTAACTGACAGTATAGGAAACAGACAGGTTTCTCTTTCAGGATCAGCTAACTACATGCAGGTGTCTCTGCCAAGTGCCTTCTCCATTTCACAAAAAATACATCTTATTCATTCTTAACATAGGAATCTTTACATGTTTTCTGGTCTTTAACTATAAAGTAATTTATCTATTTTCTATTACTTGCTTACCTTCTTGTTATTTTTCCTCCACTGCCATTTATAATGTATTCTTCCCTCTCTAATCCTTTCAGTCAGTACCCTAAACCACTTCTATCCCAGTCCAGGGCCAAATTCTGGAGTAAAAATAACCCTTAAGCAGTATGAAAATCTCTCTCAGGTACTGACTTCAGTGCAGCCAGCAGTTAGATAGGCCTGAATCTAAGTGGAAGTTACACTGACTTCTCTCCTCAAGTTTGGTACCAAATTCTGAAAGTCGGAGTTTCTGTTCTCATCTTAACTCCTTCAAAGTTCATCACAAAGGTGACCTCAGTCATTAACAGGAACCAGATGACCTTCCCCTTTCACTGGTCTCTTTTTTGGGTTACTCTTTTTCAGTAAGGTCTCCATAAAAATGGCTAGAAAGAGTCCTCATAAAAGCTATCTAATATGTAAAGCTTAGTCCATAGATGCAGGCTAGTGCAGCACTGCATGGCTTTGCAGGCTCTGATCTAAAAAAAATTCACATCATTTTGCAAGACTCGTTCAAGGCCTCAGCTTGAAGAAACTTTCCTTGGTAGGTCGATATATTTTTTTTTTCTTGTGGTTTGGAATGAGAGACATTCAGCTCCATCTGGCTATGGTCATTCTTTTCATCTTCTCATCTGGATAGTTTTTACAGTCCAGGACAATGTGGTAGTTACATTTTACATTTTAATACTATGAATGCACAAGTGCCTGAGGATCTCTCTTGCAACTTTTTTCCCTTTCCATGAACATCTGTACCTGCACACTCAGTAATGACGCTGTGTTTCCACAGCCAGAATACAAACACATTCCAAAAAACATAACTGAAAACACTGGAAAAAGTTTTTCTGAGCAAAGCTGTTATTTATGTAAATGAAACTTAAGAAGTAATTTTCCCTTTCCATACTGATTAGTGTTTTTCTCCTGAAGCCTTCTAGCTTTGGGGCTTACATTCTGGTGTCAACATTCTGTGCTCTGAAACAGATGAATGGTTTCAGAGCTTCAGTCAGGAAAAAAACCAAATCCAAATGTCAACCCCACACTTATTAAAACAATAATAGTAGTGATAATGCAGAAATAAAGTGTTTACAGATTGTTTGCTGTATTATATTACTAGCTTTAAACATAAGCCTTTAATGAAGAAATGCCACATTAATAGGGCATCAGGAACCACTGAGGGATCAAAATGATGCAAGTACTCCTGACATGGTCAAATCTTCCTTTAGAAAAACAACCAGTTTTCCTCAGTAGCTTGAATCTTGCAACCCTTCCCTTCACAATCCATCACAAGTTCCATCATAAGTATATACAACTAGCCACATAGCCACAGCACTGGAGAGACTGTGAAAGCTGAAGGAAGAATTCTGTCTGTTGGGTGGGTTAAGTAGATGTCATGAAAACCTCACGCAAAGGCTGTGGTTTTAGATTCCATAAATTATTTCTTCTATGAACAACAAATTATAGAATACACAAAAGGAGAAGAAATTCTTGCATTGATCCTGAGATTATATGTGACTTGGTCTAATATGTTATTATTAAACTACGCTACAAACTTTATTAATGGAAATTTGTTAGGAATAGCCAAAAGGTATGGAGACATATGACAACAGAGGCTTTGAATAAACATTCTATCAAGACATACAACCTTGAAAGGAACAATATAACAACATAAGGTTAAACGTCAGAGTAAAGGAGTCTAATACAACAGTCATCCCACAAAAATTGAAGTCCAACTAGAATATCTTTTAAATTCTTTTTAATTGATCTTAGCTCTGGTAAGTTAGGTCTAAAACTATTACAGTGAAAAAAATATTTAAAAGAACATGGACACTAGTAAAAAATTTTGTATCTTTATTCTCCTTTTATCTACATGTTAGCTGGTGAGGTTTCATTTTCCAATAGATTTTAAGGTGTCTTGAAAACAACTGAAAGCATAATATGAAACAAATATATAATTTGCATTGTTGTTCACTCCATAACGAAACTTTCATATGATTAAAAAAAAAATCAAATTACTTCAAAAGTAACCTAACTGAAAGTATTGCAAGAGGAATTAGACATTAAAAGAAAGATGAAAACCAGGATCAATACATGCAAAGAAATACACATGAGCAAACCCAAATGTAATCGTACCTACAAAATGATGGGTTTTAAGTTTGCTGGGACCATTAAGGCCATAGATTTTAATCTACCCACAACTATTGGATTATTGTATAGTATATAATCTTCTGACAATATCAAATCTATAGTGAGGTGCAGTCAAAAATGTAAATAGACCAGGACAAAAGTACTACTGAAAGACTAAGGAACATGGCGGTAAGCATCTCTGTCCACTTCTTTAATCTTCAGTGCACCCTCTCCTGAAAAGCATGTGCAGTTCTGATTTCTCTGTATCAAAAAGGACACAATAACATGTAGAAGTACAACAAAAATGATTAAAGGTAGCTAACAGTTTCTGTTATGAGGAAGGACTTTTCTGTTTGGAAAAGAATACTAGTAAGAGGTATGATATAGGGTTATAGAAAAAATCAGGTCAGAAGAGACCTCAGCAGATCTCTAGTGCAGTTACCTATTCAAATAGGATGACTTCTGGGGTTTTTCCAGTTGGATCTTGAAAAACCTCCAAAGATGGAAACTGCACAGCCTCTCTGGGCAGCCTCTTACACTGCTTCACTGTCATCAGGGTATAAAAGCTTGTCCTTATATCCCATCTGACAATTCTTGTTTCGGTATATGTCTATCACCTCTTGTTCTCCCATTGTGAAGAGCCTGGCTCTGTCTTCTTGATGACCTCCTCAGGTATTGGAAGGCTGCTATTTAGATCTATGTGAAACTTCTTCAGTCTTGGATTAGTAAAATGGTGACATTCATGGAGAAGATAGATAATGATCTCTCAGTGTTTCTCATAACACAAAAGTAGCAAACAAAATTTTTAAACAAAAAGCTTATATAAAAAAAAAAACACCTACTTTTTTTTCCCCCCGAAAATATATAGTTGTACGTGATGTATAACTGTAGACAATTTCAAACTTTGTAGAATTAAGTGCCATATGATTTTGTCTTCTAGAAATAGACTTCTGAACCCACAATTTGTGAAAGAAGTCTATATGATCTTTAAACATGTCTATGTAATGTCTATGCAACTAGTCTAGGAATTACGTTTTTCAAAGACTTAGAATCTGGGAAGGTTTGCAAGAGGAAGTATCACCCTAAACTTTGCCGATCCTTGTATACTTCCCAGAATGATCTGCTATTTGTCATTTTTAAACCCAGGGTGGTAGTCTAACTCTGGACAGCAGGTCTCATGATAGTCTATGCCTTTATGTACAGCAGTCAGAGCTGACAAACTTTAGAAAAATTGGCATGGGCTGATAGACTGGGTCCATGTTCTGCTGCATGGTGAGTCCCTGTTAATGCCTGTTGGTTATTCACTGTTCCTTATATTGCAGTAACTTCTGGCTACTGCTGGATTTTCCCTCAGATATACACCCTTGACCAACTTAACATGAAAACTGTAAACAACAGCTTGACTGTGTAAACAGAGAAATGGATGTCTGAGAAACACATCACTGTGTCAGGTCAACTGCAATGAAAAAGCAGGGGTGAGCAGGAAATCAACCTGTTTTATGAGCTTTTGCTGTTGTCGTGGATGCAGGGAAATACTCCAGTGTGCAAAGAGACAGACTGTTTCTTTGAAAGACATTATATTTCCATATATAGTTGTATTTATACGGTTGTCCTTAAGCCACCCACAGGAGCTTTTCAAAACAGAGATCTGTTTCCATTCATGTTTCAGTGTTGTCTGCAGACAGCAGTGGAGTTACACTTTGTGACAGGCAAACTTCAAAAGGTTTGGAGGTTCAAAGCTTGTATGGGCTTATCTGAATTTCTCAGGTCTGCAAATCTCATGGTATCAGCCTACAGCTTGGCACTTCAAGCACTTCCTGGTGAAATCCCAGATGGAAACAGAGACATAGTTTGACTTCAGAGGGCCCAGACCAAGATATGCATTCTTATTCCTGATAGGTTTAAGAGGGAGCTGGAGACACAGTACACGTTGGCAAAACCCGAAGCAGACTTTTTCGATTCTTCATGAGGATGCCACAGTAGAAAAACATAGAAACTCAATTTCCACACATCAAAAAAGAGGCATTTTAAGTTTTTTTATGATTCTAATCCAGTCCAAATATCAACAGCTTGCAAAGATAATATTTGCAGTACTGCTTTTTTTTTTTCTTTTTTTTCTTTTTTTTTCTTTTAAGACAAAGAACAATGAAAACAGGAATCTCACAAAACTGAATGCACTGTATGTCCCTCATGAGTGACCGGTCTTCTGGTCTTTTGTTATGTCATGAGCTGCATTTTACCAATATACCTCTCCTTTCTATCTGTCTGTTTATATCATGCTCATCTATTCTACAGTTATTCTCCCATATGTACATACCTGTAACCTCCTAAACACCATAGCATTACAGTGACGACCTGCTGAAATGCCACTGCTTTAGCTTCTGGGTACCTCTCAAGAGCAGTATGAAACTTGCAGAAGAGTGAGGGTGATTATTTTGTCAAGCATAATCATTTCCATACTGACTGCTTAGCAATGAAATGTGCCTGTCTTAGTAGTGTTTCACATAAAGACTTCTCTTTGATGAATAGCAGCATAGAAAGATTGACTTATTTGTGGTAATTTCAGACTTTTCTGTTTCATAATTTTAACTTGCATAAGTAACTTACTGTAGCAACCAAGAAGATCATTTATATATGATCTATTGCTAATTAAAAATTAATTGCAACATATTCTCTAACATACCAGATTCTTGAAGTGGATCTGATATTGTAAATGACAGATAGCATTTGGGTGAAGTTAGTCTCGAACTTCATGATCCTTCTTTTTACTTCAAACTTTGACACTGGCGGAGCCACACGTGAAGGAAGTCTTGGCCAGTTCAGCAACAGAATGTGGATTTCAGGGTCTATAATTCCCACAGCATAGTTGTTTTGTATCTCTTTCATGCCACTTGGACTATGTTAGAGATTATGTTACCAATTTATTAGTGATTAAAATAACTTTGCTGTGATGTAGATAAAATAGATGCATTTCTACATAATAATTTTTCTTATTATTTTTCTGTAGATGCAATTCTCTTGTCACTAATCATTGTTCTAGCTGAAATTATATTAATTGTAATGTAATAAGTGCATGACACTTATACTCCCTAATACCACATTTCTACCCACTTACTGGGCATATGGTGGCAAAATACAAATTAAGCATACCATAAGAATATTTCTGTGGAGATAAGGTGAAGAGGTAATTTGTCTGAGATAGGGGACAGGCATTTGGATATAGGGAGGAAGTCAGACTTTTGGAATACTGAGCTAAAAGCAATTTACTAAACTTTAATAAGACATTTTTGAAAGAATATTTACATATAAACTTGCAATAAAAATGATGTTAGCTGTTACGTTAACAGTACATGTTCAATTACCAATAAATAGAAAAAACAGAATTATACAAGTGACCATCATTGAGCCAGCCTATTTCAACAAGCCAAACATGCTCAGGTGATTCAGTGTGCTCTTCATATTTCCAGAAGAAGTATGGCTTTTAATTTCACAAATTTGTTTGGAGCCATCTTACTCTGTGACTGTTTACCACCAAATAAAATGACAGCAAGCAAGGCAGATTCACATTTAATCTTAAACTCAGGGACCACAGCACAGAATGCATTAATCTAGCTCATTTTCCAAAGACTGTACATCATACGCAGTTCATCTGAATCACAGTAAAACATGATTTTGAGAGTTTGCCAGCTTCAGAGTGTTCCTGAGAATAGTTTATCACTGGTGTTCTCCATTTCCTTTCTTGATCCTCTCCTTGAGAGTCAGCCAAACAAATGTGAATAAATGTATCTGATAGTTTCTAAAACGTCTCAGCAACTAATCAGAAATAACTGGACCAGCTCTTGCAGAAATAAACGCTAATGTCTGGTTCTTAATGTGTGGTTTTTAAACAGAACTTTATCTTTAATAAACAGGCCAAGGGAACGTTTTTGTAGTTCATTTAGAGTACTTCTGTTGTTTTTTTGAAATATACATGCAGTTAAGAAACGCTATATTAGTCGCTTCCCCCCCCCCCCCCCCCCCCCCCCGGTAAATATTCATCTCTCCATAAAGGAAAGACAGGCTATCATTTATAATTTTTCAATTTTGAACAACCTTAAGATGCCTTTTATTCTGAACAGTAATGGAAATAGTAGGAAAAAAATGTTGAACAAAAAAATCCAGTTCATATTTAATGCCTTAATAAATCCCAGATTTTGTCTGTGCAGATGATGAAGCAGAAAGAATTCTTTCTTTTCCTTAAAAAATACATTAAAAATCCAAATTCAGGTTGTATTTTCTGTTTTTTACTTTGACTACCATCATTCTTACCAATGTGAGCAGCATTCCCTGGCTGGCAGGGACTTTTAAACATAAATGTACTTGTGAACTGCACGGGCTATCATGGAAAGTAAAGTGTGTTTTTTCCCCATTAAACAGTTACAACAGCACTGGAGACAACAGTCAGTGTACTTCTACTCTCAAGACCACCAAGAACAGGGAAAGAAATAAAAGGTGTTTTCTGAAGTTGTTATCTGTCTATTAAGCTGTCACAGGACTGAACTTTCTGACTCCTGAAGTGAATGTCCTGCACTGAAGTCTTCTTTGGTTAAAATTAATGACATAACACTAAGTGTTGCTACCTCAGAGTCCTTTCTCTTGATGATGATTTCAGTGAGTAGCATCTTTCCTCACTGGATAAAGCCACTTACCCTCCATAAGTGTTTCTTCAGAGATCCTCTGCTTGTGGCACTTGTCCTCTAGAGAAGAGAGAGGAAGGAAGAGTTCTGTTTTCCACCTAAAAAAATCGCTGAACAAACTCAATCTTTTTCCCCCTTATTTATATGTGAATAGTATAAAACTCTAGTAGATTCATTATACCTTTGCTCTTCATGTCTCCAGAAGCCATCTCACAGAAGAACTTACAATTGTATTGCCAATTTAATTATCCTCTTTCTAGCAGCAGTAAAAGCCTGTGATTTGGTAGCAGCAATGTCGAGTGCTGCTTGCAACACCTTAGACTGAAGAAATCTTAGAGAAATTGTGCACGTTTGCATTTCTATGGCTTTTAGCTGGATGAGATCGATTCTGCCCGGCAGTAACTCCCTACCAAAGTGAGAGGTGGTCAAGTGCACAGTCACTGATCCTTTAAGATCTTGTAGCTAGTGCTGGTGGATAATATAGCTGGTGGTAAAAACATGCAATATTCTTGGGCTTTCCTTGTTCTGATCCACTGTCAAAATCTCTTGCCCAACCCCCCCACACCCATCCCCCCCTGATTAGTCTATTTAACAATAAAATGGCCAGGTATTTTCCAGTTTTCATTCTCAGACTGAATCTTGTTTACTAAGGGATATAGTGAACTCAGATATTCACATAATAACAAAGCTCAACACAAAAACCCCCAAAACCTCACTGCATGTCTCTGTTGATTTCTTTGTGGTTGTGTTACACTCAGAGCCCTAGTAGAATTGTGGGCACTATGATAAAATGGAATTTGACTGAAAACGACAACTAAATGTTGGGCACAGCCCACCCTCTTGGCAACATCTGTAATGTGATTTCTAAATATTTCATTACCCAGAGTCGTTTATAGAGATTTCCATGGGATCTAGTATGGGTCAGAGCAGAAGAGCTTGTAAATCAGTAATATTAAGACTGACCAGTTTTTCTTTCAATATGTGCTTTTAGTCTATGTGTCAATTAGATTAAGTCTTTTCTGTTTGGTCTTGACTAGAACAAGTGACACGAAAAAGTGACGTTGCTGAGGTTTAATTTGAACAGACAGTAAAATAAAAGGAAAATAGAGCTAATCTCAGGCATAACAATATATCATATTACATATTGCTTTTACTGTCCAATCAAGCCATGAAGCATGAACAAGATTCCACTGACTTCTATTGCCCAGACTAATTTTGCCCTCAGCTGTATTCAGAGGTTATTTGATTTTTTGATACAGCATGTCCCTGCTTACAGGGCTTTTATTATCAGCCTTGAAGTTGGTATTATCATACTTCAAAAATTTGTATTCATATATGGAAAATAATGTCTCTCACAAGTGGTGCTGCAAACTTTCAAGACTTTATGGCAAGTTTCACAGCATTTCACTGTTTATCTGAAGTCTTTCTTCTGAGAGTCTTAGGATTCTAGAATATCGTCTCTTTTTTTAATGAAGTTTTCAGCCTGTAATAATTGCACAGAAAAACTTTAAAATGTGGCCTATTCTTACTGAACACAGAAGCTCAAAAAAACCCCCCAACCCTAAAATTAAAATATTTTTAGAAATATCTTTAAAAAGATATCATGATTAAGTCAAATTCAAAACAGTCATTCTGAGCATTTGAGTTTGGCAATGTTGCAAATATCTCAATAATAAAGTAAATATTTTAATCTAAACTTGTTCATTCCATAGTCTTCATGCTATATAATATGCTGGTCTCATGCAATGTCAGTTAGTTTATATCAGTTAACTAGGTGTTTATTATGTACTCACTTCCACAATAACATTCTGGATAGCAATGCACCCAGTGGAGGTTGCCATAATTCTGGCACCCTTGCTTAGTTTTTCTGATTCCTGTGCATTTCACTTCATAAAACTATTTGTATCAATAGACAAAATTAAGGTCTGGTCTAAGCAAACACAAAGTCATTTTAGGATCAACAGAACAGTGGAATAGGATCTATTTGCACCAAGGCTTAATTTTTTCTAATGTGTTTATTCTACAGTGAAAGGTAATTAGGAGTACCACAACCTTTGTTTTTTAAACTGTTTTAGTAGCATTAATTAAAGGAATTAAAAATTAAGTGAATGACATTTGGGATATATCATCTGCAACTGAAAATTATATTTCAGCACTTAGAAATACATTCCACCACATAATGTTTCTTGGAATGGAAATTTTAAATGTTAAACTTCTTTTTTTTTTTTTTTTTTCTGCAGTAAAGGTCACTGTAGTAGAGATATGATCATTACAATCACTGCTGCAGGGATTCATGAAACAACTCAAAAAGGATTCAAGCGCAAAAGCAGAAAAAATAAATGGTATGTTAAAGATTGTACTTACCTCAGACTGAAAATATTCAAGTCATCTAAAGACAAAGCCAGAATACATTGCCATTTAAAGTAAATAAAACTAATTTTTAAATAAACATTTTAGCTTGTGAAAATAGCCACAAAACTCAGGAGACTAATATTACTGCTTAGTGTAGCATTCACTACATTAAAAAACTATCCTTTTTACAAGCAAAGGAAATGTCGCAAGTGGCCTCCTATAATTTGCTTGGGTTTATCTCTTACTCTGTATGGGTGTTTAAGGCTCATTTTTAGCCTATCTGCTTTCATGACCCTTGAGACTATTTGCATTACTTCAATAGAATCCTTTAAAATGAGAAACACAGATTATCCCCTCTTGTCAGCTCTTCATCAATACAGTCTTGTTACTTTATTGGAGTTTCAGGTTCCACATTTGCTGCTACTTTATGAGTCACTCTGCACTATGCTTAATCCCATGTTTTCAGTTGTCTTGCAAATGTACCACTGTCACTTCAGAAAGCTGCTCCTTTTGCTTCTGTTTTCTATCTACCACTTCTCATTTCTGCACCAAATACCAATGTTGTTATCCATCTTGTTTTCAAAATTCACTCCCTTATTATCAGTTTAATGCTTTCTCACTTTTCTCCCTCACACTCTCAACAGTTTCCAGGACTCCTGATGATGCATTGTGCCCAAATGATTACTATTGTGCCCCACTCATCTATCCCCTAATGCGTTTTTTAAATGGCTGTCAAAGATTATTTATCTGTTTTTCTTCTTTCTCCCTATCTCCCTTGATCCTTTGCAGCTTTTAAGGCATGTCTCCTTGTCTATCTTCTTCCTCTTCCCCTTTACTTATTAGACATTCCTAAATGGAAAGGAATCTTTACAAACTTTATCTCCCAGAGTCCACTCAAATTTCCTTTACCACTGTGCTGGATACCACACTCAGCTCTCATGATAGTACCTAACATGCTCCAGAGTTACTTTTCTAAGAAATCTTTTTTCCCATCTTACAATTACCTTAACTCTATCTATTTAAGTTATTCAGTTAGTATATTCTGCTACTTTATTCTCTGAACTGATTAGTCATATCTTAAAATCAAATTGAGTGATCAAGTTTTGATCAATGCTATAAACTGTAAGGCTATTGCTTCTGCCTTTTATGATCATGTAAGTTAAGAATCATCTCTAGTTCTAATATCTACTTGTACACACTGCTTGAAAAATATCTAGTATCCACTAATTTCTTGGCAGTTAAATCATGTCGTTAGCAGTCAAAAAATCATTGTAAGATTGGTTGAAGAGAATGATCATTTTAAAATTTGGTTTTATCTGTCCTTGTCTAAAAACACAGATGACAACACACAATTCATATGTTGAAAAATTAGCTGAACTTTTAAGTGGAAATGTTGCCATACTATATCTGAAAGACAAAATGCCATAATAATAGAGAGAGTGTTGAACAGATGCAAACAATTTCTCAATGTAACTTTTAATTCCTCACATAGGAATTGACTGTTGCTAAGGCTTGGCAATACTATCCTGCCTTACAGTGTTCTGTCACAATGCAACATAAACCACAATTTGGCACTATATTCTAGTGGTTTGCAAATCTACATTTATCATGAAGGTTGTGTTTTGCTGTTGCTTCAGCTTTGCCTGTCTCATTCCATGCTACTCCATGTCCATGAGTATTATTCAGAAGTGTATAGGTTTGGTTCACCAATGGAGTGAAAACTCACTTTTTAATGACATTCTATCATGCTCCAGCTTGGCTTTGCTTGAGAATATTCGACACTTCCAAAAGCATGGTAGAATGACACATGGGATATCATTTCAGCTGCAAACAGTCAACAAAATACAAGAAAGGTTATCTGACTGTTTAGAAGCTTAAATAAGTAATTGTTTATGGGGAATATCTATTACGGAACTAGTTAAATTTAAGTGACATGATCCTACTTTTTAGACATGCACAAACTATAGGTGTTCAAAATATCTGCACCTGTAGTAAAGTCACTGCTCTGTGAAATCAGCACGTCTTTATAAAAGTATTTTGGGGGCATAATAAAACAAGGGATAGAAAAGAATCAGCCATGACAGATATTTTATTGCAAGGTCTGTCTGTCTTCAGTAAAGAAAATCAGCAATGCAAAATGGACACAAAGAAGCACCATGAAGAAGCTGCAAGAAACAGCTCAGATACAATGAATGCATAACTCACACTGCCACACTAGAGGATTTTAGTGTATTGTTAAAACTCCTTCAATTTTGGATAAATCTGTGTAGCCATGTCAGTTAATTCAATGAATCCATTTCTCACTGAAGTACCAGTCAGTTCAAACAGCTCTCAACTTTTGTAAATAAAATACAAACAGTAAATCTTTGAGACACCTATGAGCTAGAGAACTGGGAAAGCTACTCACTTTATCTAACTTAGAAAACTTGAACTGACCACCAAAAGAGAAACCCAAAACTTAGTAAAACTACCCTACCTATCACATTTGAGAGCTACTCTTGCTCCTCAGGACTAAGGGAGCTGAAAAGAGTATCTAAATGATAACTGACACTCAGCAATGCTTCCTTCAAAATGGTAGAGAACTACCAACCACCATATTCACCTACACAGCTATCATACAGCTTTTAGCCTTCCTTTACTACTGAAGGAGAAATGCAAAAAGATACTTTTTCAACTTCAATAGCTTGGATTTCTTATAGCCCCAGACAAGATACAGTCCTGCTGGAATATACAGGCAACTTTTTTCTTGGCTTTGAATAAAAAAGAGTTTGTAGGCTGATAGTATAAGATATATCCTTGCAGGCTTTTTTCCAGCAAGTTTGCCATACTGTTGTCACACATGTTAAATCTTATCAGCAAAATAGATTTTCACTCATCTGGATCAACTCACTTAGTAGCAGTCAAAGCCTGTCTCCCATCAACTTACCCAGCAGTTCTTGCTTCCCAAAGTGTCTAGCAGCCCAGCAGACTCCTTAGGATCACATTCTCAAACACGCCTACTTTCCATAGCACATTTTGACTTTCTGAGTGCACTTTGGTAGCCTGCTCTGCTTACTGCTTCCCCTGTACCATTGACTGCTGGGTTCTGCTAACATGTTTTTAATAACAGCACAGAATTCCATATTCTGAAACAGAAATACCACAACAATACGATACAACTCAAAATCAAATGGTTCATCAAGAGGCAATTTTGAGTTAAAAGCAGAGGCTTACTGGCCTTTTCCTCTCAGCCTACTTGGGTGGCATCTTCCAGAGCCAAGGAGGCAGCCTGCTTTCCATTCAGGTAAAGAAATTCTCCTGCCTGCTTGAAAATGAAGAGATTCTTTGCAGTCTGAGCACCCAAGTGCATGACAGGATTATGACATAGCCAACCACCCACATTGTCACAGAGTGGTTTTGTTTTAAAAAAACCCACAAACACTAGGATGAATTTTAAGGTGAAGAATGTTCTTGAAGCACTGCACTTAAGTGGAAATGCACAAGGGATACTTCACATACGGACACAAATCGCACCAAGAAAAAGCAACAACTTAACAGAAGATTTTTTTTTTTTGTCCTGTATAGTACAAATATTTCCAAAACAAATAGCCAATAATTAGTCCTTTCCACTCAGCTTCTGAACGTGCTGTCCAGCAGGGATAAGTATATATACTTAGGATCTCACAGTCTGCAAGAATTTGCTGGGGCCCATGGGAGGGCATTAAGCCAGCAAGGTGGCCCATTTTCTCACAGTCTTTTTGCAAACTGACCTCTCAGAGCTCCCCATCTTCGCTTAAACACTGGTGATAAATTGTGATGAAATTACACTCATCTAAATCTACAGATTTCTCTCTTAAAATGTTTATAAGTTTATTCTTGTGGAGACCTGGGTCTTCAGGAAAGCAGAAACTCACTTAGAAAATTATCTAGATTTGCTCTGAGACATAAACTTCTTGTTGCTCCCAAGAGGTTTCCCCCTGGGCTCAATGATACAATTTCCCAACTATCTGTATTTTTAAATTAAAATATTTTTGAGTCATAGTCTGGGAAAGGCTGCTACATGTGTCAAGGTGTCATACAGTCAGGGAAGAAGGGAAGGTGTGAGAGCAGGCAAAATCTTCTCTCTCTTTCCTCTCTGCTTCCACTTTACACAGCCCTTTCTAAGAGAAGCATGGAGGTTGCTGAATGTAGGGAAACAGAAGCTGGTAAAGAAACAGAAGAGATTTTCTGCTCCTAGAGCACTTCACCTCTTGAGTTCCTGTCATTCAGAAGCAGGTACTGTGCAGAAAGCATTTCAAGCTGTCTTTAAAGTTAATGGAACAATTGTCTTATTGAAAGAATTAAATTGTAACCAACTATGTCACCTTTCTTTAAAGCTCTGTAAAGTTAGTTATTTCTTTGAACAAGTTGTATAGTTTGACAATTTTAAAATCAAGTTAAAAAATAAAGAGATCAGTAATGCTTAAATCATGATTTTATATAATGGAAAAATAAGATAAATTAAAAAAAATTTTTTGTATTAACCTGAAGCATTAACATAGTTTCTTGAAAAATCAAAGACAGATTTTAAGAAGCAATTAATGTTGAAGCTCATTACTTAGAGAACAATTAATAATGTCCTTGAATCAAATGAAATATTTAAATAAATGGTTATGGGAAATCTCTTGACTAAACTGAAATGTTGCCATCTGGCTTTCATTCTCCCTATACTCTTTGTCAGTAAAAAAAAAAAATTGAAAAATTCTTACACAGTAGAATAATGCAGTGATAAGCTGCTGGTGTTTATGTTAAGCTGCTCCCACTCAGGAATGTTTGTACTTAGAACACAGCACCTCCTCATAAATGTTCAGGCATCTATTGTAACCTTCTTGGCACTTAAGGGACAATTTACTGTAACAGAGCTGAAACTTAGTTGTGGGTTTGTTTGGTTTTTTTTTTTTTTTTTCATTTCAAAAGGAAAACAACTCAGATCCTGCAGTGTCACTAGCTCTATAAAGCAAACAAAAATATTTATACCATTGAATTGCCTCACATCTTGAAACTTGTGTGCACAGAGAAAGGAGAGGTTTTAGACAGGAGGATATCTCTCGTGATAAGTTGTCAGAGATCCCGTGATTTAAAGAGATAAAGAGAAGATAACTTTGCCACTCTGGGGATCACATGCACACAATATAAACATGCACTCCTTCAATAAAGCACACTGGTAAATATATCTGGAATTGCTGCATTATCTGTATTTAAACCATCTGTTTATGTAGTGTCTTAAATACAGAGGGCAAGGCACAAAGCTGTATTTTACATCAACTATTCCCTTGTTTCCTAGGATTCTGCTTTAAATCTAAAGAAGCCCAGCAGCTGTCCTGCTGTATGGTCACTGAGTGAGATCATCAGCTCATTTCAGTGAGACAACGGCAATGCAAGACATCACCATGACTGTAGCATCACCTGTACCTAGAGAATGGTAGCTGTGTTTTGAAACACTGACTAAAATGTACTGAGAGAAGCATTGCCCAGAAAATTGGTCCTGGTAAGGGCATCAGACTGTCAGGTGAGACCTCACAGGGTGCTGTTGGGTCTGTGGCTTCTCTAAGGAAACTGCCTCATGTTTGCTCTGAGCTGTAAATTCATGAAAGCTTTCCTTGGAGAGCAAGGTTTTCTCTATGGGAGCAGCTCTTTTTTCTCTGTTATTTTACACAATCCTTTCAGAGCTCTCTCTCAGCTGTGAAGAACACCTGGTTGTTTCCTGGGATATGTTGCAGCCTCTTTCTACCTTTCAGGTACAGACTCACTGACTTTACACACCTGATGTGGTCAGGTCTCAGAACAGAAGTGCCACAACAGCACTGCTCAGCATCCACGGGGCAGCGTGCATTTCCCACCAGTCATTGTGCCTCACATGCTCCCCAGCACCTGGCATCGTGCTGTGGGCCACCTCAGCTGACACAAGGGAGCATTTCAGTCAGGGAGCCATCAGTAAGCAGTATCACTTCATCACGTAAACCAATGTAATGAGCCTCATACATTCAGTAAAAAAAGAAATTGAGATGTCTTATAAGCTGTCAGGTGAGCCTCTGAACTGGAAAGAAATTTGTAATATGACCCCTTTTCTTGGCCACAGATCCAGGAAGATACTAAGTTCTTCGGGAAGAAAAAATCTTGACTTTGGAAGTGGTGACAAATCTGCTGTCAAAGCTGTAGTAATTTCTGGGCACCACAAAGAAGAAACTTCTGCGGAGAATATTAGTTGGCACAGCTTGAGGTAATGGGTGAAGAATCTGCAACTGGGATCTGTAATACCTAAAATCCTCTAAGGACCAGGAAAAGAGGAAACTTTACCCCCCCCCCCCCCACACACACACACACACACTCCTGCACACATATAGGCCCAATTTCAGGAATGAAATCTAACTGGTAACTTCCAGAAAGAAAGAAATGAGCTTCTGTGTAAGAATTAGAGTTAGCTCCAGGTTCAGGTGGCAACGTGTGTTATCTGTGAGTCAAGCACAAAAGGGAATTGTAATAAACTCGAGTCTGTCAGACTTCAGTTTTGGATTCACCGTCCTCTCTCAGGACTTCTCTGTTTCCTTGGTTTACTGTACATAAAACAGCCATTTATGTTTGCATGTGTGTGTTTGTAGACTAAATGTGCTTCATTAAATTTATAGGTATAGTGTGCTTCTCAGTTTTTGTTCTTTACACAGAGTCTGGTCATTAGTGGTAATAATAGTAAACCACTGCCTTCGAAATTCTGTTACAGGACATTATTACAAAGCCTCTAACTGTTCTGTTATTTATAGTCTCTAATTTACTGCTTTTTGTCTAAGTAACCATCAACTAACTGTACTCTTAAATCTTGCTCTTTTGCTGAGATGTTTAGACTACAAGAATTTTTATTGTTACATGCTTTTATTCTTCAATTCATTCCACACCGACTGTTTAGGTGATTTGTTTCCTGCCTATGTGCACTGACAGCCCAGACATTGAGAACTGGATTAATAGGAAATAACTCATGAGTTGGTCTTATGACTGAGAGTCCCATAAATGAGATTTTGATAGCACATAAACTTAATGCTGCTACACAAAGGAGTAGTTTTACTTGTGATCTGAGACCCAGGACTAAATGTTCATACTGTCTGCCTAACCTGTCACAACAATTTTTACTTCCAGCTTTTTCTTACACTGTCTTTGGACAAGAGTGACAAATCTCAGAATTTTTACATAATTCTAGAACAGACAATTTCCCAAAATAAAATGAGCAAGTACAACTGGAAGGCACAAAACTGAGCCACAAATTCTCCTTCATCCACACATGGATGGAGCAATTCTGAGGCTATGAAAAAAAGAATGTATCACTTCTATCATATCATTCTCTGAGTGTCTGTCTGAAAATTATAAATTATTATGTATTTTTTCAAAAGGAAACAAACAGTTTCCACTTCCAGCGAAGTGGCACCCTTAGTAATTTTCCATGCCGATACTGGTTGATTAAAAACAGACACAAATTATTCCTCCCATAGTCTGCAATAAAAGAAAAACAAACTTAGTAATAAAATATGAGGAAATCCTCCTATTTCACCTTAAATGTCAGCCAATGCTTTGTTCCCCTGTCATGATTTTGAAGGTCAATTATGGAAAAAATGTTCTGGAGAAATTGTAAGTACTGAGGTTTTTCTAACAAGAATATGATACCTGGAACTTGTAACATTCAAGTTTACAAATTTCTGCTGAATTGCTCATTCACTAGTTAACTTCCAGAGTCAGCAATGGAAGCCTCATTTAAGTGTAACCTAAAACCTATTTGTGGACTGAAAAATGTCAATACAAAGGTTACTTCCTTACAGAAGCTTCTTTTAGAGTGGAAATAAAAGTATTATAGCCTATAAGCTGAAATGAAGCCTTTCTCTTATTTATAATTTCTATGCACCATTTTCCCACTAATTAATTCTTCAGATCACTTAGGAATGTCAATAAATAGTTTTTTGTTCAAAGTCAATTCAACAATATTCTCAATATAATTTCCTCCTTATATGACAGAATGAATCATACTGCAGCATTGTTCTCACTTATGGGTGCAGGAATAAACTAAGCAAGCAGCTGTACTATAAAAGCCAAATTAGTAGTTAGTAAATGACGTTACTTCAGAGGCAGGCAGTTTATCAGAAACAGTTCAGAAGAACATTAACAATCATGAGATGGATTGTCAGCACTAGAACTGGTAGCTTGGGTTGAGTGACACCAAAGGCCTAAAAAGAATGATGCTTATAAGCAGCTCTTGATTATTCCTTTCTTCATAGTTTCTGATTATTTTCTTTACCTATCTCTTTAGGAGTCTGAAAGAATGTCTAGTTAATTGCGTTTGTTAAGACAGTCATCATCCAAGCATGCCCAGTCAAAATATAAAGAAGCTCAAAGTGCTACTTAGGTGAGTAATTTTCCAGAGGACCTTTGAATGCAAAACAATTATAAACAAAGTTATGACACTTCCTAACGTGGTGGAGAAGCCCAGACAGGAGTTCAAAGAACAGAACAATTCAGATTATTGACAGTCATACACGGGAAATTCACCTCAACTTTAGAAAGATTGGTGAGAAAGAGGAACATAGAGCAACAATATTAGATAGGGGAAAGAATTATGGCAGTACTGGAATAATCTTCAATACACATCCTTGTATGTCCTATATGTACTTATATTTCCTATATATTCTTCATATATCCTAAGTACAAAATAGAAGTGCACAATAGATTTTATTATTTCGGGAAACATCCACATTGATGTCATTGAAGATAAAACCAAATAGATACATGCAGCTATATAGGAAAAAGCCCAAATCTGATGTCTTTACACTAGGAGGAAGAATTGTAAATATCCCTTTTCAAATACTTAAAAACTATATTACAATGATAGTCCTTCTAATATGAGGATTTTCTGAAGAAAAATTGAGGAAAGAACTTACCAGTGGTGGTGGTTAGATTGAATGAAGAGGCCTGAGAATATTAGTGTAGGTCTACATGCATATCTACCTATTTTCTGTGATAATTGTAAAGTATCTTGCTTATAAGAATTTGTTTCCTAAATGCTGCTAACTAGAGGCTGAGTTATACCCTGATACATAAGGTCTCCTATCCCTTTCAAAAACTTTAACATTCAAAAAAATCTCCTGTCACAACTATGGGCAATATATTTAACTATATAAACAGTAGTTCTCTATTTTCCTTTAATCCTGCTAAATCCATAGTCTTTTTTATTTTCAGAATGTACACAGAAGCTCCATTTAACCATTAATTATTTTACATGACTTTATTAGGTCTCCTTATTTTTCAGTTAAATAGCTCCTGTCAGAGTCCAAAGATTGGATACACATTAAATAGTATTAAAACATTTTCTTAGAATATAAAAATAGTTTGTTTTTCTTACTTTTAACATAAAACAAAAGAAGATTCATGATAGCAACGGAGTTAGGTGTTAAACATATTGCTTTTCATTATAATGAATAATGAGCATTAAAATCCCACCCCTAATTATGCCTTCATTTAACACTAAACCAAAAATCTAGACTGGAATATCACTGTCAAAAACTTCTACTCAGCATCTAAATTTATCTACCACTGCTGCGCCATTCACCTCTTCTAGGGAGAAAAGTAAAATAACTTGAGTTTGAATGGGTACATACTACTAATTAGAAGGCATGTTTTCCATGTATTTACTATCTTGTCATTCAGCTTTGCTCTTTTTCAACAAGTCTTTGTTCCTGATTTTTGATGAAACAAATTTAATTTTCTTTTCTTATTCTCCAATGTAAAACAACACAAACTCACTCCAAAGAAAAGCAATCTAAATGGCTGGAGACATCATCAACTTTCTGATGTATCTCATGAATCCAATTGAAAAAAACTACTTTAGCTGTAACATGAAGAATTCATCTTTAGAGTTACCATAATGTACTAATTCAGCCAACTGGAAACTCTTAGAAAGAAGAACCTTACAGGGGAAGCTCTTGTAGGAGAAAGAAATGTAGCTTCTCTACAGAGATGCTTCAGTAAATGAAATGGTAAGCATAGGTTTGGTTTATTATAGTAGCTTCTTGAAGGCAGTACAATCTGAATTATTTTATATAGAGAGCCTGAATTTTCCTGAACTAATTAGTTTACACTAAGCAAAATCATCTTTCTTTTTCGATCATAGGCAGTAGAACAATGAAATATATCTTAATTTCTTGTAAAGAAAAGTATTTCGAGTAAAATTTTGATCAGTAGTTGCATGTAGATTTCATAAGAGCAGAGTTTGAGTTTGTTTTGAGAGTCACCATAAGCAAAGTGTCACTGGATTTTCATCAACTAAGTATTGCCAAAAAGCTTATCAAAGTGAGAAATTGCAAAACCATTTGGAATACTTCATGATGTATTATATAGGAACTCAAATATATTCAGGTCAATCCACATTTCTGGGTCTTTATTTTGTATTCTGTAGTAAGCCTGGTATATCTTCCAGCAGTGCATAGTGGCTAACTCCACCCTTTTTATCTAACTATCTATTAATTTCCAGCTCCAAGTAAATTAATAAAAATCATGTCTGTGGAAAATGTGGCCAGTCTCTTAACAGTCACCACAGACCATGGGATGCAATCAAAACTTAATTGTGTTTATAAAACATAATTTTTGTTATAGTATCAGCAGTAGACATTATTCAATTCACATATTTTGAGTTGCTTAAAATCATGTCTGTTCCCATCACCACACAGTAGCTATGTTTTATATATTGATGTATTTTACGCTCCGAAATCCATCCCAAAAATTAGAATTCTTTTCTTTCCTTCAATAACATTTCCTTGTCAACTGCAGAGCTCTGGTGAGGATGGAAGCCATGCAAGTAGGACTATCCTGACGACATACATACACCGTCTCACAATTATTGCACTCATTTCCCATGGATGTTGCACTTTATAATGTTCATCTATTCAAAGACATGAAAGAATTGCAGAAATTAGCTTTGTAGATGTCACTGAAATGTAAGGGATGGTATTACATCATCAGCTGATGGAGAACATTTGATTTCATAGCTAAAACCAGAGACTGCTTTGTAGAAGCACACTGGTTGTTTTACAAGTCAAACCACCCATGGAAAGAGCTAACTGTGAGGACCATGGACAGATCTTACTCATTTCATGTACTACCATGAGCTCTGAGTTAAAAAGCTGTTTATAGCTAACATGACATGCAAAGTCCTTCTGTATTAAGAGGACATACCTGCAAACAACAATGAGAGAATGATGCAACCTACCAGGGTTCTGCATGTACACATAATGAAATTAAAATTATTGGAGGTCTTACCACTCTATGATTCCCCTGTCTCAGGCAAAATGAGGACATTAGTGGTCCAACAAAACAAATATTCTTGCAGTTAGCACTGTCTTTGCTCAGATCCTATCTGCAAAAGAGAGAAGTTGTTCATGATTAATTTTGCTAGTGATTTTTCTCACTGTACATCTCCTCAAATCTTCAAAGTGTTTTTCAATGCTTCTAGCAAAGCCCATGTAGCAGTGAAAGAAATGAGAGTAGTGTCTCCAAGATGGCATTCGCTTTGGAAAAAAGAATAAGAATTTTTTGCCAGGAAGGAGAATTGTACAAGTTCTTGAGGAAATTAATCAAGTTTTCCAAAAACTCTGGATACTAATATATCTCGGAGTTTTCCATAGCTCTCCTAAGATCCTAAATTACCTCAGCAAAATCTCAGAAGGCTTTGCTGTAGGAGGCTGCAGTATGTAATGCAGAGCAGATATCTAAAAGGCAGATGTCACAATATGGAAAAGTGCAAAGGAAATCAAACAGCAGCACAAAGTGCATTAATTCCTGGTTCTTTTACTGAAACAACTCCTATGCCTTAATAAAAGCAAACCTTTATTCTAGAAGAGACATAAGTATAACATAAACAAATGACTGCAATCTCCTATTCAGCTGGCCTCATATATCATTAGAATTTTGTTATTTCTTCTTTAAGCAGGCTAAAATACAGCTCTACAGCTCATGTCACGTCTACATGCCTAATGCACCACATTCCTTTACGGTCCTAGATATCCCAACCTATACTACTCCATTAATTATGAAGCACTCATTTTATATGCAAATCCTGCACTAGAATGTCTGTAAAGAGAACTAGCAGAACTATCCTACTACAGTCTCCTTTTCTACAAAATGACATCATCCAGCCTGACTGGTCTGGCTCCCACATAATTACAGTTTTCACAGCTTAAGCCAGGAGAGCAAGGTGATGGCATTTTTAATGCTTGCATTTTGCTGGTTTATGAGCTAAGGTAGGTGGCCAGGTGTTATTTCGTAGGCTCATCTGTTAGTCTAGTGCTGTATTTGCAATACCATGAGACTAAATGAAAATGTTGTGAGAACTTCTTTATGCTGGAAATATAAATGTTTTCTTTTCTGGAAAAGGCTGCTGCCTAGTGTAACAGGAAGTGATCTAATATTTCATGTAATAGCCTTATTATTGCTAAAAGGTCTGAATTTAACTTAGGTAGTCAGCATCTCACGACATTCATTCCTCCACTGGTAGTATTTGACAGTGTGGTAGAAAAGAAGAGGAAAGGAATAATAACTCACTTCAATCACATCTCATTATATTAAAAGACAAGTTGGCAATGGAGCAGAAAAGCTCTTTGAATGATGGCGTAAGGACTGAGGAGAGATTTGACATGAAGATCTTCTATTTTGAAGATCTAGGATCAAATGCCATTTTATTGCAACATAATCCTCGATTATATGATGACAGGCACCAAGATGGAGACATAAACCACAAGCATCATGAAGCAGAAAGGTTAGAATCATATTCTTACACCTGAAGATATAAAAAATATACTAAACAGAAAAGAAAATCAGTAATCATTGCATTATATAAATCATATCTTCCAGATACATGCAAGGGCAAAGTGCTAACCTCAGAAGTTACATGGTCGCTTAGGTAGGATGTAGGCTCCAGTTTCACAAAAATAATCTGGAAAAAGTAACACCCATAAGAAGAAATGTCAGTAAACATTTGGCTTTGTCCTGAAAGTTCTCTTGGTTTAAGTCTTCGAATTCAGGATCCCACAAAAGCAGTGGGGGGTGTGGGGTGTGTTTGGTTTTTTGTTGATTTTTTTTTAACTTGTTCAACAAGAATGTGTCTCTTTCCCAGCTGAGCTCCCCTGTAGTCCAAAGAGGCAGCTTCATTTCTGGTGAAGTCTGAAATCTGGCAACATAATTGTTCACAATAACAATTCTTGGGCACTATCTATTTGGCTGGGATACAAAAGAGATTATGTGAACTTGGTAGAATTATGGGCTACATAACCAGCTTTTGGACAAATATCTTTGTGTAGGGAGTAATACTAATTACAGTATGCACATGCCTAAACAGAGAGCAATGTTTCTCTTTAGAACACTTAAAGCATAGACAATTAATCTACTAAGTTTCTGATCAGATGCATGCAATTGACCAAAATATATATAGACATCTCATAAAAATTCATACCACAGCTCCAGCTGAAAATAACAGTGATATTTATATGCAAAGGTGTCTTCAGAGCCTGATTAAATGAGATACTGACACATGTGAAGAGCATTTAAGAAAATCAGTAAGAGACAAATGGGGTTTAATAGTCAGAACAATGAGGAAACATTGAATCTAAGCAGAAACCTCATAAATTGTGACAGTGACATTCCACGGAAGATAAACTGAAATTACCAACCAACACATGTCTTTAAAGTCCAATATTACTTTCAAAGTAAAGGAAAAAAAGAAATCTACCTTCCAAAATGACATAATTTAATTTCTCTGGTTCTGAATAAAGAGGAGAAGCACTAGAATCCCTGCTTTCTTTCTGGTTTTCATGAGTGTGAGCAAAATTAACTACAGTCATCTCTAGGTAGTAGTTGTGTCTACCTAAAGCCAGCAAAATCCTTTTCTTTTTTCAACAACTCTGAAGTAAACAATGTTGATACAAGTGTGGACCCAGATTTTCCACCTCAATAGCACCTCAAATTATACATTTCTGCACAGGAGAGCCTTTATCTTCTTACTTGCTGTATAATATATGCTTAGGGAAAAGTCTAGACTTATGGCAGGCTGAAACTTTTCGAATCACAGCACTTTAGTTATTGTAGAGAAATATTCAGCTCAGAGGAAAATACCACCTTTTGGTTTGTTATCAACCAATTGTACTTTCAGCTTTGACTGATAAAGCTTTGCATTATAAGCAGTTCACAGAATGTCTAGGTGCTTAAATGAATTTCACAAGTTTTCTCCAAATTAGATGACAGCAAAAGTAATCATACACAGTTCAGTCAGCTTCCTAAATCAGCCTGAAATCGAAGGTGTGGTCGTCACGTCTGAGAATTTGATTAACTCTTAAAACAGATGAATTGTAAGATCCTTAGTGGATTTTTTCCCCCCTTGTTTAAGGGAACATTTTGAATTTATTCTTTTACTCAATATATATATTCCTCTCTATCCTGAAATGAGATCAGTCCAGGGAAGAGTATTAAGGAGGCAAGGCAGTACAGAGTTCTAAATCTTTTCAGTGTTATTGCAGTACCTACTCATAATCAAGCTGAAACTGCAGTATTTCTTGAATGCATATGTGGACAGAGCTGGTAAATTCAGGATCTGCTAAACTGCTTTAGACATTATAGGACTTCACTGCCATATTATTGCCATATTTTTACTGGTGAAGACCTGGCAACCAACAACAAAAAACTAGAGAGAAAGCAGGTATCATTTTCTGGCAGATCTAACTTTATAACCATCAATAAATGGATCCCATATGGTCTTCATCAGCAGAAAATATGCCATTTGCTTTCCTTGGCTGCATTTTGATGCCTTATTTTAGGTGGAGAGATATGAGGATCTTGACAGCCTGACAGGAACCTCATGAGGTTCAAGAACAGTATAAGCATTGCCAGCAGATGATTTTTCCCCTCTGTCGAGCACCTGAGAGACTGCATTTGGAGTATTGTGTCCAGTTCTGAGTTCCTCATACAAGACTGGAGCAAGTCCAGTGGAAGGCCACCAGATAACTAGGCATCTGCAGAATACAGCATATAGGGAGAGTCTTAAAAAGAGAAAGCCAAGGTGTTGCAGGTCTTCAGTGACCTAATGGTAAGCTGTTGAAAAAAATGGAGACAGTTTCTCCTTCTAGGTACACAGTGATAGGATAAAAGACCACAGGCATGAGGTGCAGCAATGATAATCCTGATTTGTTATCAGGGAAAGAAAATTGAAGCCATGAGAGTACCTCATGATTAGAGCAGGGTTCCCAAGATGCCCAGAGAGAGATTGTGGAATCTGAAGCTGTGAAGATATCCAAGGCTGAACCAGACATGACTGTCAGCATACTAGAATAAGCTGGCCCTGTTTTGAGCTGAGTGTTTGGTCAGAAGACCTAAGAAGTGTCTTCCATCTTTATATATGCTAGGACTCTATGACACTACTGGCTTCAGTCTGCCTGCTGTAATTATGTAATGACTAAACTATATGCTCAGAAGATTGAGGGGAGGAAAAAGTTTAATCAAACAGAACCAGATGGAAGCTTCAAAAGACCAGAAGTGGTTTAGTGAGGGGCACCGGTGAAGCTGGTGATAGAAAAGACTAGAACTAAATAGCTGCCAGCTGCAGGAGACACCAAATATTTTGCAAGCTTGTTCTAAAGCTCCATTTGAAAAATATATAAAGTAGCACCTAACAATAAGTGAACCAAAATCCAGTGTTTCATATTACCTGACAGATGCTCACTGAGTTTAGACATCAACCATTAAGTAGTTCACTACTGCACTTTTGTTGTATCAAAATAAACTTACTAATGCACAGCAACTGTTTTCAGAGAATTTTCTTCCCCTTCATGTGCACAAATTGCCCATGAGCTGCTTACAATTTTGACGATTTTTTCTTCATTATTCAAAATTATTCATTCCAAAATTTCAGCAAACAAGCAGTGGTCTGTAGTTTGTGAATGAGCTGTTTGTTGCCAGTATGCAGCATGGACTTCATCCAAAGTCTATTGAAGTTGATGGAAAATCTCCCACTGACTTAAAATAGGCTTTGGATTGGCCCTGTTTGAGTGGTAGCATTCGTTTTGATTGGAATTATAGGTCATATGGAATTTTTCTCCAATATTCAGTGTTTCTGCCAATTCGCTGGACAATAAGAGCATTTGTCTGAATTTTGACACAAAGAAAATACAGAACAACCATTAATACAGCCAGAATGAATTTGTTAAAAAAACTCAACTATTCATGGAAAAGAAAATGGTAGTATCTGCCCAGACATAGTTCTTCTGGATTCACATGAAGGAGAGTTTCATGCGATTAGGGGTTTAATGTTTACAGAACAGTGTACTGAAAAGTGTATTTGTGTGTGTGTTCCCTCCCTTACTGCTTAAAAAAAATGTTTGACTAACATTGTGAATTAACATGGATAGAGCTTATTTTGCTGAGGATCAAAAAAATTGGAGGATTTTTCCTTCCATTTTGGCCAATAAACAAGTCTTTCAGGCTCTGTGGGTAGAAGATTTAGTTTATCTCTTCAGATTACTAGACCTGAACATGTTGTACAAATAAACTAGGTGGTTGGTAAACCTAAGACACCCCAAATATAGGTTGAAATTCCTTAAATATGCAAATATTATATACTTCATTTCTCTTTTAGCTCCTCACACAAAAAACTGTTGCTTATGTACTCAGCTAAGTAAATCACACAATAGATCATGTCTTTTTCTCTGTTTCCTGATGATTGAACACAGAGTTTAAGTCAAATTGCACAACATTAGGTACTTTTATAAAAACAGAGAAAAAAAATAAGACCTCACTTCAACTAAAACATTGAATATTTTGGTTATACTGAAAAGCAATGCTTTAATAACTTACTACAAAACATACTACATAGTTTGCAATAGTTTGTCTGGGAAGACCTCACTTTCTTGAAGGAAGCTTCAGAAAATTCAGGGATTCTGAATGCTTGGGAACTTGGTTTTCTTATGAAGAATTTAGGCTCAAATTCACAAAAGGCATTCATTTAAAGATGGTGCTCGGCAACAGTTATACGCCTCTTTCCTAAGATATCATACTGAAATTCATCAGTAACCTTTGGTGTGTTTAAAGGCTGCAGGCAGAGAGGTTTTGACGTAAAGATTCTTAAGGGCCTCAGTTTTTGCTTCAGTGCATCCTTCAGCAATTTTTATCCTGGAGGGCACAGCAGCTGGGTTTCTTCTTCCATGAAATCCTGGTTTGGTGGTGTTCCTCCTGCCTACCTACTGCAAAAGTTCCATTTGAGTTTATGTCTGTATAATTAAAAGCTGCCTACATGCATTTATTCCTACCTCTTCTTTCACATGAACACTAGCAGTAAACCCATTCTGGGAAATGATCTGGCTGAAAACTTAGAGAGTTTTAAAAACTTAAACAGAGACAAGTTCTGGCTGAATCAATTCCCCGAACCAACTCAGTCACTCATGTGAAAACCAGTTCAGATATGAAAGAAGGGACAGGATCCCAGTGGGACTCAGAGTGGGACACAGAGTGGGGTGAGATCACAGCATCACCGGATTAAACCAGTTTGTTCTGCTAAGGAAATACAGGTAGGAATAGAGAGCTGAGTTTTCATTGTATGATTGTCAAGAAAAGCTTGATGTGTATAAAAAAACCCATAAAGGAGACAGTGGCTCCAGTGGAAGAGTGGCTTCCTCAAAGGGGTTCAGATCTACAGGTGTCATTCAAGAGAGTACATGTGGCTGGAGACTGCCATGGTGAGTGTGTGGAGGGGGACCCATTTTCTCTTTGTGTGCTGAAAAAATCAAAAAGGGACCATAACATTCTTGTCCCAGTGAAACCCACCTGTGAGGGAGAAGGTTTCTGTTCTCCCTATGCCAGTAAGCGAATCTGTACCAGGGAGCGTTCCCGGGCACCGGTGCCGGAGTGTCCACACTGCTGCACTGACAGAACACACTCAGGGATGGTTTTGACACCATCCAATTTGCTGTCATCCAAACAGATCCTGGACATGGTTTGGGAGTTAATGTCTGCCAGGAACAAATCCCACAAGGCAGTTTGGATGTGACTATCCTGTTTTGGAGGGTAAGATTGTTTAGTAGTATGAATATAGGCCATTTTTGTGCCATTTGTCCTCTGTGCCAGAAAGTGGTTCCAGGCACATCTAATTTCCTAGAATAGACACTGCCTGTGGCTCTTGTTTC
This sequence comes from Athene noctua, assembly GCF_965140245.1. Lineage (NCBI taxonomy): Eukaryota > Metazoa > Chordata > Aves > Strigiformes > Strigidae > Athene > Athene noctua. The sequence goes on from NC_134038.1 coordinate 37,569,399, forward strand.
TGTTCCATGAAATGTTTGTGCATTTTATTCAATGGTTGTTTATTGTAAAATAAATATTAAGAAATCCTGAAGTGGGGATTAGACCTAAAGTCTTCTCACTATCAGTCAAGTGCCAAATCAAAAATACAAATTTTCTCTTTCCAGGCTCTATGAATCTTGTGTTTCTTCCTCTATAGTGACATATATAAAATAAGCCTCAGATAAGGAAATAAAATATTTTATAGGGAAATCTGGGTTTGAATTTGAGTTATCTTTCTGTAACTGGTTTCCAGTGAGCAGTCTTACAAACTATAATTGGGTTAAAATCTGCTAGTTCAACAATTGACTTTTCTTCAGATAGACAGTCTTGGAAAGGGTCCTGGGAGCTGATCAAGTGCCCTTCTTCAGCATGTCCCTGAGTGCTTACACCTCCTCCCATCTGGAAACTAGAGTTGGCAGGAGTGGAGGCCAGAAACCTGGTGAAGACAGGTGAGAAAAGAAGGTCCCACCACACTTTCAGGACAGCTCTTTGGCTTCAGCTACTTCTATGCCCACCCTCAAACCGTCCCCTGAGAGGAGATTCTCAGAGAAGGATTCCAGTTGTCATTGTGGCTGCCATGTGCCTAAACTTTAGATGTATGCCATACAGCTGCACTGAACCAGTATTCCTCTACAGAGCTGACCTTGAGTTTCTGGAGTGACTTCATCCCAGTTAGTTACTCTGTCATCCCCATGAATCTCCCAGCATGATCAGAAAAATACACAATATATTCTATCTTTCCTAAATTAATAAAATAATATACATTTCTCAGTTTTTTAGAGTACATTTTCATGCTTCACTGATATTTGTTAAAACCAAGGTCCTTTCAGGTATTTATTTATACAGCATCTCACCTACCAGATGTTCTCTGTTGAGTCACTAGGGACACATTCATCTTCATGTGCTTCTAAACTTCACTTATGATTCATGCTGCATTTCAATCCAGCCCATTTTTTTTTCTGAAATACAAACATTCCCTTAGGTGCCCTAGTTCATGTAATTTCAATATAACCATATAAACTGCAATAAACTGTGTGCTGCACAATTATAGAATAAATAGCCCATTTTAAAAGTCAACAGCCAAAAAAAAAAAAGTTAAATTCCATTTTTAAAATATTTTCTACAAAAGCAAACACTTTCCAGATTTCATAAATGGTCAATTTTTCATGAGCATATTTCAAGCTTGGAATTTTTTAATCTGCAGATGTCTTTTGCAAAAGGCAAAAGAGAAAGAGAAAAGGAAGGAAGGAAGGAAGGAAGGAAGGAAGGAAGGAAGGAAGGAAGGAAGGAAGGAAGGAAGGAAGGAAGGAAGGAAGGAAGGAAGGGAGGGAGGGAGGGAGGAAGGAAGGAAGGAAGGGAGGGAGGGAGGGAGGGAGGAAGGAAGGAAGGAAGGAAGGAAGGAAGGAAGGAAGGAAGGAAGGAAGGAAGGAAGGAAGGGAGGGAGGGAGGGAGGGAGGGAGGAAGGAAGGAAGGAAGGAAGGAAGGAAGGAAGGAAGGAAGGAAGGAAGGAAGGAAGGAAGGAAGGAAGGAAGGAAGGAAGGAAGGAAGGAAGGAAGGGAGGGAGGGAGGGAGGAAGGAAGGAAGGAAGGAAGGAAGGAAGGAAGGAAGGAAGGAAGGAAGGAAGGAAGGAAGGAAGGAAGGAAGGAAGGAAGGTTGGTTTAATAGCCTTCTGGATCCCCAAGAACTAAATTCTTTTAAAGACAACTTTTTTCATGAGTACAGCAGAGTTTATCTTTGAACTAACTGCACTGTATTTTCTTTCCACACCCATAATAGCTGTTGTACACCAAAAAAAACCCAGCTTAAAGCTTTATCTGCTTCTAATTGTATAAAATCAGTTTTTATATATTTCCTTTCATCTTAATTTGTTCTCTAAATGCACACAGAAATTATAAACTGGGTTTCATAACACAAGTGATACAGAAAAGTGGGAGATTTTACAGTGGACAAATGCCCACTATTGGGGAAGGATATCCATCTTAAGTAACTCATGGTTTCTTACAACAAGACAGTTTGTATCTTTATTGCTTGTTCTTTGCATCTGGGATTTTTGACTAAACATGCTGATTTTCTGGCACACGAAAATTGGAGCATAATTTGGAAAAACGGGGGAGCGTTACACCCGGTATTTTTGTCTCTCTGTCTCTCCGTTTTCTCCCTAGCTCCTCCACTTGAGTGGTCTTTCTAAGATGATGATGCACTTAGAGATTGTTCCAGGTAGGAGCCAGGTGAACTCTTCAGGAGGTCCTGGCTAAACCCACAGTACCCCCAGCCTTTCAGATGGACGAAGGATGATACTGTTGACACCTGGCAAGATGAACTGCTTGTCCCTGGTCATGCTGTGAGCAGGAGATGGCAGCAGAGGCAGCTTGAAGGAACTGGGGTGGAAGGAGAAGACTTGAAGAGGGCTTCTCAGTTACCCAGATATTTCACAATGACTTGATGAAGTGCTGTTCTTTAGCTGTGTTATCTTCTGATTACTCAGGACTATCAAAAAGATACTTCACATTCATTTGGCTTTTTGAGAATAGGGAACACACGAAAATTCATCCCAAACAAATCCTAGAAAGTGAGAAAAGCAAGGTCCCTCCTTAGAGAAAGCAGTAAGACTCCACCAGCCAGGAACTCCGAGGCTGAATAAAGCAGTGAAGTGATCATTACACAGAATAACATCTAATAACACCTCTTCGGTATTTCTACTGACCCTTGTCCGAGGAGAGACACATGTAACATTCTAACTACATTTTTGATAGATATTGCAGAATAAAGTGAGAAAACTCAGTATACCAATTCACATTCCTTTTATACCTCCTAATTAAACACTTTCAAAAATAATTCTAGGGTAAGATATTTGACTGTTGGACAAGCCCTGATAAGTAAACTGGCACTAAAGCACTTCAGGTGTTGGAAGTCAGGTTGTTCATTCCCTTAAAGCTTCATTAAGGTCATGTAGAACCTATGAATAATACCAAATTGAACACCCTAAGTGTTATGATCCATTTAATTTAAAATACTTCTGAGATGGGCATAACAATTTAATTGTTATAGTGTCTGAGCAGGGGGTCATGTAGAATAAAAAAGACAACCAATGCCACAGCAATTGGTAAAGCTGTTGACAGAAGAAAGGTGCTGGTGAGCTCATCTGACAAGATGACCTGACCACTCACATAAACAATTTCTGGTGCAGATTTGTTTGTCAGCCACACTTATCTTTAATAACCTCTTATTGCCCATGTGGTCTACAGAAATAGTCTAATTGGTGTGAGCTATTAATTTAACAGCATGCCAGCCTCCAGCTCATTGGAACCACTGCTATCTGTCATCAAGAATAAGTGCAACTCTGAAAACACCTTGCAGGTGAACAGACTTTTAACAACCCACACTTGCTCCAGTTATTTGTTGCTTGCATGTCATCACATAAACTTGGTGCTTATTCTCTCACCCTCTTCAAGCACATCTACGCTGGGAGGACTTCTGAGCCAGAGAGTACTCTAATGGGAAGCTCTGCACCTTTGAAAAATGAAGAATACAAGCTGAGAAGAATCAAACTTTTTTAGTTTGTAGGAATTAAATTAAAATGGAAGGATTGAGGAACTAGATACGGAAAGGTCACACTGAAAGTTCAGTGTCTTAATCCAGACCATTTCACTAAGTATGCCCTAGCACAAAGATTAAGGTTGTTTGAGGGTGTTTAGGGAACTACTGTACTAAAAAACCCAAATCCCCCCCCCCTAATTACTAAAGTTTGCAATAACTATCTGAAATAATAATTTCTTTGGTAAAATAAGAAAGAATTGCTTTAACTATGGGGCTTTTTTTACACGTATTTTACTTAAAGTGTTGGTTTAGACTATGTAAAACTCAGCAAAATGTAGGAAGAGTTATTGCTTTATTTATTTTTAATGGTACTAATAGCCATCACAAACATGTACATTTTTTAATGAAGCACTAACTCCTGAACAGAAAGTTCACAAGTGAAAGATGGAAATATTGGCATTTTTACATCTACCTGTTAGTGTTTGAGTACCTCAGACATCAGTAACATCTGGTAACTGCAACCTCAGGGGTTAATGCAATAAACAGGCAAGAAAAATGGACTGTGTCATTCTTTGAAACTCTTACATCACACTTGACTCACAGCCAAAGGATTTTAGTGCTTGCCATTATTATTTTATTGACACTTCAAATCAATTTATAGTTGCACAACCCTGTATATTCACATTCACTTTTCTAATACAGAGAGGAATTCTTCTGACTGACAATCTGTGAAGTGAGTAAGAACGTTGCTTACTGCATACATCCTGCCCTATACATACTGCTAGCAAGTAAAATGGGAAAAGGGCTGATGCCTTCATTTTCTTTGGAAGACACAGAAACTAGAAAAATGTCCTTCTGACTTTTATACTCAAATAGTGTCTCTTTATCTAGCAGAAGTGTAGCACAATATACACATTCAGTAGAAAATCAGTTGTTTCCAATGGTAGTTTTCCACTCTGAAGTATGTTATTTTACAGTTGAGACATTGTTAGATAAGAAATAACAAAGGGATGAATATAGCCATAAGCTGAGTTGGAGGAGAGAAACGCAGTGATACAGTTGGGTTTACTGCACTAGTTATAAGAAAGGAAAAACATCAAATGATGCCAACTTCTCCCAACTTCCTGCCAATGCAAACTGGTAACTCCACTCCTAAAATTTAAAATTCTGGAGCATTTTTTTCCAGCAGCTTTATGATCTCAAAGATGATCAACAAATAAGGTGTTTTTTCACAACCCTGATGAAAAAAAAATATCTTCAGGATTTAATATTTTTAATAGATCAGATTTAAATCAACTTGCATTGGACTGCAATGCTCTTCTCAGACTGGATTACTGAAATTTCTTAGGGGGGAGTGAGTAACATTAGAGAGGATACAATATCCATCATTTTCACAAACTTCCTCTTACTATAGGTAAGTGTTGCTGTTCAGATGAGAGAAGAGATGCTGCATTGCCTGACGTTAAGTGCTAGACTCAGTAGGCAGTCTTGGAGTCTTGCAAATAAGCACATGACCTTAAATATAAGAGGTTAGAGACATTTTTCCTGCCTTCATTATCACTTTCCTTTCTTCTTTGTTTTCCTTTTTAAATGGGGCTTATAATTCAAATTTTTGAAATTAATCATTAGTTTAAGAAAGTTACATATCATATGAAATGGAACAATCCTTTCCTAAATGAAAACACCTATTCAGTGCAGCAATTATTTCCATTTGCACTCGCCAAAGTATTGCCTCTGTCCTAGAATCACTGTTTATTAACATGAACTCTATTCTATAAAGAAAGTTTCTGAAAAAGTGAATTACTGCTGAAGCCCCAGCCATGTAACTGCAGAAGTGCTTCTTGGGTTTGGGCTAGGAAGGGGCTGTAGTACTCCAAGGAGTCTGGACTGTAAGAGAAAAGGTATTTGAAGTAAAACCCCTAATGAAACAAACAGCTACATTAAGAAAATAAGAGGAAACTATCAAAACCAACCACAACAATTTTGTCAAGAATGCACCAGTGTACACCCCTGCCCCAAAACACCAAATTTAAAAACTGAACATGTGGGACAAACATAAAATACTTCTGTACTAATTTCCTAATAAAAAAGTCTGGTTCTTGTCACCAGAAAGGAAAAAAAGGCAAGCTGCGGTCTCTGTTATTCATTTTCCATGCAGTTTTTTCTCAAACACACCTTCATGCTGGAGACCTGCAGACACATGGGGAGATGTATGTTTCTCTCATAGCAGTCCTGCAATAAATCAGTGTTGTATTCTGATATGACTTTAGATTAAATAGTTTAGGACAAAGCTCTGGATTTCAATGAAGGGCCTCCAGGAGAAAAGGCAAAAAGAAGAGCTAAAAGTTCAGAATTTCTCATCATACAATAGGAAAATAGGGACAATCAGGTTGAAAGGGACCTCAGAAGGTCTTCAGTTCAACCTCCTGCTAAAAACAAGGTTGACACTGAATTTAGACCAGGTTGCTCTAGTTGGGACTAGAAAACTTCTATGGACAGAAACACCACAGCCTCCCCAGGCAGCATGTTTCAAAGTTTCCTCATTCTAGTGAAAAATTATTTCTGTATATCTAGCTGGAATCTACAACATTTCAATTTATGGTCACTGCCTCTCATTTTCCCACCTTGTATCACAGTGGAGGGCCTGGCTTTATCTTTTTGATGGCATTTTTGCAGGTCCCAAAGCTGGCCCAAAGTCCCCCAGCTTCTCCAAGCTGATCAAGTCTGGGTCCTTCAGCTTCTCATCACAGGACACATGATCCACTCTCCTGGGAGTCCTCTGCTGAACCTGCTGTATTTTTTTGTTATCTTTCCTGTAAGCAGGGGACACAAAACTGAACCCAATATGCAAGATGCAGTCTCACAAGTGCTGGATGAGGCAGAACAATCACTTCTTTTCAGGCTATGCTCCTGGTTAATGTAGGCTAGTGTGCCTTCACCACTTGCAGGACACAGTCCTGGCTCATGATTAACCTACTGGTCCATGTCCACCAGGATCTCAGATCCTTTTCAGCAGTCAGACCACAGACACAAACTGATGCAGGATTTAGTCAGGTGCAGGGCTCTGCATCTGCCCTTGTTGAAACACTGAAGCCTGTGTTTTGAAAAGGGATCAGTGATATGGAGTGGTTCAGTTTTTCAGCTTGATTTAAAGTGCCCCTAAGGAACTCTAATTTCAGAAAATGGAAACTGGACACCCCCCTCCCTGTCCATCTGTACCATTCATGTAAATGAGGTATTCCAATAACTTCACTTGGCCACAGGTAGAAAAAAAAAATCAAAAGCCTAACCAGATACCTACAGGAGAAGTGTTATTAAATTGTTAAAATTTACATTAAACTTTCTCCTTTTTGCCTTTTTCTTAGGGTCCCTGGCCCAAGAGGGTTATTTTTGAATTGACTGTATGCTTTCTTTGGGGGTCTGCGCCATTCACTTTTATTCTCAAAAGGTATTATTACAGATATCTGCTCTTTCCTTGGTTTCTATTTCCCAAAATGAAACCTTTGCAAAGGTTTCCATCGGGGTGTCCCTTACAGCCATCCTCCCTTTGTTGAGGGATGACAATGGGACGCCATTAAGAAGAGAGTGGTGAGACGCATATCCTGTCCCACATGGTGTGAGAAGATCTCTGCCATTTCTGGAGCCACCATCAACATGCATTGATATGCCCTTGAGAACAGTGGATCGAAACCAATTCATACTGAATCCTTTCTTCATCTGGGAAACCATGCAAGTGGGGTATCCCTCTGACTTCCTTATCTCATATCCATTTCTGGTTCCATTCTGATAAAGCACTTGCCAGACTTCTTTCAGCTCACACTCCAAATTCTGTTTCCTTACAATCTAATCAACATTAATCATCAGTAATTTAATGAAAAGCCTGATTTCTACTCAGACCAGCTTGGTGCAAATTTATTGTATAACAATTATTAATGGGCTCTGCTCCAATTTCAGTGTCCTGGATTTAAAAACAAATTTTATAAGCACATATACATCAACCCAATGGATGCAGTTTTGATCTTTGTTAAAGGAAATACGTATTACTGGAAAGAGAGGCTGGCACAAGCCAACTAACATACCATTCTGGCTACTTTGTTTTGACAGATGTCCCTATGGGCATTTAACAATAAGTAAAGGTGTTCAAATCTATGCTTCTAACAAGAAGAGTCAGAATTTCACCCAAACTTAAAAATAGAAAATTCTTATAATGAGCCACAATTAGAGCCCTTTGATGGAACCATTGGTCATACATTAGATACACCTAACTGTACTGACATGCTATTTAGAGGACAGCAGTATTTCAAGGCATCTTCCTTGAATTTTAAGATATTTTAATTGCGCCACTTGCTGCAATATTCAGGTATCAGTCAAACCATAAATATCAGTCTGGATTAAAATTCTCTACTTTTCTTGAAAATAACATATACAATTGCCCGTCCACAGAGCAGATGTATGTAAAATGTAAAGTGTGTATCAAGATATAAACCTACCTGAAACTCAATAATTTTGCTAAGCTAGAATGAAGCAACAAATTTTTGATCTATACCAAAACAACTCAGAGATGTCTGTGACTATGATACTAGCTTACCCTGTCAAAGGGACCATACAGTATAAGCAAATGCTCTTCTATTTAAATGTGTTCTCAAACTATAAATAATGGTACTTATGATTAAATTTTCTCTCCCCTGCCTCTGTCTATCCCTGTGCCTCAGTACTCTACCACAAATGATGCATACATGTAAGTGTAGAGGTAGAAATGTTCTGCTGTAAAGGAGCAAATAGTGTGCCTGGAATTAGAAGGCAGCATGTCAACATGTAACCATGGAATCTAGCCACCCCTAATGAGCTGAACCCAAGCTTTCTCAGCATTTAGACAGTGAAAATTAGTTAAAACCTCTATTTCTGTTGCATTGCAACCACAAGTCCCAGTCAGGATCCAGCATCATTTTTCTACCTGCTGTTACTACTGCTTCAGTGGATACTCCCTGTTATTGATACTGTACAACATTATTTCAATGAAGATGTGACAAATAAATGCAATGAAAGTGCAGAAAGTAGGAGGATAGAGAGGAGTAATGATAACGTCTGGGTTAACACACAAATCAATCTGCCAGTCTTTGGCCTTCCAAAGCACCTGAAAATAGTCAGTAGTGCCCAAATGCCATATTACCTAGTCACAAACACTTGTCTTCTTTCTGGAAGGTATCAGATCACAAGTTAGAGGAGTGATCTCTACAGAGAAATAGAATTGGCAAAAGTATTCTGAGATTTGTGGGAAAAAAAATGAACAAAAGGGAAAATAAAGCTTGAAGGCTGCATTAAAATATGAAGGATGTGATTCATTTGAGTAATTAGGAAGGGGAAAGTTGTGAAAACAAGACAGTTACAATTTTGAATCTAGCTCTCTCTATGTGGGGACACCTGAAGGCAAGGATTTGTGGAAGCTGAAATGACTAGCGAAATTGTATAACATGAAAACAACTTACATGTGTGCAGGTGAAAGGAAACAGTAAGGTCTCAGTCAGGATAGTTAACAATGCAGGCAACAGGAGGAAATTTGACTTTGGAACACTGTGGGTTTCTGCTTAGAAAAGTGCATGAAGAAGAGATGGTTCCAGTTAACTTCTCAGAGTGACAAAGTAAGAGAAAAATTGCCAACACCTGCACCAACAGAGACATCAGCCTTGACTGTTCTTAAAGTGAAATTAAGATGCAAGCTACAGCCTTGTAAATGAAGGTAACTTGGTTGTTCAAAAGCGATACAAAATAAGTGACTTGAGCCAGCTGAAATTTTAGGCTTCAGGTTTCTCTCCACTTGCATTTATTACCCTCTGACAGCTCTGCTGAGGAAGATCAACCATGATTAATATTTTCCAATAGAAGAAATTTATAAGCCTCCAACTCTATAGGTTGAATTCAATACCTAAATTCTATAGCTTTCTGTATAATCGTTTTATTGCTGAAATATAACCAGCATTTTCAGTTAGCTGGCAGTTCACTCATCACTTAATTCCTAGTTTCCTTTCCTCCCAGAGAATGAAACATTGAGGAAAATATATACTCTGTTTTATGCTGGTGATAGGATTCCTTATTTTGTACCTGCTTACACAGGGCACAGTTAAAGCTGGGTAGAAAGAAAAATTCTGCCTGTAAACTAACAGTGACCCAAAATATCACCCAAGGGTACTTTCCTTTTGGTCAGGTCAGTTGCTAATTTACAGTAGTAAATTGGGACAAACGGCATGACAGACTGCTAGACATAGTCAAGCTGCCTTTGAGTGTTTCTTCAATATATTCCTGAGTACTTCTCTCCATTAATGAACACCAGCACTGCCTGCACTCTGCAGATAGTAATTCTCTATTTGTCACCTGTTCGAGCACTGCCTTAAATGTGTCATGGGCAGTTATCTGGTTATCTCTTTAAATGGGTTGAAACAAGTCTGTGCTCTAGCTTATTCTGAATGTTTATTACTGCAGGGGTAGCAGAGGATGTTTGTATTCTCAGCATCTGGCCTTGTGAGTTCAATAAGGAAATGCATACGTCTCTTCATGTTCAGGTGAGAGGAGTAATCAATACCAATCAGCAGAAGAACCAGCAGCAAGATTAGCCAGGCTTGTTTGTTGGCAGGAACAGTGCCAGATGCAATCCTGATACAGACTGAAGGGGGAAGGGAAGGAAAGGTTATTTTTTAGGTCTACAGGTAATTCCACTGCCTCTCCATTAAGAATTGCACTTAATACAGTGATATTAAGTTCTGATTTGTGCATTGTGCCTGATACTGTGCATGAATAACAAGAGAAGTTAACATATTAAACAGAAATTCAGAGATGGGAACATTCTCACATGGTCTGTTAGACTTTCCAGTAGATCTGTGATTGGTCTAGGGGACTTTGACAGGTTGAAAAATCCAGGGTCATCTGAGACAAGTATTAAGTTAACAAGAAATTGGCATTCATATCATAAGCAAGCATTATCACAAAGTCTCTTTTCCATCTAAAGGTATCAGAGAGCTTAACAGGGCTTTAGAGGATAGTGAGTATTGTTCCATTGTGCAGGCAGGGTACTGAGGCAAAGTCGGCTCAAGACAGGCCACACAGCAAGACTGGGACACAGGCTATACAGAATACCAAGGGCTCAGGTCTCAACTTTTCTGCTTTGGCTCTTGAGTGAACTGTTCCAAACCAGTTCAAGGTTGTTTGTCAGCTGCAAAATAAGTCCTCTGGACTTTAAGCATCCTCACTCCCCCCCAGACAGTCTATGTATTCAGTCAGTGTAAACTGCCTGTGCTAAACTTGGACATGTGCCATATCCCACCCAGCTGTGAATCTTTCCACTGACTGAAGCTAGAAATGGAAAAAAAATGACATGTATGTCTGCACATGACCAGTCCAAACGAAGCTGTTCACAGCAGAAGAGAAGCTGTTTAAGCTGCTACCACTCCATCATTCTAGCATTCAGTCATTTCAGGCAGATTTCCTGTTCCTTTGTCAAAGTAAAATAAGAAAATACAGCCAGTCATTTCCACAGCTTTTGTCCATAATCAGGGTAACAAAGCAATGAAAAGGATTTGGCCTTCCCAAAATGGATAAGAGTTAAATGGTGTCCCCCAGGGCTCAGTTTAGGGGCCATTCCTGTTTAATATCTTTATTGATATTCTAGACGAGGGGATCGAGTGCACCCTCAGTCAGTTTGCGGATGACCCCAAGTTGGGTGGGAGTGTTGATCTGCTCGAGGGCAGGGAGGCTCTGCAGAGAGACCTGGACAGGATGGAGCCATGGGCTGAGGCCAACTAGAGGAGTTTCAATAAGGCCAAATGCCGGGGGCTGCCCTTGGGCCACAACAACCCCCAGCAGTGCTACAGGCTTGGGGAGGAGTGGCTGGAGAGCTGACAGTCAGAGAGGGACCTGGGGGTGTTGATTGACAGCCGGCTGAACAGGAGCCAGCAGTGTGCCCAGGGGGCCAAGAAGGCCAATGGCATCCTGGCTTGTGTCAGCAATAGCGTGGCCAGCAGGGACAGGGAAGGGATCTTACCCCTGTCCTCGGCACTGGTGAGGCCGCACCTCGATTCCTGTGTTCAGTTTTGGGCCCCTCACTACAAAAAGGACATTGAATGACTCAAGCGTGTCCAGAGAAGGGCAACGAAGCTGGTGCAGGGTCTGGAGCACAGGTCGTACGGGGAGCGGCTGAGGGAACTGGGGGTGTTTAGTCTGGAGAAGAGGAGGCTGAGGGGAGACCTCATCACCCTCTACCTGAAAGGAGGCTGCAGAGACCTGGGGATGAGCCTCTTTAACCAAGTAACAAGCAATAGGAGAAGAGGGAATGGCCTCAAGTTGCACCAGGGAAGGTTTAGACTGGATATTAGGAAGCATTTCTTTACAGAATGGGTTGTTAGGCATTGGAATGGGCTGCCCAGGGGCGGGGCGGTAGTCCCCATCCCTGGAGGTGTTTAAGAGTTGGGCTGACATAGCTCTGAGGGATAGGGTGTAGTTAGGAACTGTCAATGTTAGGTTAATGTTTGGACTAGATGATCTTCAGGGTCTTTTCCAGCATTGATGAATCTGTGATTCTGTGAAATCATGAAGTAATTCCTCAAGGGGCTTTTTAACTTGAGTTAATTTTTAAGTACTATTAAAAAGGCACCTAGAAATTTCGGGTTACGTTTAATGAAAGGAAGACATATCTTCCTACCCCTAGCTATCTGGTATTATTTTTTTAAAGGTGCCAGCTCTTGCACCTGAGTTAACATCTCCTCATTTCCTATTGGGTAATTTGTCTGTGAACAGCTTTTTAATTTGTGGTACTATTCTGCAGAAGATCAGTCCCTCAGTTGCTTTGCTGATGTCCTGGTCTTCTTGTTCTTACTTCTATCTAGTCAGTGAATGTTAACTTGCAACTTTTTGAGGGACATGTCTAACCAAGCAGTGCTTGTGAGTGCCACTCAGTCCTTGGTGTCCCCATTGGCATGAAACGTTATTTGAACAGCTGCAAAGGGACTTTTCGATTACCCTCTGCCTTCTCCACAAAAGCTTTCAAAATTTGTACTATATATGAAAAATAATTTAAACCACTTCAGTGATGTATTTCAAAAGTCTGAATACAGATTATGTTCTTTTGACATATATCAAAGTAAAAGTAATATACCTGAGCTATTATAAGAACATTCATCAGTACTCTATAACAGTAAAATAGATGGTTGTATACCATTCATGACCCAATAATATTTAAGAAAATAAATAAGCTTCATCTCTTACAAATTTTCAGAATATTTGTATCGTGCTCTGTACTATATTTCAAATTCAAATGTTGTTAGTTTCATTTTTATTTCTTCGATTTTGTCTTTCAGATTAGGCACACCATTAGAAAAAAAGTCAAATTCATGGGTAGTATTTTCATTTTGTTATGATCAAGAATAATTCCATCTGATTATATCTGATTCATCCCCCACTAAAGGACATAAATCCTCTACTGACACAGCATTTACTTTGGTGATATAATAGATCACTCTATTTTGTCCTGAGATTACCTAACAGCATGATAGGAGCAACTTAAAAAAGGTTAAAAAGGTCATGTGCTTGCATACTTAATTCAGTAACATTTAACTTGATAAAGTGCTACGTTGTGACTGAGTAAACAATAAAGATACATATTTTCCTCAATATACAATGGACCCACATGTGAATAATGGAGGCACTTATGCTGTCCAAAGTGTGAGTAATGAGGGCACTTATCCCATCTGTGGAGCACCGCTTCACCGCTGCGCTCCCATCTGGGAAACCTGCACCTTGAATTGGTGCATACATCATGGGGCTGCCCTCGGCACTGGGCCAGCCCCTAATCATGCAGGCACTTGCATTGTTATCTGACCACATCACACCCTGTCAGCCAGGCCAGGGATATGATGCACTGGTGCTTGAACAGCAGTGGGATGGCTCAGTGCTGAGCAAGTCAAGACAGTCATGGGGAAGGACAGGGGGAAAGTGTTTGAAGTACACAAAAGTATTTTCTCCTTTGGGTTTCCCACAGTTTATTTCTCTCATGAGTTTTTGGCTCCAGAAACATAAAATATGAAAGACAGTCTTGAAATGACTGGGTTTTATGCCTGGACTGAATAAAACAATCAATTGCTCACTGGTTATTTCATACATCCAGTCCTGCAAAAGTTTTGCAACTCTAGTAGAGTATGTATGTGATAAATGGTCACAAATTTTGCTCTGTCCTACACAAGTCACCATGGCTGTTGCATAGCATTTTAAAGCTTTCCAGCTACACTGAGTCATCTGAAGTTCTCTGGTGCCTAAAGAAGTTTGCATTTATTATATTATTTATTACCCAGGCTTATTCAGATTGTGGTTTTATACAAACAGGCTTGGACAGTTCCCCATCTGTGCATCCTAATAACAAAATACTTTTCCTTCTCTTATCTGGCAAAGATTCTCTCTTTGTCCTTTTTCTTTGAATGCTGAATCTGCAAAGGGATATAAGCCCAGAAGCTGCTGACCATGTCTTGGAAGCCTTCAGTAAGATCCAGTGCTTGAATATGTAGCAGGAATTTTAGTGACACTTTCTTGGGCAAATAAGGTATCTTGTATCTCATTCAAGCATAGCTAAGTATATAGCTGTCCAAATACATGCACAGTAACCTTTGCAATGAATGTGGGTGTGCATTTAATATTTGTAGCTCTTGGGTACTAAAATGAAAACTCCACTGAAAAACATTATTTTAAGGGATACATTTTTCATCCTACATATAAAACATTCACTTCATAAAACTAAATTACTATCTCTAGACTCGGTTTTTGTTAGTTTTGCCTGCCATACATTGTGGCTGAAACTAGTCACAGCTATAAGTACTTAATGACTCCTGTAGTATTTGGATTGTATTACTCAAGTAATATGTCAATGACTACAAACTGGGTTTTAAATCATGATGAAAAAGAATGCGCTTATGCATGCACCATTTCCCAAGTCAAGCACACATGCAAAATCCCGCATCTGGGATGGAATGACAATATACAACAGTAAAGACTTGGCACTCATGGGAGAGAAATCTTCGAAAACAAGGACCTAGGGGTCTTGGTAAACAGGACCCAGCAATATACATGAAGGACAGTCACTTACTAGGCTACATTATCAAGAGTATACTCTTGCTAGCAGGTCAAAAGGAGCATTTCTTCTATCTTCAGCACTTGTGAGACCACATTTGGAGTAATGCCTCCAGCTTTGGGCTCCCTAGTACAGGAAAGATATTGACAAACTGGAGCAAGTCCAGTGGAGGGTCACCAAGATGATGAGGGGGCTGGAGCATATGGTGTATGAAAAGGAACTGACAGAACGGAGGTTGTTCAATCTGAGGTGGAGAAGGCTAAAGGTAGGAATATTGTTGTCACATTCAACTAGTTGCCAAGTGGTTACAGAGAAGATAATGCCAGAGACACACAGTGATATTATAAGAGACAACAGACACAAGCTCCAGCAAAGGGTAAAAGAGTAGGTTGCCTAAGGAAGGCTTTCAAATCTCCATCCTTCAAGATTTTCAAAACTTTGCTGGATAAACCCTGAGAAACCTTGTCTAACTTGTGAAACTATGACCTCCAGAGGTCCCAAAATAATTGATTTCACACACCTCCCTCCCCACCCCCCCACCCCCAAAGAAAAAGAAAACAACTCACCAAAAAAACAATCAGGATCTTTAGTTCACCAGCTCTATACCCTCATCCTACAGAGGAAAATACATCAGTTCAGGAATATTATAGCACTTCAAAAACATTTTTCATCATAATCCTTCCATGACATGCAGAGATGCTAATATTTCCACAGCATAAAAGAAAAGATAAAACAGAAGCTAGGTGACATGGTGACACTGCAACTTACTAGTTGACTGAAAACTTACAACAAAAGGGTTTTATTCTGAAAAACATAGTCAAGAATATGCTTTGTGATATTAAGCCAGTCAGGCAAACTTTTGATGAAAAATGAGTCCTATTAAAAAGAGTCTAAGTTCTTGTCAGCTCACCTCCTGGGGTCCCAGCATTTCCCTGTCTGCAACAGGAGTACTCCTTACACCACAAGTGTCCCAGTGGAAGGACAGATCTGGGAATTCTGTTCCAAACCCTGCAGCTGACCACTGCTGAATGTCCTCCTAGGCCATCTTGCACCCAAGAATGCTGTGGGAAACAGGGCTAAGTCAACAGTCCAAGCTCAGCATTATTTCATTTTCACACTTTGTTCCCACTGGATATAGGAAAAATAGCCCTATGCTCTGCCTAAATAGTAATTCCTACAGAATTCTTCATTAAAAGAAATTCTGACTTTGTATCTGCTATGTTTTACTTCAGACATGAGTTAACATGGATTTACTGTATGTGTAGTTCCAGGCTTTGCAAATCTCAGCAACCAGCTGTGGGAGAGAAGGCTGTGAATTCCATTGCACATTAATACACACTGGCATCTCTCAGACCTTTTACATGTGAAGTTTTCTTTTTTTGTGGAAAAACTTTTAAGGTTTGTGGGAAACCTTTTAAGTGACACAATAAACATCATGATTGGTTAACACAGTTCAGCAATTGCCAGGAAGGACAAGAGGAAGAAAAGAAAGTTAAGATTAGCCTTAACATTTCCAGGATTCAAAGCTACAAACATATTGGGCACAAAGACAAGTGTCTTTACTTAGGATTTGAAGTGAAACTCGACATTCCTTCAGTCCGTTTAACCTTACTTGTCAATAGCATTGCTTTCACATTAAATTGCTGTTATTGAAAGATTACTTTTCAGAATGAGGACATTCACAAGTAAATGAAAAATGTCTTCCTTTGCTTTGTGAAATCATTACCTTGTCTTCATGGACTACAGCCAAGGACTGTTTGTGATAGAGATGATTAATGCAGAAATCGAGCCTAATGTGAAAAGCCCTGGGAACAGTTACTTTATCTTTCAGCTTTTACTTTCAGTTGCATCAGGAAAGGCATGCACATATTTCTTTCCATGGGAACCAAAGTCCATAAATTGTTATAGTAAATTCCTTACTGCTGGGAAGCTTAGATGGACAACCTCACATAGTTTCATCTGGTTCATTACTCAGAGCTTTCAGTTGACTGCGATTATAATGCCTCAAAAAAGCCCAACTATGGTCTTTTTCTTTCCTTGAGTATCATTCAGCTTAAAATGGATGACCACCACTTTGGTAAGGATTTCTGTTTCACTCTACTAGAATAGTGCTTTTACTCCCCAGGTATGCCTTTGGAGAATGCTCTATTACCTTGATCTTGCAGCTTCTTACACTGAAAAAAATAACCGGTGTGGTCATTTATTATTAACAATTATAGAAGTCTTATTCTCCTCATTACAGGTTACAAAAGTTGCACTTCTTCATTATTTTGTCTCTGTTTCTTTAACTTCATGGCTCCAAGGAGAATGGGTCTTTGGAATCTCAATCTTTAGGTCAAAGAACTGTTTGTAGATCTGCTAAAACAAATAGTAATTAGAAAATCATTCCTTTGCTGTCTATCACTCCTGGCTACAAAAACCTTTTGGAAACAGACTGGAAGAATCATGTATCAGGAATTAAAGAGCCTGATTTCCTTTTTCTTATCCACGTTAAAATCCAAATATTTAAATTTAAGCAATATGTGCTTTAAATTCAAGCACAAAATGCTTTAATTGTGCAATAAATTCAAGCACAATATATTTTATTGTTTTTATATTATTATTATTATTATTATTTGCAAAGGATATTCATTAATTCTGCTAGCAAAGCAGCAATTTCTTTCTAACTGCCCAATCAGTTGCATTTTATGTTATTTACAGACATGACATTGCCTGCTATATGAGTAGACTTAGTCTTTTCAGAGTGAACTGGTGAACCTGAACTTCTGAAATCTAATTGCTGCTGGGGTAATTTAAGGTAACCCTTCAAACTTCTACTCCTCTTCTGTACCTCAAAGATTTCACCTGAGGCTGTGTTAATCTTTGACTTCCCCTTTTCAAGAAAAGTAATACTGGTTTCTTATATTCAGTCATAATAGCAATATTAAAGGGAACGGTTCAACATGCTTTATTAGGAAACTCAGAATAAGATTTAATGTATTATTTATGGATCTGGCTAACTGAGTAGGTTTGTACAGAGAAATTAATCTGGTACTTAACAACTGCATTAAAAACTAAACCACACAAAATCACACACACACAGAGAGCTCAGTTTTCATCTTATATCTGCATACAAGCAGTATATGTCATTAAGTAGAAAGGCTGAGTTTCATCCACAGTTTTAAACATACTATCGTAGTGTTCCTGACTGCGGGTTTGTCAACACCACAGAAGACATTTACGAAACAGGGTTTACACCTGCCTGGCTCTTGAGCCTCTTATCCCAGTCAGTTATTATTGCTGCAGTGCTCATACTGGGTAAGAAAGCAATTGCAGTATAGCTGAAAGAAAAAAGTCAACTCTTTCTTTCCTAGGGATACCACTAAATATTTGTAATTGCAGCTCTAACAATTAATCATACAGAAGCCCATCTACAATTGACAAAATATTGATTCAGGCTCTCATGCCTTTGCTATTATAGAAGGGAAAGGTATTGTTAACATGAATTTCCTCAGATCTTTTTAGAAGCAGTTTTAGACACATCTGCAGATTCCATCTCATTGCTACCATTTTGATAAGTAGTTTATTATGCTAAAACTCCAGTAGATGTATTTATGTGATGCTGACTATATGAGTTCTTTCACTCTGTTTCCTAAACATGAATTAATGCACTACTAGAAGCTAGTGAAAAGAGTCTGCTATGAGCTAACAGAAGACAGTTTATATGAAAGAATTTGCTTTGAATTCTTCCTGAATATTATCCTTGGAGAAATTATGATGTTGATGGAACATCCTGAGCAAAAATGGAAGATAACTTACAAATAATACTTTTTAAAAACACACTTTAAAACCTCATTTTCCACTTGACTCATGTCTGCAACATGCCTTTTCAGATGTTTGGTTTGCACAAATATTTTAACAAATAATTTCACTGTGAGGAATGCTTCATTAAGATGTCTTCCAAGAAGCTTTTAAAAATTATAGAGGATACCAACTGAACTGGGAAACACTATCTATTTCATTACAGTCTCAATTAAAAATATTTAATATTTACTCTTCTCAAGTCTATGCTGCAAGGTCATTACAAGCACTCTGAATCCTCAGCTTCCAACCGAGTTTCTTGACAAGCAAGCTATACAGCAGATGAGTATATATTTACATTTTGGAGCCACAAATGAAAAATCAAGAACATTTTGTTCAGTTCAAGATAAAATGTGAATAGGATGGGAAAAAATTCTGTATTTCAGGTGATGCTTTTCCCGGTGAAAAACACACCACTATTTTAAAAGTTATCATCAGTTCTGAAGACAATTATTTTCTTTGCATAATCACAGTTATAGTTTTTGATAGAAGGTCGGGACTGTTCCATTAGAAATCTGTGCCAAAATAATGTACTGATTTTGCATATTAAGCAGCATTAAAAATAGCTGATATTTGAGTGGAGAAGTTAGCTCTGTGTGTAAAATTTACACTAAATTAATATTAAATTATTTTCAATGAGCAGATGTCTGATATTCATTGTCTTAACTTCTGCTGGACCTGGGCAACATGTAGTGCCAATAAAGTTATTGAAATTGAATGAACTTCATCTTTTCATGGTACGTTATCCTTTTGATGACTCTAGATCATGGTTTGATTTAATGTTCCTGATGATCAGAGAGTTTAGAAGTTAAAGGACACCATATGTGATCAGAGTTGTGGGAGACTTTAGAAGGGTCTTTTGTTAACAAAAGTTTTGTAATTTCAACCCATCCTAAAAAATAATAAAAAAAAGCATTTCTGGAGGAAGACATCTTTTCTACTGTACCTTCAGAAGGCACCCAAGTATTGACATTTGCTTTGTGGATTATTAATTTTTCAGCAAAAACCTCACTTCTGTTTCCATGTGCTTCTATATTTCCAATAGAATCACTTTCAAGATAAAAAAATGCAGGTTGTTGAGGCAAAATAAAAGTGAAACTTTTGCCATAGTTTTGCATCTCACCTACGAAAATCTCCTCTCACTACTGAGGAAGGGTAGAGTAGAGGAGGCTCTGGGTTCATTGTCCTTTAGCTTCAGGCCAACTGGCTTTGGTTTTGTTGTTTTGTTTTGTTTTGTTTTGTTTTGTTTTTCTTGTTTTCAAACTGGTTTCATTAATGAATACTTCTATCTCAAAAAAATTTATTTATGGCATTGCAACCTAAGAGAGGGAATCAAAAGCCAGCAAATCTTCCTCTATATGGTGCAAAATTTTTCATTCTGGCAATAATTTTCTTTTAAAAAGCACTACAAATATTAATTATAATAACTTTTACTGTGATTTAGCGTGTAGTAGAGCCTTTTCTGCCTTCAGAATCTTACATGATTTCTTACTATGAAAGAATATCAGTACTCTACAATACAGGACAAAGCCTTATTTTCATCTCTTAGTCATATTTGAGGGAAGAGTATACACAACAGATGATCAATAAGAGATAATTCATACTGAAAACTTTTGAAAAACAGAAAATTCATTTAAATGCTTAATTACAGATTTAGGAAAAATATTTTATGCTTCCCTGCCTGAAAAAACATGTATTTACACAAGGAAATTAAATGCTTGTTTTCAAATAGATACATGGTAGATAGGAGGATGCATTAAGCTTGCACTACAGGACAATTTAATTTGGAAAACTTATGTCATATTAGATGGAGCACATGACCTATGTTTCAGTGATCCAGCAGGAAGGTGATGCCTATTGATTATATATATTTTTTGACTCTCTAAAGCTTTAAAGTGTTTCAGATTTTTACCTTTTCCTTTCTTGCATGACAGGAGACTATAAACTCATGTAGGCTACTTCTGTATTTGAGAAGTTTTAGATTAAATATTTAACTAAGTACTAGTTACTGAGCAGTAAGAAACACATAAAAACCCTGCAGATTTTAATGTGTGCCAAATGTGGCATATGGTATGCAATTAAATAAAATAGTTGCTTAACATTTACAGTTTTAAGGACACTTAAAATTTTACTACTCTATAGACATTTTTTTCCTTGAGAGGGAGGGGAATTCAGTCAAATCCAGCTTGCAACTAACCAGCTACTTTGCTAGAAAGCCTCTTATTCCCTTTGAGCCGTATTGGGAAAAACTCAAGCAATGTCTATATTTATGAACTAATCTTCCAGCTATTGAAACTATGGGAGCATCAGAGAAACAGGGGACAAGTATACTTCAGTTAAAAAAGACTGGATGGAGAAGGTGAAATTCTAGCCTTGCTGGCCACGGCTATGCTAGTTTGTGCTGCTGTTTGCCAGAAGAGTCCTTGACATGACTTTGGCCTGGGCCAATTAGTCATCTCCCACACGACCCCTGTGCAGGGCTCAGGAGGTGGCATGGAGATAGTCCTGGCAGACAACCTGAATATGCAGTGCAGAGGAGTCCCAAGCATTTTTTATTTTACTGGTACAGTCAAAGATATTGAAGTCAGTGATTAAATTCCTACTAAGCTCAGGACAGACAGGATTTGATCCAGAGCTTTTTATTTTTAAGAAACTACTCTACATGATAGAGCTCATTAGTCTTCAGAAATGAACACTTCTTTGTGGCTGGTATGTGTAAACTACACTATCCATTGTATCTACTTCCTTAGAGGCCACAGAAAGACATTATAAATTGCTGCTTTATTTACTGTCTCAGAACTCCTAAAACTTGTGAAAAAAAATTCACTGTTTTAAGCCCTAAAGTAGCATGGTGAATTGTTGTTGTTTGGTTTTAAGTTGTTTATGGGTTTGGGGTTTTTTTTATTTAAAGGAAGTGCTGTACCTTAGAATAGAATTATTTTTAATGGCATGTCAAGAACCGTATTTTGAAATGTTTGTCAGCTTTTTAAACTGTGCTATTGAATCTTATTAAGCTGTCAAAAGTATGACTAATATGTTAAGCAACATGATCTTGCTGTAAATCACTATTTTAGAGTAACAGATCTCAGAGACAGGAGAAGAGGGAAGAAAAACAACTGTTTGTAAACTTTTTGCTCTGACATTTTGTCCTCTCTGCCTCCACAGTGCACTACATCTCACTGTTCTAAAAGTCATTTAAATGCTTTACAGGCAGTGTAATCTGACCTAGGAAGCTGGACACAGAACCAAGTGGGGATGGTAAGAATGGAGAAAGTACTTCCAAGGTAGCACTTTTGGTTTTCCGGCAATTTCAACCAAGAGTCAACATTTTCTATAGGAAGCAGTGTGATTCACAAAACAGCCATTCAGTCAAAAACCAACATGTTCTTAATAGTTTTGACTGAAGACTTTCAGTAAACCCTGACATTAAGTTAAATGATATCAGGAAGGATGAACTTGTATCAAAATTAAAGCTTTCGCCTTCAAACATCCAGAGGTACTCATTGCTGGAAGGGACACAGGAGTGTATTTTTTGACTTCAGACAGAATCACAGTTGAATTTTTGTCTAAATTAGGAAAAGAACTCTCAGGTTAAGTTTCGTTAGGAGCAAAATTACTTGTCAGATATATTAAGATAGAATATGGGGTCATACTTATGTATGTTATTTTTATCGATCAAATGACCTATCTTCCATTTGCTCATG
This sequence comes from Athene noctua, assembly GCF_965140245.1. Lineage (NCBI taxonomy): Eukaryota > Metazoa > Chordata > Aves > Strigiformes > Strigidae > Athene > Athene noctua. The sequence continues at coordinate 37,591,603 of NC_134038.1, forward strand.
CATTCCCAATGGGAAAGAACAACTAACATCTGGAACAGTTTTCAAACTATTTGATGTAACCATTTTCAAAAGAAAGCTGGCTGAATAAAATAATTATTCAATCAATTGAAATCAGAGTTTATTAGTAACAGCTGACTCTTGTATTTCTGGCTTAGCTGAAAGCAATTCTGTGATCCCTACTGCCTAATGATTTTCAATGGATGCTATAAACACAAAACATATATTATTTGTAAATAGCATGGGTTTGGGTGTTTTGAATATGTAAATAGTTTTTCTACTAACAAGTCTACTAAATGTCAGCCTACTTGTTAACTTGTTTTATTTCCCTGTATCTCTCCAAGAATTTTTAAAGGGAGTAAGCACAGTTGTCAATTATGGCAGCACCTGGACTGAGCAGCTCATGTCATGCACCACAGCCTAGCTCAGACAAGGGTGGTGGTCACCGCAGAGTCTTAGCCAGAGTCTCTGGGTTTTCTTTCTCCAGAAACACTGGAGTGAGCTGGTGCACAGTAGTCTCTCACAGAGGACTCAGAAGCCTGGAAGGCCCCCTAATTCAGCCACTTATATGTAGACACTATTATTCCCTTAACTTACAAGGCTGCTGTTAGAAAGAAGCATGAAAGACTTAAACTGTTCAGATGGTACAGGGAGAGGAGGCAGGTAAGAATCAAAAGGTAAGAAGTACATGTTAGGCAGGTAACAGTGTACTCTTTTGGTCATTTACTACTCTTACTGTCCAAAGCAATTTATTCAATTTATTTCAAAAAAATAGAAAAATAATAATTCCAAACTACTTCGTGTGAAAAGTCTTCAAATAATTGCTACAGATTTCCTCACGTGAACCTCCCAGAGGTACATGGAAATTACAGACAGTACCAGTTCCTTCCTCTAGCCAATCTATTCATCACATACTCAGCCAAGCACATCAGGGTAATTTGGGGTCTTGGCTACATAAAGGAAAATGAAGCTGGATGCTTCATATAAATGAGTCAGTTTTTCCCCTAGCTGACTATGTGACTGTCTCAGAAAGCTCTGATCGTGGTCAGTAAACTCTGAAAAGTATCCCGCGTGCTTGAATGCCTATTTACCTTTCAAACACTAGGCCAGTATCATGAAACCAGATGGAAATTCTCTGAAAAAGGAGTACAGGATAGAGTTACTCCAAATCCAGTGCCCAATGACACAGAAGTTCAGAAAAAAAGAAACAATTGAATTATATTTTTCAAAATTTTGTATGCCCCACAAAATTAATTCAGTATTTCATGTTATCATGGTATGCATATTCTTTATGTTTTCTAACTTTTATTAATTAGGAACAAACAACTAACTTGTCAACCCACTAGAAAAAAAACAACAACGTTCTACATTGCCAACTACTTCTTACATGAAGTTAGTTCTTCACACTTCATTTTCAGAATGCAACAATACACAATGTTCCGCTTGGAAAAATTGGTATCGATGTATGATAATCATAGTATCTCCTTTAATTTATACTCTGTATAATGTTTTATATTTTCTGATAAACCTGTATTTCTCAAAAAATTTTAAAGAGGGAATGTTTAGTATAATTTACTAAATAAACACTTCACTAACATGATATAATTATGTACATGTTTTTATTCTTTCTTTTGATACTCCTTGCAGTATTTTTATGATATTAAGATCAGTACAAAAATATCAGCCGTAGCATTAAGTACATCTTTCTTCTGGTTATCGTTCAGGGTGTTCTGGTCATTTCTGTGTTTCTAATATAAATCAAAGACAGGTGAAATATGAGATTTCTGGGTTTTGATGTCTGTATGTAAGATCTAGTGTTATATGAAATCACTAGATTAATAGCTATTCTATTTGATACAATCTCAGACAAAAGAAACTTGCCTATTGCTAGCAGGCAAGTCTGCCTCCACGGTCTATCAGAACACACAAACAAGTACTTGTTTTTATGCCCTGAAGACAACAAAACAAGGAGCAAGCCTAAAGTAAAGATCATGGCAGTACTACGATCCTTCTACCTGAAGAAGTTTGAAATGTGAACTTCAGGTATGTGCAGTAGGCATTATGGACAATATATGGAGATTATCTTCATATATGTTGGTATGATTCTCAGATTATTGCTGTAGGGAGGAAAGATAAGAGGCACAATGACCAGCTGTGCTAAGTAGGTGAATAGAAAAACCACATGTCACTAAGAAATATATTAAATCAGCACTGCCATTCTGTAGGGCAATTCAGAGCTGAACTCTATAGGTATTCCAAACTGACTTTTACAGGAGCTAATACAGGCCTTTAGCCTACCTAGTCTGCAGCTAGTCTTTGTGAATACTTTCCTCCTTATTCAATAAATACATTTCCCAGATCATCTTGCAACTTTATCAGCATGGTTGGTTCTAGCCACTGGAGTGCATTTGTGGACATCTCCAATGGACTTCCCTTTGCTTCTGAAGTAGATATATAACATGTACTGATGATGTGTGTCTGAAGCCTGCAACTTTCTTGTGACTTTTGGCAACAGTACTTGTGTTCAAACATTATAAATCTGTGTGCTAGACTTTACAGAACAGAACATTCAAAAATGATCACAGTAATGTGGGCCAATTTCAGCTATGGTTTTGATTAAAAGTTTGATAGAAACCTCAGAAAAATGACAACATGCTTCCATAGATAAGCTCTTCAGCATTTATATTCCACTTCACTGTACTGGGTTGATTCAGAGTGTGTTTGCTTTTCCTGGCCACAGTTTAAGTGCTCAATAAAGTTACATTCTATTATTAAGTGCTGACTCTTTTTCCCTAGATTAATGGGTTTTGGTTGTCCAGAGAGATTAAGTCTTTTGAAGAGGATGAAATATACTGAACTGAGTAACATCACAGATACTGGGCCTTTGCCCTTTTATGGTATAAAGAATGCCGAAAAAGAAAGAGCTTTCCAGATCAGTGGCCTAAGATTATTTCATTCTTTGTGCAACTTCTTATGAGCCTTCAGGAAAAATTCGAGCATTTTTCCTAATGAAGATTGTTAAATGTACCTTTCATAAATGGGCATGAAGTAGACTTGACTCTGTAACTCGACCCAATAATGAAAGTGAAAGGCTAGCCTGAAGTGTTCTGTGATGACAAAGAGCTGGACAAATTCAATTCTCCTTACCCTATCATTTAGCAAATTTTGTGATTTCTAAGTGATTAAATAATTTTATGTATTCATTCTGTGCTGTTTAACTCATCACATATTATTAACAAACTATGAATCAAACTATGAATCAAACGTGCAAGACCTAGCTATTTATTTATAGTGCCACTGTAGTAGCATCCTGAGCAGTACACTGCATATTAAACAGCCTGAGAACAGACTACTTAAATGCCCGATTTCTACTTGTTAACATTATGTGACCATCTTAGTGTCACCTGAACACATTAGAAATGGTAGAGTAGCAACATTAGACCCAAGGCTTCATCACTGCGTGCTATTTGAATATTTAGTTATCATTTACCCATCTGAAATCATGATAGAGTCAACACTCCCACTGCACGTTTCAGCCAGACATTGGTCATTATGCTTTTCTTTCTTTCTTTAACAAGAGGAATTGCACATAAATATAAAACAGACACTACTGCAAGAATACTGGCAGAACAGCAAATATGACTCCATATTTGGAGAAATTCTCAATAAGGAAAAATATATGTTGGCAATATTGTTTGATCTGCATTTTAAGTGCAAGTGTGAGGATACAGTCAGTGTAAACATAACTATCGTGCAGGAATGTTCTCAGAAATAAATCTGTAGGTCATGTCTTATTCCCTCTCTCAATATTCTGGTCAAATACTGGACATTTTCAGAAGACAGAGTACATGCATAACAAATACCTCCCAAAAGGCTAACAGAACTAAGGATAAATATTTCAGGTACACATACCTACAAAATGAAAGTATTAGCAAGAAAATATCCGCCACTCTTACACGAGATACATGATCAGGAAGGCTTCAGCGTTCACCCACTATTCAGAGGACTGAACAGTCACAGGTTGATACTAAAGAGGAATATGAAGACATCCTACTCACAGAGAAACCAGCATACACAACATCCTGGATTATATCAGCTTGTTTTCAGGAGAAAGAGCGTTTGCAACTAGCTATATATTCCCCATATAGTATGGCAGATGGTAAGCATAGTGCACATCTCACAGTCTAAACTACTGAAAGTTCCACCTTGACCTTCTACCCCATTTCTACATCTATCCTAATGCTACCTGCAGTAAGAAAAATACACCTCTTGCTGTGTCCCAAGGAACTGGGACTGACAGCTTGTCTCACTGACTTAAATAGCAAAATTTCCAATTCCTTCAATAAAGCTGGAACTATTCTCCTTAGAGTAGATCCTCAATTGCACATAAGTCTCAGTTAGTTTCAAGGTAACCACTCAACCAGTTGAGGATCTTTCCTGACACATCTTTCAAGGAAAAAACTTGTCAATCTCCCATTTCACCTGTGCCTGCTGGGTCTTGATTTGCAGCAGTATGGCAATGGGAAGGCTAACTGCAATCACCCACCCACTTTCACTACCATTATAGAATTCAGCACTAAGTCCACTGATTTGCAGAACATGATCCTTTCCAGTCTCTTCTGGCTTTTGAGCTGGAGGCACGGTTCTGCAGAAATGGATAGTTTGGGCATGCTGTGGGAGTTTGCAACTCAGAGCTGGCAAAGGTCAAACACCTAGTTCTTTTGCAGTAAACTGGGGGGCTGTGCTACCAAGGTAAGATAAAAAAGGTTCTATCACCAATAACTAGGAGTTGTAAGATCAAGACATCATGTAAAAAGTCCACAGATGGGTAGGAGCAGCACTAGTGGACATTACAAATTGATTTCCATGTCAGAAGGACCTGCAGACTGTGCAATGGGGTGACTGGTGGGAGGCTTCACAGCCTGGAGAGCATACTGATTCCAGATCAAACATCTGTACTTGTGATGCTTCAATACTGGGTGATGCTTCAATAAAGGGACATGCTATATGGCAATGACTTTCCTTCAGGGTGGGAGGAAGAGCTCATTGACAGAAATCCATAGCAAAAGCCAGAAACATTTATTTGTCTCCACTTTTGTATTGTGCCCTGAGAGCCAGTCTGAAAGCATGAAGAACTGAAAGCTCTTTATCTAGGGGGAAAAGATACTGCACAAGAAGAGGCAGTGTTTCTTCACACTCTTTTTCCAATACGGTTGCTTGTGTTAACTGCCCTTTCCTCTTCATCCTTGGCTTTACTGCTGCAGACTGAAGGAAGGAGATGTTCATGGCTCAGCCCTTGAACTCTTGCCAGACCGTTTCAGTGGATAATTTATCCTAGTTCAAATACTCCCACTGCATGTGTTTATGCTGTTTGGGGGCCAGCAAATTTGATCCTCAGCAGTCATTGCTTTTGCCAGGCTACCTTTCCCTTGGGGGTTTAGCTCCATCAAATAGAGGCCTGCTGAAGTGTACTCTATCCCTACGAAAGGGATCAGTGTTTCTTCTGCAAATCAAAGATAGAGCCATTCACATCACCTCTAGCTCTATTTGGCAAAGCCTCTCTCCCAGAAGCTGCAGGCAGTATATCCATGGTCCATCTTTGCACAGACACTTCCATGAGGGGCAGATCCTGCAATGATATTTATATGGTCCCTGCTTTATCATTCTGTGGAGAAAAAGACACGAGTTCAGAAAGAAGATATTCACATGGATCCTGATTCCCAAAATGCGCATATTCTGGGGGGCATCAGAAAAAAAGTTTGATATAGTGGTGTTTCTGAAAGCTTTATGCACAGCATAGGGTGATCTTGGAGAGAGCTTTTCCAGAGCTCAGGCACAATCATGTGAGTCTCAGCAGTGGTAAATACTTTGGCTCAAATTCCCCATGGCCTAATATGTCATATTTCCATTTGAATGACATGAGACTTGGGTGTTCATGTTTCTAATCCCCTGATCAAATCTCATTCTGTTTGTCTGGATCATATCATAACATTTTGGTCTACAACAAATACACTTCTCAGTAACAGTAAACTCACTTCAGACACATTTGTGGGCCCCAGACTGGCCAAAGAATTGCTCCACAGTTACAGCAAATGGGGTTGTACCTGCGTTTGCTTCTGTGGAAAGGTTTAACAAGGTCGATTGAAAATATTATTGGTGAATGTGGGCTGTAATGATTTTTACCTGGTGGGGAGTTATTCAACTGAATGTTGTTTTATCATTTCAAATGTTACTTGTGGGAAGGGAATGTCACAGCTTTCCAAAAGCTACATTATGTCAGCTGCCATGCTCTATAAACAGATTACACACACCTTATATAAACAAACTGTGGTTAGCTAATTATCCTGAACAAAAATACGCACACAGAGAAGAAAATTCATTTCAAAATGATTAATTATATAAATTTTAGTTTCACTTCAGCAACATATTTCCAGTATCACCATGCGTAGCTGCAGCTTAATAAAACTCCCTATAAGATTACCACCATTTAGTTGGTTTCACAAGTTCAGTTTGTTGTACAGAATCATGCCATGTTATGAATTCAGTACTAAACACACTGTAAACTATGACCTAACTTGGCAGAGAGGAAGTATATATTGTAAATAGATATTATGACAGGTGTATCTGCTAGTGCCAACAATCAACTTTTTAAAAAATATATAGTATCAAATGGTTATGACCATAAATAAGCTGGGAAAATTGTAAATGGCTTATTAAAATATTCAGGAAAAATGTTTTATTCATAGAGTCATTTCTCACTACCCATATCATCACGTAACAAATTAGAACTAAAATGCTAAGTCAGGCCAATGCATTTTACTCCTTTTTTCCAGAAGTTATATGTAGTGCATGGTAATAGATTCTTGTGGGAGAAAACAAGAAGGCTTAAGAGCACTATAATTACTTTTTGTCAAATAAGAGAGTCCAATAAAAAACCAGCACATCTCTGACTTATGTATGTCTTCCTTTCATGAAAATCTAATTTGCAAAATCTGTTTTGACAGCATGAAGTTGAAGCAAATATCATGCTAAGCAAAAAAACAAAAAATAAAAAATAGACATCCAAGTCAGGTGGTAGAATTTTCTCTAAAAACAGGTTCAAAGCACGACTGACTGGAGAGCAAAAATACTTCCAAGTTTGGAAGGACCAAGATGCTCAAAGGAAGAGATGAAGAGATTAACTAGCAAAATTAATGATTTTAAATACATACTTCCCAATGTTAACATACAGCACTAAATACACCAAACAACTTAACTAATGTTGATATAGCCTATGAATGTTTCCCATATGTGGTTCCCAACTATGTGTATACTGGGTAGTATATTTATTCCAGTGGTAAATAAAATCTTAATTCAGCAACTCAGTGGTTTACCGATAGGGCATGTGTGGATATCCAGCTTTTAAGAAAAACATTCTTGGTGGTATTCATAGCCACATTACAAAACCCCGCAGACAGAAAGTCCCTCATGAATTTCCATTGGAATTCCATCCTAATATGGAACTCATGGGATATAGTAAGGATCTGATTTTGTGACATCTAAGGCAAAGCACTGGTTATGAACTGCTAGAAGTTTCACAAATAAGTACAAAATTGACATCTTCAGCATATTCTCCAACATATTAGCAGGATTTACTGGTCAGACACTCCACAAATCTAGTGTAGTGTCATGTGTTAAAGCTAATTGTAGCACGAAAAATGCCAACATAACATACTAAGATCTTCTTTTATTCCAGTTATAGTTACTAAACAATCTTCCATTCCTACTTCTATCTCAGCTCTCATGAAAACAGTATGCAGGAGGACTGAAGCACTAAATGTAATTATGAAGTAGTGGAGATATTCTCAGTTCTAAGAGTTTGTTTCATATTGTTATATAAGAAAGTACTTACAAATATGTAAAAAAAAAAAAAAAACATAAGAGAATTAAATCAGAATATTTTCTTTTACTTCCAAAGTCATACTTAAATTAGAAAACCTGTTGCAAAAGAAGAGAAACTCGTAAAAGAAAATACATTACAAAAAAAATTAAGATTGCAACAATTAAGAGACATTAATGATAAGACTGCCCATGTAGCTGTAAGCTAATATCCTTCTGCAAGTGTATTCAAGAGACTGTGAAATTAAAGACTGTAATGTACTATTTTTCTTCAGGGCTTCTGTCCAATTGACTGAGCAAAGTAGACCATTACCCAGGACTAATCTGAATACAGGTACTTTACTGCTTGTAAGACTTCTGTTTGCTACAGAAGTTGAAAGAAACCCAAGGCACAGTAAAGTGTTATGAAAGAAAGGTTGTGCTCACAATAAGTTACCTTTGTGTCTTCTGAACAACTAGATTCAACCTGTCCTGAAGGTCCTAGGTGTTGCTCAGCAAGGTGTGTTAATCACATTCATCACGGCTGTTCATTTGGTGGAAGCTGCTTATCACTTTGTGTTCAAGTTAGGAGCCTGGAACTGGGTATCCAAAATTAATGGGCTACATTTAAAAAAATCCATGTTCATATTTTAAAGTTTGGACTCATACTTTCTAGAAAATTTGATAAAATTAATCCTTTATCTCACAGGAATGGGAAAAAATAATTTGTTTTTTCGAGTGCTTTAAAAAGAAAGCCCTAAGTGATGAGTCTTACAGAAAACAACATGAAATGACTAGTGTGGGTTTTATAACAAGGTTGTACACAGCAAGGCTAGGAGAAGCACAAAGAAGAGAAAAGATTAGGTAGTTGCTCATTAAATAAGCACTCGCTGCACTGAATTAGGCAGGGATCTTGCAGGAAAGATGTAGATGATCACAGAATTTACAGATAATCTAAGAGAAAATCACTGGAGGATTAAACCAATTTTGGAAAACAAACACCCTAATTCTGGTATTTCATAGCTTACAACTGCATGAGTTTGCCCCCAAAGGAAGCCTCGTTTATGCTACTTACTCACTGCGGGCAGGGGGAGTTGTTGAATCTACAAATGAAAAAGAAATATTTCCTGTGAATTCTTAAAAAGTGTATAATTATCAGGGTAAGAATTCCTCAGTCCACATCCTGAACTCTCTGAACTGTAGCTGGTAACAGTACTGGATTGTCAGTTGTTATGTACAGATGGGATACACCAGAGGGTGCTGAAGGAGCTGGCTGGGGTGCTCGCCAAGCTGCTTTCCATCATTTACCAGGAGTTCTGGCTGACCAGGGAGGTCCCAATTGATTGGAAATTGGTCAATGTGACACCCATCTATAAGGGTTGGAAGGATGATCTGGGAAATTACAGGCCTGTAAGCTTGACTGCAGTGCCCGGGAAGCTGATGGAGCAGCTCATCCTGAGTACCATCACACAACACGTGCAGGGCAACCAGATGCTCAGGCCCAGTCAGCATGGGTTTATGAAAGGCAGGTCCTGCCTGACAAACCTGATCTCCTTCTATGACAAGGCAACCTGCTTATTGGATGAGTGAGAGGCTGCGGATGTTGTTTACCTTGACTTCAGTAAGGCCTTTGACACCATTTCCCACAGCATTCTCCTGGTGAAACTGCTTGCTCACGACTTGGATGGGCACACAGCTCGCTGGGTAAAAAATTGGCTGGATGGCCGGGCCCAAAGAGTTGTGGTGAATGGAGTTAAATCCAGCTGGTGGCCGGTCACAAGTGGTGTCCCCCAGGGCTCAGTGTTGGGGCCACTCCTGTTTATTGATGATCTAGACGAGGGGGTCGAGTGCACCCTCAGTCAGTTTGCAGATGACACCAAGCTGGGTGGGAGTGTTGATCTGCTCGAGGGTAGGGAGGCTCTGCAGAGAGACCTGGACAGGCTGGAGCCATGGGCTGAGGCCAACTGGAGGAGTTTCAATAAGGCCAAATGCCGGGGGCTGCCCTTGGGCCACAACAACCCCCAGCAGTGCTACAGGCTTGGGGAGGAGTGGCTGGAGAGCTGACAGTCAGAGAGGGAACTGGGGGTGTTGATTGACAGCCGGCTAAACAGGAGCCAGCAGTGTGCCCAGGGGGCCAAGAAGGCCAATGGCATCCTGGCTTGTGTCAGCAATAGCGTGGCCAGCAGGGACAGGGAAGGGATCTTACCCCTGTACTCGGCACTGGTGAGGCCGCCCCTCGATTCCTGTGTTCAGTTTTGGGCCCCTCACTCCAAAAAGGACATTGAATGACTCGAGCGTGTCCAGAGAAGGGCAACAAAGCTGGTGCAGGGTCTGGAGCACAGGTCGTGCGAGGAGCAACTGAGGGAACTGGGGGTGTTTAGTCTGGAGAAGAGGAGGCTGAGGGGAGACCTCTTTGCCCTCTACCTGAAAGGAGGTTGCAGAAAGCTGGGGATGAGGCTCTTTAACCAGGTAACAAGCAATAGGACAAGAGGGAATGGCCTCAAGTTGCACCACGGAAGGTTTAGACTGGATATTAGGAAGCATTTCTTTACAGAACAGGTTGTTAAGTGTTGGAGTGGGCTGCCCAGGGAGGTGGTGGAGTCCCCATCCCTGGGGGTGTTTAAGAGTCGGATCAACACAGCGCTGAGGGATATGGTGTAGTTGGGAACTGTCAGTGCTAGGTTAATGGTTGGTCTAATGGACCTTTCCAACCTAGTTGATTCTGTGATTCTGTACACCAGACAGAGGGGACAATACTTAAAGTTTGTTGAAGGAGTGGCCAAGATGTCTGCCATCAGCAGAGGAACAGGGAGAGTGAGGAACTCCAGCTACTTCCCAGCACCTGGGCAAGTCCCCTACATGTGACAAGCCTTTTTCTGATGCTGTTCCTAAACCTGCCCCTGCTTTCACTACCTGTTCCACATTCTCCATATGGATTTCTCTTTTATTCTTACTTTAGCTAACTAGATATTAATTTTCCCACCTTATCCAAGACTTTCAATGGCTGCTCACGCGGTTTCCCAGCAAAGAAATTTTCAAGAGGATGGAAACACACAATAAATTGGAGGCTTCAGATCTTATAGTTTTGTCCACAGCAGTTCATAAAATGAAGTGTGTTTTGGGTCCAGCCCCAGACGGGTTGGACATCTCAGTTTCTCCTTTCCTTTCCCTCTGTTTTGGACCCTGTAATAAATCCAGGCAGCAGTCTCAATGCTCCCATACTCTAGTTACCCTCTGTCAGCTGTTTGCCATCCTCTTGTTGCCCGAGGGCAAGGTTAACATGGTGTGTATGGGGCTGAAAGATACCTGAAGCATTCTGCTGTCTTGGTGAAGAAGATCAAAAGAGTAGACTATGAGAAGTGAGAAAAAAAAACACATTTGTGTTATGAGCTTGGGAGGCAGACAAAAAAGTGTGGATATGCAGCTGATATTATACAGAGAATGGGTTTGGGGCTTCAGTAGAAGAGCAGGAGAGGTAGGTGGTGGGTGTCTGGTTCAAGATGTGTGACAGAAGGGTGGAGGACATAAGGATGATGATAGAGCAGTGGTCTGGTTGTAGAGAAGTTACCTGCAACCTTTACTTGGAATTTTGCCCTTTTCTTTAGATGAATAAACACCTTCACATTAATACATACTTCAGCACAAACACTAATCGATAACAACTTGCCAGTAGATACAGTAATTGATTGTTACTCCAGCAAGGCAGGCAGACCAAGACTATTGTGCCCTGCTTCTCTGAGGAGAAAGAAAGGCAGAGAGGCGAAGCTCTGTTACAAGAGGATTTCAATTCAGGCACGTCTGACTCCCAAACATACTCCTTCTCACCCCACTGTGTTTCTGCTTTTCATTTAGTATATTTTATGTACTGGGGGGTTTCCAACTAAACTGTTTCATGAGGCTCTGATCATGCATTATCAAGCCAAGCCAATCTGCCAGCTGCACCATGTAGCATGTCACTTCTTTCTGGAAGAAAGGAAAGAAAAGGCTTGAAACGGCTTTCTGTGAAAGCTAGATACTACTTTGTGTTGTGTCAGCATGCTGTATGTTGGTCTTATCCTGTAACCATTTCTCACCTAGCTACTACATACACAGACAATAGTAATATTTAAGTCTAAGTTTACTCATTTGTGGTTTTTAAGTACAGAGTAGACCAATTTAATCAAAGAATATGACCTCCTGCATAACAGGCCATACTAAATCCTGCATCTAGTCATGTGTTCACATTTCCAATTGCTTTGCCTCATGCTTCCTTTCTCCAGCTGTTAAATTTCTACTGTAGACATATAGTGTGACTTGTAATGTTATCCAGGAGTTGTTTAAGGGTTAAACTACAACCTTTTCTTCTCCATAAAAACAAGGAAATCTCTAAGCAACTGACAAAAATCTTCTTATGAATTGTTATGTTCAGCAGCAACAGCTGAAAGCATTTAGTTTATGAGCCAGTATTCATCTTCAAAGACTTTATTCTGCCCAGAAAAGAAAGAACAAGAGATCAATTAAGATCTCATCCAGCATGCTAGTAACAGTGGGAAACATACCTCACACAAGTCATATAATCTTGGAATACATCCTAAGCAAACCAAAGTCTGATTTTCACTTTCTTACCTTTCATAGACTGTACAGATGCTGCTTCAGACTGAGATGACCAATTTTAGGAAACGTGAACAAAAAGAACTTTTGGGAGCTCAGATCTGAAAAAGGAAATTACATGCAAGGTACCAGATTTGTCGTTATTTAGTATGCATTATCCAGGTGATAGATGACCAGTCTTTTTATTTAGTGTGATGTCATTCCCATGTAAAATCTGTAGTGTATGGAGCAGGAAAACTGCATGTGGTACATTTCCCTATTTAATCCTCAAAGCAACTCCATCAAACTGTCATTTTTACATTAAACATGGAATTAATTATAAGATTGTGAGATTTCATAGCAAGGGTTATAAAACTACTGTTTATTCATCTGAAAATGCTTAATTAGGTTTATTTATAACAGGTTTTCATATTTTGTTTAGAATATTCCATTATGTTCCATGAAGAAATACAGCTCTCTTAGACATGGACCTAAGCATGTCTGGGAGCCGTGCTTGAATTTTCCTGAAGATGAAAGTTTCTCAGATCTCAAGCCAGCTTGGCTCTCTACAAAGGTACAGACGAAGACTCTTACAGTGGTGAGAATTTCCTCTAACTTCTAAAAACAGAGTTGGTGTAAGCTCCTTGCTAATTTTAATGGTAGACAGGAGCTGGTTTTCTGCATGGAGAATAATGGGAACAGCCTTTCATCCCACTGGTTTTCTACATCAAATTCAGAACATTTGCAAAGGTGGATTGTATTTTCAGGGAGTCCATTTTATGGCCACTGTAAATTCTCTGTTCCCAGGTCTTGAGACCAAAAAGACTGATGTAAGAAAACATATAGCTTGTAACAGTAGTCCTTATAAATCTTATCTGCACACAAAAGAGCAAAGAAAATAAAGAGACAGTGAACAGACTTTAAGACTAGGGGAATAAAAGAAAGTTTATTTAGAGGAGGCTCACTACGAGACTGGTTTGACTTGAATGACATTTGCAATCTGTAAAGAGGCCATGTTATGTGAGGTGAATACAGAGTAATAATATTCTTCAAGGGGGAGAGAACACTTTGTAAGACTTTCTTGTGACACTAAAAGTACCACTTACTGTGGAGTAAGACTTACCGAATTACAATTCCAAAATTGCCTACAATGAATGAAAGTAAACACCCTAGCAGAACAGAATTCACTAACATGCATATTAGGTAAATTATGCTTGTTTGCAGATCACTTTATTATAATAATTTTAAAGTAGTAAATAGGTGAACCGTTGCCCTGTCTGGTTCACTGTGAGAGCACTCACATGCTTTGCTCAAACAAAAAAGCAGGCAGAAGTGGCTAGACAAGACTCTTTTTCAACCCTGCAATACTCACTGCGTTCCATCAGATCAAAATATAGCTTCACTACCACAATAATCACGTTTTGAATCCAAACTTTGATTTTTCTTTTATGGTAACAATTCAGACACAATATAGCATAAATGTCTCCATACTTTTTTCATCTATGTTTTTCAATAGATTTTAGGAGAGGGATACCTACAGATTGATACTTGAAAGAATTTTTAGAATTTTCTTCGCAATTTTCACACCGCAAGCCAGATCATTTGAAGTAATTCAATTCAGACAAAGTGGAAAACAGCATCTCACAATATCCTCTTATGGAATAAAGTTATGAGGTCATTTTGAAAGAAAAAATTATATAATTGAACAAAGGATTGGTTTGAACTACATTAGTTAACAGAAAGTTAACTCCAGAGCCACTGATTATGCCCGTGTGCTTAGAGCTAAGTTTGGTCTTAAAAATCAGGAAAGTGGTTAACTGTTTCCACCTGGATTTAGAAAACAAGATCACCTTCAAAAGAAGCTTTTACTATGAAACTTTTGAAAGAAGTGACTCCCATAATTCTCACTTGAGCAATTCTGTAAGAGACCATCATTGCATCTTATTTCTGTGTATAAGCGCATACAAAATTGTATTTCTGCTTATTACGAGCATGTTTACACAAAGTCATGAAAATTTCGGGGAATTACGGATGTGAAAGTCCCACTCAGTGCAGGTGCGTTACACTCATGCCTTTTCTTTATAGTAGCATGATTCATCTTATTAAAGACACAGAAATGAAGACAAAAACCACAGGCACTGGTGTGCTACATTTCAGTATCCTGTGTATAATCACTACAGGAAGAATGCCTGCGTAGTTTACAAAACCTTCATCTTTTTATCCATTCTAAACTTCCTGAGAGTAATTTTGTTAAATATGAACAACTTCCAAAGAATTCTTTCCCTGACCCTATACAACCCTTTTTCTTCCCCAAAAAGCAGATTGATAAGAAACCCTAATTGCACATAAAAAAGCTTAAAAAACCACCAGGCATTTCAGCATGTGGGATGGGTTGATGCTGTTGGCAGGATACATTTCATTCTTACTGTAAATTGTAGACAAAAGCAACAGCACCTTGAAATGGACCAGCTGTTAACATTTGTGGCAGCTATTTGTATGGTATTTCACTAGTACATGGTGGGGACAGACTCAAATTACTGACTTTAACAATTTGGTATGTAGATAATGAGAAATGGTGGTTGGATCATGTAATACAGTAGTGCCAAGAATAAGCATTATAATATGTCAGCAGCTTTTTATTGAAGTAGAACATGATTTTCAAGGTACCATGTCCAGTGCAGTTTCAGTGCTACTACTTTACACGTTCTGAGAGCTTTTAATCTCAAAAGTTCTAAAAACCCAAAATGTAAGTAAGTGAGATACAGAATATTCTTACCTCTGGGGTGAAACTAAGCAGCTGTTTAACATCATATACAACAGCACAGTTTAGGACAGCAGTTGCTAATGTGGGAAAACATACCCAGATGTTGACTCCTTGTCATTTTAAGATCACATCTTGCTTAGATATTCATGCTCAGAAGACTGAACACTTTCATGCCTTTGAAAATTCTATTTTCCCCTGAAATTCAAATACAAGAGGAAACCATTATTTTTTTCCCCATATAAAAGCAAGATGTATATATGACTTTACTGACATTTCTCAAAGGCCCTGGTGTCAAGGCTTTACTTTCTTGGACTTTAGTACTGTGGTGACGCATGCATGAACACTTGCATCTCAAAAGGCATTGGGAAACTGCGGGAGAAAGGACTTTACTTCCAGACGGGGCTCATGGAAAATTAAACAAGGTCCTCACAAGGGTCACACAGACATCCTTAAGGACTGGCAGCTAATTTTGACAGCCACATTAAAGGTTGTCTCAAGACCAGAAACTGATTTTCTAGGTTAAAGCAATTTCAAATCCCCAGACTGTCATCTGACTTAAGTTCTTTAAAATTTTATTTTAATGTTCTTTTATACACAAAGATCTTTTAGGTCATGTAGTTGCATTTATGTAAGGAAGGAAGTCCAACACACCTGCCCAGGACTAATGTGTTCTAATAGGTGCCACAAGTGAGGTATTCAGAGCAAAATGCTCCCAAGTGTTCTGCTTAACTCAGAAGTCCAAAACCTGCTAGTTTGTGTATATAAAAATGTATACATATATGTATATGAAAAATATATTTTGTATGCTGACCCAGCCACCATGCACACAGCTAGCAACAAGGTCATGAGAGCACTGTGCTTGAGAAGTGCCACTGTAGATGAGGCAGCACCTGGCTTGGTCATTATCAACCACTAGTTCATTCAGACTACCCAAAGATGATCTTCAGCTCGTGATGAAGCACTGTGCTTGATTTAAGATTTTTTGTAGGGGACTGATTCAGAGCTCAAGGCAAGCCTATATAGCTAGGCAGTGACTGGTTTGTTGAATGTAAGCAGCTCTGTCCATGGGCACACAGTTAATCTCGTGTCTGACGGACCAGGTAAATATAGCTTGGATATGCCTTCATTTTTCAGCTGGAACCACACAAAATAAATATGACCACCCAGTAAGATTAAAAGAAATAATTTTTCTCTCTGTCACAAAGTCATTCAAGTACTGTTACTTAACTTTATTGGGGGTGGTGATGATAGAGAATTTACTTCAATGTCTAATTTAGAACACCATTTTTGACACATACTTTTGATATTGTTCCACATTTCTCCAAAGCCCAAACAGTAACCTTTCAATTTTACATTTATCAGTTCCAACTGTTCTCTTGTCCACAGGTTGCATTAGCAAGGCAACAACACATCAATTGATAATGACTTACCAGCACAGTCCCAGAACAGATGTTACAAGATCACCCATCAGGCGTGGCTCTGGGAGTTTCCAGTCAGAGCACATAACAGAAGACTGATCCCATGAGCCTGAGAAACAGATGATATTATTAATGGGACTTACATGACAAAGTTTCTGGCTCAGTCCTGTAAAGTTCAAGGACTGAAACAAACCTGGAAGAAGTTCACCACAAGGACTGCCAGGAGGACAGCTGCTTAGGGGAAAAGAAAAAAGCAATGACCCACACTTCATAGTGGAAATGGGTGGAGTTCAGTCAATAGAAAAAGTATAGATACAAAATGAACTAAAAACCCTGCATCTAAGTAATTGTGAAGTTTTGATACAAAGGTGATCCTGAAGCTCTAAACAAGGCAAAATATCTTAGAACAAACTAGGAAAAAACATAGAAAAAAAGGTTTTGTTTATGGTAATGATTTAAATCAGAGCCTTGATGATGATATTTTAACCAAAGTTAACTAATACAGTTGTCTACAGATGCAGACCATATGGAAACCAAGGTAAACAAAGTTTTCAATGCAAAGTGGCATGTCTAAAGTGTCCTACTCAGGCAGATGGAAATGTGTTCAACAAGACAAGAAGTGACAAAACTTTTCTGAAGCATAATTTTTTTAGAGCCACATCAATGATTTTTTTTATTCAACATAGAAACATTTAAAAAAACAGCAGCAAAAGCAAGGAGCTAACTAAACAGAAGTAAAAATACTTAACAATACCAGAGCAAATCCTTCAGGTAGCCTGGGAGAGAACATGATGATCCAAAGACTTTTATCTCTATTCTCCTTGCTAAACAAGCAGGAAAATTGAAAGGAGGGTAACAGGGTTAGAAGGAGGATATCAAATCTTTTTGCTTCATCACCTCTCCAGAAAAGAGCAAAGAAAATGGTTAGAGATTAGAAAACACAAAGACAGAAAAATAGTTTGCTGGTAAAGAGGGGAAAGATCATAGCATCCTTCAATTACATGAAAAGCTCTTGTCAAGAAGAAGAAAATCATCTGTTCTACTTGCTCATGGTGGAAAGAACAAGTAGTGACAGCATCAAAGATTAAACATTAAGAGAGAGCTTTGGAAATAGATTTTCTGGGAAGGTCATGGAATTTCTATCACTGGAAAAGGTTAGACAAACATCTTTTAGGAAAAAAAGATAGGTGTAGTTGATTTTAGTTTAGGGACTCATGACTTCTTGAGATCTTTTCCAGCACTATTTTCTATGATTAGACAACTTAAGAAGTGATAATAAATTTTAGACTTTCCTTTGAACTCTTCAGATGTCATTAAGATTATCCAGACTTTTTATTTTAACAATCATTCATTACATAGATAACGAAGGCAAAGTTTGAAGGAAGAGATTACTTCCTTTATTTTTCATTCTCATGGAAACAGTAAAAGTTAACTTGCTGAAGCATCATATTTAATACCAGAAACAAATTTAGTCTAGTTAGCAACTTCACTATTCCTGTAAAAAATGTACATTTACCTCTATAGTTGCTATATTTCATACTGAGAGGGAAGATGTAAGGCCTCAAGGGATAAAGTTTGCTCATGTGAGTTGAATTATGATTTTTTTTCCTAACATTTAAAGGAAAATAAGATAATGGTCAAATGGGTATAGTGTGGAAGGCAAGGATCATCCTTAGCATGTGGTCAAGGACTCTTGTGACATGAAGAGCTAAGTACCAACCTACCCTGACCACATAGCTGCTCACAACCCTTTTGTAGGGCAACCCATCGTATGTGCACTTGGTTGTGACAGATACTCATTGGCTGTGTAACCTTCAAGAAGAGAACAGCAATGTCTGAGTTGCAAGAAGAGCTCTTCCTTCCTATCTAAGCCCCCACCTGAGTCTGTTCTTGGAAGACTGGGAAGGTTTGTTCATGAAATTATCTTTGGCCTTCTCTGGAAAAAGAGTGTCATTACAGGAATGCGCTATGCAGAAAAAATACTTGTAGGCAATTTTTACAGGTGATTATAAATAACTTCTGTGTTTATGAGAAGTATAACCACTCCAGTCATAAGACATACAATAGTGCTGTTGCACAACACTATACTTCCCACTTCACTCAAAATAAAACTAGATGCCATCAGTATAAGCTAATGCACATATCCTTTTTTCCAAATCTTATATTTCCTTCACATTGTTCCCTGTTAAATAATCAGGCCTGCTCTTTAGGCTAGTTCTTTAATTTCTGTTTACCTCTACAATGACCAGTGAAAAAGATTCAGGAGACCTTGTTAGAAATTGTAGTCTACAAACTTTACACATCTATTGAGGCTGAATTTCCCTTATTCCTCCTAGAATAAGCTTTCTAGAGATTTTCTTCCTTTCAGGAAAACTTCACTTCACTTCACTTCACTTCACTTCTATTCTATTCTATTCTATTCTATTCTATTCTATTCTATTCTATTCTATTCTATTCTATTCTATTCTGTTCTATTCTGTTCTATTCTATTCACATGCTTTAGCCTAATTTTGGCAAAGTTTCTATCCCCCAGTTTTGTATGGCCTTTATCGGCCCTTGTATGTACGTACCAGATAAGTTTAGAAATATATCAGGCAATATTTATACTATTAGACACTAATTGCATGACATCATTGCAGGCCAGTTTATTAGATCAAAATTTAACTAACCTTTTCCCTCCATTGTAAATCCCATGAAAGAGCTGATATTGTCATTGAAATCCCTTTTATATGCAAATCAACAAGTCTGTCCAAGACACAAACAAATATAATTTGTTAGCTATAGCCTAGAGACTCTGCTTGCAACACTTGGACAAACAGAAGCAGAGGCTTCTCCCTGGTGATCTTCTCTTTTACATAGATCAAAGACTTTCTAGCCTTTTATGGAAGCCAGTTTAGGAATTAAAAGATGACTTGGCCTTATTCAAACATCAGACTTCCATAATACTTGGAATGGAATTAAAAAGCTTTAACAAAGCTTGTGGTTTAGAATTTGCACTTCTCCTTTAAGCTTAGAATCAAATCGTATTTTCAATGTTAACTATGTTAAATAAAACAGCCTCTCTGCTAGCTTATAAAAAATTGCAGACATCTTAGCTGTACAAAGTCACTAGTGTGTTTATTTGTTTGAAGGAACTAGGCCTTCACTTCCAGATGGATCAACTTCAGCACTTATTAAAATCAAACTAAGCCAGCTTATAGAACAGAAATTATGTCCTTAATTATTATCCAAGTATTTTTATCTATTGCTTGTAAATATGTGAGGTCAGCTGTACCTTTGTAAGAAAATAAACATGGGAAAAAAAAATTCAAAGTGACTGAGCATATAAAAAACTTCCAGTTAAGCAGGCAAAGTGATTTTTGGAAGGAAAGCTGCAAAATTTCTCAAAAGGCATTCCTGTGTAAAATGGCTGTGTCTTAACATGATACAGCATCAACTGAGTCTTTACAAATGTCTCAGAGACAGCAGTGGGCTTTGACACCGCTATATCCCTTTTGCAGTAAACTATAACTTCAACTCATCATCCTGAGAGCTCATACTGTAACAGACAGAAGGGGGAAGTACAGAACAAGCCCTACAACACCAGCACGAAACAGGATACGTCAGGAAGAGAATCACACTGCAAAACACAATTTGTCTCCAACTCTGAACTCAGATTGACTGTGCATGCTCCCAAATCAGAAATGGGCTTTCCAGTTTCTGAAAGCAGAAGTCTTCTGAGAATCTAGCACCCAATTAATTTTTCGTTGTACTATCTAAAGTAACATCTGCTTACCAGGCATGGTTGACTGAAGGAAAAAAACCACGTTTGTTAAACAAAATGAAAAGTACTTACTGAGATAAGGTGCCACTACATGGCAGTATGTCACTACTGAAAAAAATGCTTGTTATTCTTTCCCAAAGCTATATAACAGGGTTTATTTCTTTTCTTTTCTCCCTTTAACATCACATTAAAAGCATTCTATTAATTTAAATTTCTTCAGGGAAACGGGATAAAACTGAAGGTTGTCTTTGGCAAATTTGTTTATTGGTCATGCACAGTAAATAAGATTTGCATTTCTGTGATTTCTGCATAATAGGCAGAAAGGCTTAACAAAATTTTAACAGATAGGAAATATATTAATATTGCAACAACATCAATCCTGATGATTTCTGATAATTTCCAATCATTTCTTGTTTTTGAGAAACAATTTCAACAAATAATGTCTATTAGTGTCTATACCTAGTCAAATATCATTGTACATTTGTCTCTTCATTTCTTCCATATTTCATCAAGTATCATTTAGTCCAGTATATTTTTTGCCACTAACTTGCTATAAAATATCCTTATTTATTACATACCATATCTCTGTCTACTAAACAAATTTACAAAAGCTCTGAGAGAAGAGAGGAAGATAAAAGAAGAGCAGAAGAAAGAATAATATTCTTTTAATCTTCTGTGGACTCTTTGTAATGTCAGTTACCAATAGATCTCTTCTCTCAAGCAACTGGCATGTGACTTGTTCCAAAGATAGATCAGCAGAGCACCATGCACAGCTGAGGAGAAAAAAACCACCCTGGCATCAATCTCCTAAGAAGGTATTCCCAACCAAGCCAAAAGCCTGGTTTATAAAGCCCATAGGGATGATCATCCATTTAGCCATCTGCATACCAAACCACAGAATGTCCTTTTTTCCTAAAAAGCAAAATTTATGTAAAGTCAGATGTGCAGAGAAAACAAAATTTTCTGTCCCAAAAGCTTATGCAAACAAAATGTATTTGCAGGCTCCGCATCCCATGAATTTTTTTGTTCTGCTGCATTTTTGTCTGCTTGAAAAAATGAACACAGGGCTATATCACCAACTGTTAGTTCACAGAATTTCTTCAGAATGCAGTGTGGTGCGGTACCATTCTGTTGTTTGCTGTGTTTCAAATGAGCATTTCAGGAGAGAAAACAAATAGTGTAAATGATACGTAAACAGCTTTGCCTTCACCCACTCAAAAATCTATGGCTCATATATACACCCAGTGTAAAACTTCATCAGTCCAAGACTGAGACAAAACAGGCAGGTGAACTACCACAAAGAGAAGCAGAGTGAGAGCCATGAACTTGGCTGCTGGTTTGTGCTCTAAAAAGGTCTTCTGGAGGCTGAGCTCCCTGAACCTTCGGGTCCTGGGCAGCAACTCCCTCAAGAGACTTCCTCTCTCAGGAAATGCAAAGAAGCAAGCTCACCCCTAATTTCAGCTGGAATTATGAAACAGAACACCCATCCATAGAAAAACAGAGCTAGAAAGGACCTCAGAAAGCTGTGTAGGAAAATCCTGATTCCCACGCAGGACCCGTCACGCTATGCCAATAGAGGCAAAGTCTGGAGTGTGGCTTCTTCTGTGGGAAACGGTACTCTGGGAAGCAGAGGGACAGTTGCAGTATGCATCATCAGCTGTATTTGTTATCAATGAATCTGGTGCTTTATGGGTGGAAATGTGCTGCCATGGCAGCAAGGGCTGAATGTAACAGGCAGGAATTAAGCTGAATTGAAGGAAAATGCCCAGTTGTTAAGTCCATTTTTATAATGTAGAATAACATAATTTAGTCTGCTGGAAGCAAAGGAGACCAAATCACTTTTCAGCACTCCCTATCCCACAAAAACTTCTCACTTATTTTGCTGCTAAAGACTACCAGTCCCTTCTCTCTTCTCTCTAACTGTCCTTTTGCAATGTTCCTTCCTGTGATTTAGATACATTAGAATTGCAAGCATGAATAAGTACCTCACTTTCCTATCATGCTGTGTAAGTACAACACATTTAAACTAATAAATGTTCATTCTTAAATTTTTAAAATAGTTTTATTACTGATAATGGGAGTTTCTGTACTTATTCATTACATTTGCCAAGGCTCTTCTTTAGGAATTGATTTTGAGTTTATATTACAGTGTGCTCTGGATTAATATTAACATGTAATTCTAAACCACTTTGGTTCTGCCTTAGTGGATTAATTTAATGTCTTTTTAAAGACATGGCTCTATGTGACATCATTACACTGCCAGATTTATAACAGCCAATGAAGTCACCATTATAGCTTCTCATAATTTTCCTCTTTCACCAGTGGTCTAATATGCCATTAGCCCTACTTCTCAATTATGAATCCAGCTCCTGGGCAGGTAACCTTTACCTAGAATACAATATTTAACTCACAATAACGGTAAGAATTACTTTACAGTGACATTTTGAGTAATAAACCATGAATCAGTATTACCGAATTTCAGTATATTTCAGATGCAGTAGATATGAGAAACAGTATTAAAATATAAGGGTTAATATTGAAAATGTTGTCAATGTTTCTGAAAGGAACTATAGTTCTTTCCAATTTTTTTAGTCCTAGTTTAACATCTTGTTATTTGTCCTGTTGGTACCTGTTTGTAGCACAGAAATTTCCTTGTATAAAGAGAGGCATATGAAATTACATTCAGTATTATGTGAAAAATACCTATTGCATATTGTGTTTTCTGTTCCTTCTGCCCTGGTTAATGAGTGATTCAATATATTTGTGCCCCTCATACTAAGTCTAACATCACTACTATAGAGAGTAGGTGTGAAATTAATAACTTTCTGTAAAAACATTAATTTTGGCAGTTCAAACATTTTCAGCTATAAACTGTACCTTTGGCAGGGTGTACCTTTATGCCTGTATACTTGCTCTCAGCTCAGTCACATTTTCTCCTTTGCTATCTCTCAGTTTCAGGGTCTCTTGGCTGACAAGGATGGCTATATGCCACTTCTTTCTGCCCCAGTGTAGTGTTTGAGGCTCAAAGTATTTATTCTCATTTCTTAATGTTTAGCCGTGTGTGTGTGTGTGTGTGTGTGTGTGTGTGTATGTGTGTTTTGAAAGGTGCCATGACTTCGATTAATGACAAAACGTTCACATCATGAAAAGGTGGTAGATCAATAATAGCCCATGGTCATCAGATAGGACTAGGTTTTCTCTAAGAAGATTCTTCATTGCAACAAAAACTAACAACCCATATATCTGTCTACACAGTTAATCTGCATAGATATACCTCAGTTGGTTTTGAAATTAACTTCAGATCAACAGTCATAACTTTGGTGCCCTGGGCTAGTATGGCTGCAGGAGATAGATTTATGTTATCATAATTGTATAACATTTCTCTAAATGAACAAAAATAGCTTATTGACAACCTAATCATATGAACAGTATTCCTGTTCCAAACTTCAGATGTGTTTTAGAAATAAATACTTGTGTGTGGTCGTTCTTCCCTTCTCTCCTCAGCAACAATTCTATTTCTCCAGGGAGAGAAAAAGGAAAATGCTGGAAACGTGGTGGCCTGGAGAAATAGCAACTCAGAGAAATGTCAGAAAGAATGGAGAAAAACATGACAGACAAATTAAAGTGAGTACTAATCTACAGACAAGCTTCCTTGGATTTTACAACATCTATTATATGATTATTCATATTTTTCATTTATCAAACTTCCATTCTGGTGATTCACCTATCATTTCTATACATTTAACTCTTCAAAGTTCATTGCAGAGCCCAATTGAGAAATAATGATGCAGAGGTTGCTCTTTTCATAGCATCCAAAGTATTTATGAGCATAATTTTGCTCCAGGATCATCACTTAACTTTTCTGTTTGTCACAGAGTAAACAGTTCTCCCCACAAACTTTTAACTGTCAATGTGAAGAAGAAATAATAGTTTTTATTTTTACATAGAAACTTTTCAATCTAGGATTAAATTTACAAAATTCCACCATATATACTTGCCTTCTTACTTACCTTTCAAAAAAAGATAGAAGTAGGATGAAAAATAATTTTAAACCCCCCCTAAGTGTTCCTAAAACAAAAGTTGAGTATCAGTCACTGATTTAACTATATTTTGCATTAAAGGATCAAATGTCCCTATCCTTGACAACTAAAGATAATGAAAAAATACAAACATGAGCTTTGTCCTTTGTTGCAGGGTCAGGAGATACAATCACTCACTTAAACTATTAAATGTAATGCATACAGGCATAGGGAGATGAAAAGTGCCAGTTTAAATTAGCCTGACCTGCAGTGTTGACTCCTGGACAGATGGCATAATATACCCTGACTTCATTGGTGAGGCATTAGAAGTACACAGCAAGAGCCCATTGTGATATTAAGAAAAAGCTCAGAAGCAAACTCAGACTGAGAACCAAAAACCTGCTGGCCCCCTGTGAGGCTCTTGGCTTCCCTTTGCCAGACCTATTACAATATAGAATGAAGTCTTCTCAGTTTTAGCTAAAGCAATGCAGTGCTCAGGCAATGAACACCCATTTTCTACTTCGCTGTCTACAGAGCAGACTTTAGGGTGAGATTCAGAGTCCTAAAGACCCGGCTGACAAGGGGCAAACCAGTCAGTCAGTGTATTCTTTCCAGTAAAAGGAAAATCTAACTACCCAAACTTCACTGACAAAGCTGGCAATCCTGTTAAGGAGGAGTGTACAGGCATAAAAATCAGGCAGATCTGTAAATCCACTATAGTATTTCTCATGAGATAGCAAGAGTAATCTAAATAAGTATTTCTCCCTATAAATCTTTCTCCTATAAATCTTTCTCCTATTAGTAGAAACTGAAGGATCCTACACACACACCCCAACCCACGCATAATTCTTTTTAATTAGATTTTAAATTAGAAGCAAAATGCTTATCCAACTTCCTTTTTGCATTCATTCTCAAAATTGGGAGGGATGTCTCTGAAGTGAATAGGTAATTCACTTTCTAACATCTTGAGAAACTGAAGCGGGAGTATAGGGTGCAGAGCACTAACAAAATAGCTGGGTATATAAAAACAAATTGCTAAAGGCTAACAGCATCTCAGTGAGTGAAAGGCAGTTAGGAAAGAAAAGCAGTTAGCCATTTTTACAATGCATTAAAGTTGGCATCGTGAAAATGGTTGGCTCCAAATATCAATGATTTCTGTCCATCTGTTTCATCACTAGCACAGGTTTGCAGCTGTGCACTTTGGAAATTTAGATTTTATGGGCTCTGAGTGGAAAGGACACGTCACAATATGAGTGCCCAGCATTTATGAATTAGGGTCACTCACAGCTCTAAAGGTCACCTGGGTTCTGTTTTGTTATCTGGTCCCTTTATAAAACTAGAGCAAATAATATCCCTGAAATCTTCTCATGCTTCCCTCTCCTGCGAAGGCAGAAAGCATAACAAAGGGCAAAGAAAGCTAAGAAAAGAGATGATGTTAAATGAGCCCTGTATGGAAAGGAGTTGTGGGATGATCTGTATTCCATGTTTGTGTTATTTTCAATAGTCCTGCCCAAGTTTCTCATTCTCTTTTGTCATTTTTATGTACTGAGATAATCCTACAGGAAGCCAGATAGTTATTTATTCCATTAAATGTATCCGATTCAAATTGTTCCTGCCAGTGGCCACACTTTCCATTTTGTTTTGGGACCATAGCATAATCTTGTTCTTTTCTCTCACCCTCCAAAATCTTTATTATTTTACAGACCTAAAACTTGGGGAAGCTCTCATTTTAAAGGAAGAAAAGACTTTAAAAATAGCAAAAGTTTTAGGAATTTTGTAACCTACATGAAACTATCTATAATAGTTTAACATGAAACTCATTCAACTCATTCAACCTCAAAGCCTGGCAACAATCTTTGGCTTTCAATACGGGCTTTACTACATTTTGCAGCTTCTCCGGGCATTTGTTTTTTAAGATTGTGTTCCACCTTTGTTACATGGCTTGCAGAAAGTCTACACCACGAGAAACCAAGTATAAAGTGTGCTTTATTTTCCAGCATAGAACGTCTCTTAAAGTGTGAATGATTTCTCCAAAATTTTAAGTGCATAACAAGAGAATGATTTGTGCTCCCATGTCTGATTTTTCTAAATAGTCTAATATAAAAAAATGTTATTCTATGGGTACTGTCTTGCCTAAAATCAGGCATCTGTGTAAGAAGTTTGGATCTAGCCTTTGCCTAGCTAAGGCATTCCAGCACCTGCTTTATTAACTTAAAGCACTATCTTAAATTTAAACATATTTAAGCTCCAACACCAATACTGTTGGGCAGTTTCCATCAATCTCCAAAGAAAAAGAAAAAACAACACACATTTATCTCCCTGACTAAATTTAATCTTGCATATTAAAAATGTTGGCTTTTATGACTGATGGAAAGTCAAAATACTTTCTCAGTGTATTATTTTAAAAGATTTGAAACACAGTGGAGCTTTCTCAGCAATCACAACACTGTGCATATATACCCTGCTTCTTATTTATACCCTGATAGCACCAAGGCAGTGGATAATGGCTCCACTGTTGCAGTTACTGTACAGACGAAACTTTGAAGCAATCTTTGCCAAATGTACAGTTTGGGCTAATACCGAGCTGGAGCTGAAGGTCTAATCAGAGAGCACTCAGAGTAAGTGAGGGAATATTAAAAGCTCCCTTGCAGTTCAGAGCAAAACGAGGCCTCTAAGTAGGGCAGATCTCCATTCCTGGCTGTCAGAAGGCTGAGTTGTAACATGAGCTGGGCTCCATTTGCTTTTCCATTTATAAAAACCTTTTTGTTTCTTTTGTTATAAACTTAGACCCCCAGAATAAAGCCTGGAGGAAGGGGGGAGGGGGAGGAAAACTTGCTACTTGAAAGATGTAGTTTGTTGTTCAACCACCTTACGTAGCATACAGTTCCCAGCTATCTGCTGAGCTTGCAGCAGCCCCTCTGTGCCAGCTATAATATCTTAAAAAATAAACTTGTCCACATCCAGAGAATCCAACCCAGTTCCCTCCTCTAAGTACTCTACATTACAAAGGAAAGACTAAAGTACCCCGGAAAAGAAGAGCAAGCAAAATTGTTTCCTTGTACAATACTTATAGAGTAAGTCAGTGTTTAGGAGACATTTTGAGATGGAAAGACCTTGGCAAATCAAGACTTCAAAGGCAGCTCATGGCAGAGAGGAAGAAATCAATAGGATGGGAATAGGCATATTAAGAAAGCTCTGCATTTGGCATTACTGACAGCAAAGGGAGCAAACCTTGGACAGAAGATAAAGCTGGGAGAGGCTATAGGAATCTGTCTTCAGGGGTGGCTATATCTGTCAAACACACTGAAGGGAAGGGGCTTGATAATAAGAATAATGTATTGATCATGCAAGAACAGCATATATTGCCACTTTTCTACACTTCAAAGAGATTAGAACAAGAATAATAAACAGGACATTACAAGAGTTATCATGGAAGATGGTGAGTAAAAGCACAAATATAAGTGTTCTAGTTTTGTACAAGAGAAGACATTTACCTCTTAGTCATGCAGGAAGGAAGCAACACAAGCTGTGTGGATGTATTGGTGGAGGGAACTGTAAAAATATTGAAAGACTTCACTCAGCTGAGACTTACGAGTAGTAATAAACAGCAGCAACTGTGCTCTTCCTGAAATCGCTTTTCATCATTGCTTTTATGAAGAACCATTATCACTGCTCCCATGTTACAGAACTAGGAAAAATTATGTATAGCTAAGTGATACAAATCACCCAAAGCTGCAGTGGGTGGCAGTACAGAGGCAAGAACAGAAGCATGGAGCTTGGAATACCCCATAGCATTTCAGTTGTGAAGCTGCATTCCTTCTGAAGCCAAATGCAGCCATAGCTAAAGATAATGCAGAGGGTAAACCCTTTTGCAGTGAGCTATGCGGATGCATGAGGAGAGAAAATGAACCTCCAGGTGAGACCTTCCTCTACTCCTGTCCATTGAGCAGGTCGAGTGCTATATACAGGGACTGAAAAAAAAATTCATTCTCCCTCCAGATGTAAATTATTCTTTAGCTATTCAGTTACTACTCTTGGTTTACATCAGCCCTGTAAAGACAACAAAACCTGAAAAGAGAGCAAGTTGCAATAAATAACCAAACACCAAATCACTATTTAGGGCTGTACTTGGTTTACTATGCTAAATTTAAATTGAAAGAAGAAAAGATGGATTTCAGAAAAGACCGACTATAGTTTGGAAAGCAGTGACATGATTACCTCTCTATGTTTTTTATGAGCTCCATAACATAAGCCTCTAAAGGAACTGAGCAGTTTCCTAAAGGTAAAAAGTCAACAAATTTCTCTGCAGAGTGATAGGATTTTTGAGTCTGCCCTCATGTGTGCCCCCTCATTTAAAAATTACACAGGAGAGTCCCTCATGAACGCTTCAGTCATTATCTGTATTGGGGATTTATAAGGCTATATATTTAAGGGGGAGGAGGAAGAAGCAAGTGATCTGGGCAACAGCTACCATATTTGATAGCATTGTAGGTGGTAGTTATTCCAGCATTAAGTATACACACAACTATGCCATATAAAATGGCAACTAGTTTATTACTGCACATACCAATGAAAAACCTGCTCAGAAAGACATGAAAAGTAGTGCAAACACATATATGTACATTAAAGAAGCTAGTGAAAATACGAAGGTGAACACAAAGCCCTGTTGCTCAGAACCTGAAAACCGTGCAACATCCGCATCTCCTACCACACTCTGCAATCCCCCAGCGCTTATGGGAAATATAAGGGCTGAATGCTCATAAATTGGGAAGAACTTAAGACAACCTACCACTCGGATGATAGGTCTGCCATGCCTTTCTCCATTTGAACCTTCCTGCTTCCCCCACCATTGGAGCAGAAAGGTCTAGGGCTGTGGGGCTGCAATCGTTTGAGGTGAAAGGAAAACAATGGGGAAACTGTTTTCTTTTTCTTTCCTCCTATGAATCCGACAGGGGGCCAGAAACCACATTTTATATCAGATTTTGAGGGCTGAGTTCTCAGCCAGTGTTCTGTAAAACATGCTTTTTCATGTTCTAAAACCAGAAAAAGCCAACAGCTTTAACATTTTAAATTCTATTCTGTTAAAACAAGTTTATTTCTATCTTCCCCTCAGTTCCCTCTTTTTCTTTTTCTTAATTGTTCTAAAGCTTATAGTGGCAAGTTTGACATTTGGCCAGGTTTCAGTATGAAATTTAATAGTTGAGATAATGTAAACTTCTGTAAAATGAAGTAGCAAAATGCTGCCAATTAGCTTTAACAATAACTGGAAAGGGCAATATTGCTTGTGAAATAAGCCCCTTTCCTCTACTCGTTATTAACAAGTGCTGAAAGAGATTACTTTTTTATGGGTGCTATTTATCTTCTGTTTCTCCTTGCTATTGATTTATAAACATATAAATAACATATAAAACATATCTATGTAAAGTATTTAATAGCACAGACATATGCAGAGTAAAGGCTCAGAGTCCACTGTCATACTGCTTTTCAGTAGCACAATTCCATTCATTTAATTGACCTATTCCTGATTTATAAGCCACAGAAGTAGAGCAGAATCTGATCCACAGAGCAATAGGATCTTTCTCTGTAAAATTTGGTTTTAAATGTTAAATAGTCAGTGCCGCAATGATCAAAAGATGCCACAACAGTAGCAGCATCTCTGTTATTCTGAAATTTTCTTGCTTGTAAACTTCAGACAAAACCTCTTTTTGTTTGTTGATGTGAGCATTTTAACAGGAAACAGGAGTTCAGCCACTAAAAAGCACTTTTTTTCCGACACAAATTTCACCATTGTACTGTGATTGACAGCCATCCCAATGTCTATAAACAACCTACAAGCCTCCCAAATTGACCATTCAGTTTCTGCGTCCAACATTTAAACACTGAGCGGTTTTTGCGCTCAATAAAATTCCTTTTCATTTCACCCTGGGTTGCCATGTCTCTTCAAACAGAGACAGAAAAGCAGTGCTCTGTGTCAGACAGATTTTAATTTTCAGTCCTCATCCATTCGTACAATGTAGACACAAGCAAACAAACCCTACCCAAAGCCTAGCAACCCACAGTTTAAACAGTCAATGCATATGAGCTACGGGATGAAGGCCTGGACCTGTTCACACATGAATAAAGAAGATTAAGATTTTCTTTCAAAGACATGAAGCCTTTTTGACAGCCTGTGTCAACAGCGCTGTCTGCCTCTCAATGTGAAACAGTCTTCTATCACAGGTTCCCACAGGGAGGTCTTGCTTATTAGCATGCTTTACACTTCCATTCCTTGTCAGTATTTAATTTAAGAATAAGGGTGCAAAGTTTTGCAAACTCTTACTTACCCACAATGAAAGGATAACTTACTGGAGACGCTGAAAGGAAATACCAGCTAACATGAACACCTACAGGGTACACTTTTAAAAGAGGATAACCTAGAAGGAAAAAAAAAAAAAAAAAGCAGTGGATACAGTCGTGTTCTCTGTTCACCACTTCAGGAATATATCAGCAAATTTGTAATCACAGAATATCTTTTTTAGCGGCTTACTTTTGTAGAATTCTCATCAGCCTATGTTTTAAGTGTAACGCACATGCTGCTGTACAGGGCAATATTTCAACTAAAATTTCGGACATAGGAACAAAAAAATCCCCATTCAAACAACGCCAAAAATACTGAGTGGGTTCATATAGAAGCACAAGTCTGGAAGGGATCTCCAAAATCATCAAACTGAGTCCACTGCTATCACAGGCAATATGACATTTAATCCTTCTCAAAAAGTGACTAAGTGCGCTTCTAAAACAACACTGTGCACAACAAAAAGCCAAAACCATGGATTTCATTGAAGAGAAAAGTTAGTCCTGGATGAATCAATTTCAATTCCATTTTTCTGAATGAATGACAGCACCAAGTCACCATTATGTACTGATGGTATCGTATAGTTTAAAATCAGAATAGTCTAAGACTCTAATCTTGCAAACACATTTAGGGAGCTGTTTAGATAAAGTGAGTGGTCCTAGTGAATGTAATTGCATCATGCAGATGTATGGCACATACAGATTTCAGGATTATGGTTTAAATTTCTGGAGCTAAAAGTAATGGGAAAAAACCCATACCTCCTTCAATATTAGTATAAATTTTGTTTTCAGAAACAAATGAAAACGTTGAGTGCTGTATTAGCTCAGTGCTTGGGTAAGAACACGGATTTGTTATCAATTTGATCATTTAGTTTAACATTAAGAATTTACTTTAAAATTATCACACGAGAAAGATAAAATGTTCAGGGCAAAAACCTATTTCAACAAGGAACAGATTATGTCTCAGTGAAGTAAGTGGGAAAATCTCCAAATTTATCTCAATATTGGATTTAAAACAACACAATTAAATTAAAACAGTCCTGAAAGCCAAGTCATAATCTGTATCATGGGAAGCAAGATGTCAGGCAGGAAAATGATAAAGATTTTTTTCCAAAATTGCTAAGATTTTTCTTAAGGTTCAAAATACTTTGCATCTGTATTTTTTAGGATTTTTTTTTTTTTTTAGATCGTGCAGCTGAAATAAAAGGAAATGAATGTTTCATAGCTCTAATGTAAAATTCAACATGAGATACAGAAAAGAGCTGAATGACCTTGTAACTAGAAATAAATATCTGAGACAAGGAAGGATAACTAGGATTAAATGGATCAGCATTTAATGCATCAAAAATCTTCCTTTAAAGCCATGTACTGTACACAGTAATGATTCATAGTCTTTCACAAGTATCTGCTTAGCAGATGCTTTTTAACAGTATTCCTGATTTCTTTCCCTCTGTCTGAAAATTGTAACTGAGTGTGTGAAAGCTAATACGATTACACCAAAGATGCACTTCCTATTATTACTATATTATTACTATTATTATTACTTTACTACATCCCAAAGAAATATTCGAGGTTTTTAATTAGTTATTTTTAAAGCTGTACACTTTGAGTTCTACAATTTGATTCTAGCCAACATTTATTTCTGTCAAGCAAGTATGTGTCTTAGTGCGCTGAAAATATAATTCATAGCATATTTAGTTACATTCTTAAAGCTACATATTCGTTTAACAGAAATAAATGTCATTAATAGTTTTAAATTGCTAAACTTAAACTTGTCTAGACTTTTAGTGAAAAATGACATAGGTCAAAACACAAAGATAAGTAAGTGAAGATGTACAATACAGTATGTGTGCAAGAGTCTGGATTTTATTCTCTCCAATGTCAGTTATTTATAGGTATTAATTTTGAGAAGGAACACTAGGTTCTAACAACAGTTAGTGGCAGGCCTATAAATAAAGCATAATTTTCACTATAAAAGCAAAAAAGCCTGCAAAAAATAAAATTGTCAATTATTTTCTAATCGGTCTTTTAAAGTTCTAACATAAAAAATGAAAGCACATGTCCACGCCTTTGCATCTTTTTCTTTTTTTTTCTTCCACAAATTTATTTATTCACTGTCTCTCAGGGTCTTGGGATGCAGTCTTTTGCTTTGCTTTGTTTTATTTGAGACAGATGCATTACTTGGAATCAAACACTCTTTTTACGTTTGGATGTACAGTACGTACTATTTGCAAGGAACACTCTCAAAGCAGTTCGGAGACCCCTGCATAATTTTGCTCATAGGCAGGGACTCATTAGAGCCACCACATTTGCTGGTTTTTTGTTTTTTAAAAAAAAAAAAAGTGCCAGAAAAACCCTTGAATTATTGTCAGTTTTTGAAATAAGGAAAATGTAATGATTTCCTGATATTTTTGTGTTGATTTTCATCACCGAACAAGCTGCATAGCAAATTTCATCAGCAGAGAAATTTCACAAAGCCTTGTGAAGTCCCTTTTCAACATGGCTGCCATCTCCCCTTATTCTTTCCCAGTTGACCTCAGTGGGCTGTGATTTTGCAAATAGTATTTCTAACCCTTTGTTCTTCATGGGATTCTCTTGTATCTGTCTCCTAACCAGTTAGGAGGTCATCATTCTCCCTGGGGGCATTTGGTTTTACTGTCATGGAGCACAATGGGAAATAGCCACCCTTCAAGCAATTCTCAGCAGATTTCTCTGTAGCATGAGATTTGAGGGAATGATGGTGATGTTATTTCATAACTTTCAGTTACAGCCAGTGGGAGTAAAAGTGACCACGTATATAAAATACTTCTGACTCAGAAGTCCTCATGGACATTAAATCCACTTGATACGGTAGGCAGGAAAGAGGGTGAAACTTATTTTAAGTATGTGCTTGAGTGACAGAAGGGAAAATTTAGGAATGCGTTTCAGGAGATGGAGAGTTGAGAGAGACTGGGCAAAGGCTGGCAGATGGGAGGGGGAGGAAGTATGGGTGTTGCTTAACTGTGAGCAGCTACTCCCACTCATTTTATCTGGGATAACTTTGGAAGATACTAGCATAATATGTAGGCATAACTGCTGGCTGACAAAGGCAAGAGTTAGCAAAATCTGTGTGTGACTGAAACATTCTGGCAGTTTCAGACATTTCACTCATCAGAGAGAAATCCAAGCCCTAGTCATGTCGCAGGAGTGTGCACCCATGCTCCAGCTCTCAAACTCAGAGGCAGCGCCCTTGCACAGACGTGCCCTTACCAGCAGTTTATATGGACATGCCAGGCTGTCCCACAGACACTGAAATTCCACAGTCATAATCCAACTGTTACCATATGGCACGTGCAGAACAAAATGAGAGTGAATTGTATGTTCTAATTTTGTCTTTGTGTAACTTAACGTTTGTAAAACAAATGGCTCACGTGGTTCACAGGGTTTCTTCTTTTTACTTTATTCCACATGTGGTACACCCATGCATGCTCAGGGAAAAAAAAAAAAAAAAATCTGATTAAGGTTTTGTTTTTTCTTAATGATTTATCAAAAAAGTGAACTGTTTAAACTGAAAACAAAAATCACTTATTTTGAGATGTTATTGCAGTACCTCACATATTTTTTTTCATTCACTGAGTCCCCTTTTCAGGCCACCACTTCCACTGAAGTTCTGTAAGTTCCTCCTTTGGTACATAGCCTGTGAGATTGTAACAGCTCTCAGCAGCATCTAAGGAGATTCTGAGTTGGGCACTGAAATATTTCTGTACCTTCAAATGGCAGCTTACAAGCAATTACTGGGTTTCAAAGTTGGTATGACATCAAGGTAATCAGGATTCATGCCCCTCAGAGCTAGTGATCCCCGACACCCACAGTTCATAATCAGTATTTCACTGTTCAGTCTCAGTAAATATTTTCAAAGGTAGTTTTACAAGAAACCATATTCCAAACATAATCGAAACTACCCTACAGTTCTACGATTTGTCCCAGCATCCGTGATGAATTGCATGGCACTTCCAGAGTGCCAAGCTACAGGAACACAATACCAAATGTGAGGTTGCTCTGTTCAATTTATTATCACATCACTATCCTCAAACCTTACTAGGTGGCACTGAGAGTGGTCCTTCGTCTTGTCTTCTTCAGGCTTACTCAGAGTGTGAACATGGCCCAAAGGGATAGATCATCTATTTGGTATCTCAGGTTAGCAATTGGACACAGATCAGTGAGGTTAAAGTTAAGAAAGAGAAGTTCTCTGCCTTCGCTACTGTAAAGCTGGTTGATCATACTTGTGAGGGACAGTAAATTCCTCCTGAAGATTTCAATGCAGTAATGAACAGCCTTCCACTTAGCACACAGCAAAACTGGGAGAAGGAAAGGGAGCTGGGAAAGCAGTGCAGGGTGAGAACAATCAGTTGAAGAAAGGGAAAGCAAATACTTTTAATGCCAGCTTTGTCCATGAAGTCATGACCAGAGGATACTAATAGGTACTGACTCACTTTTTAAACCTCCAGTCCTCCCTGGTCCTGAATCCCACTCAAAAAAGGGAAGAAGTAAATGCAGGGACTGGGGTATCTCTAGGCGTGTGAACATTGAAGAACCTCTGTCACACAAAAAGAAACACTGCTGATACCTAACAAAAGGTGGTACCTGTAGAACAACAAGTTCATAGAATGAATTTGTATGTTGGACCCAATTCAGTACTGGGCCTTAATCCATAATATTGTAGAATTCTAGGGCAGGTTATGTTCTGTGATCAAGCAGATTCCCAGCTGTCCCAGTACTCGTTACCCTCACCATAAAGGCAAACAAGTCAAAAAACTGATGCCTAATGTTTTCACAATTTATAGTGTATTCGACATTCATTCAGTTTACCCATTTTGTGCCTAATCCTAGGTACTTAAATACTTAAGTACTTAAATCTAAGTACCTAGATTTAAAACTGGGTATTTTGCAGATTTTTACAACTTTATAACATCTGCACCAAATATTGTGGGAATGCCTTAACCCATGTTCCAAAATTATACATGATTTAATAAGAGAGTTGTTTATGTTGGTTAAACAACAGTCAGCTATTGAAAACAGATTCATGGAGAATAAACAACTCTAGTATGTGAATTGTTTAGGTTTATTGCATTGTCCTTAAGTATATTTAAATATAAGTTATGAAATTAGTTTACAAAGCCAGTTTACCCTTACAAATCCATTTTTGGGGAGTCCGTATAGCATTTGATAGCACAAAGCTAAGCCACCTATTAGCATTTTCAACTTAACCTTTTTGAAGAGTAACTGATAAACAGGAACTGTATCAACAGAAAATGTTAAACAGGTATTAATGTGTTTATCTGAGAAGTTTTCCTGTCTGTAAATACAATTATTTTTGCATTGCCACCAATGACGATTGACTGTGATGATTTTAAAGCTTTTGTAACTATGGCTCCACTTAACACAAGTGATCATATATTTATGCTAAACTTTGCAGTACAGCCTAGATTTGGTCAGTTTAGTACCAGAAGTTACTTGAGGTCCCAAAAGAAGTACAGTGCAATCTCTGTGAAAGAATTTATTTTTATGGCTCCTGATCAATGCAAACTGTTTTCTTTGCGATTTCAATGGAGTTTTAAAAAGCCATAGTAAAATGCTGTTCCTACTCCAGCATGAAACAATATAAAATATCAGAAATATATTGGATAAAAAATGCAAACAGAAGATGGGACTGGTTAATTTATAGTTATCAACAATTAATGACTTTTTTATACATTGTTCTTTTGCATACACTTTTCTGCAAGTAGCTCATCTATAGACTAGTGAGCATGTAGACAGTCTTTACAAAGCATTGCCAGCAGATGAAGTAGAAGAGGGGGGTGAGGTGGAAGAGGAAAGAAAATTATGTACAGCCATTAGCAAGACATCTCTCACTTAGAGAATATGTAAGAAGGCAGATGTCATGCATTTGCTAAAGTGTGTTTCCACCTGTTCTCTATTCCCCATCCTCACATCCTCACACACAGGTCTGCATTCCTTCACCAAGGTTGGGAATTTCACTCCAGTGTTCATTTTTCTGTGAGACAACATATTCTTTTCTCTTTCAGCAACACTTGGCTCACCAGTGGGACAATGTGACAAAATGTGGGTAAGAAGGCATCCAAGGTTTATAGCCCATAGAGCCAACTCTTCCCACCACTCTCTGCCAGCCCCCCAGCAGATGTTATTCTGAAGTTAGTGCCAGGGTCCAACTGCTGCTCCTGTTAGAAAAGGCCATTTAGCTCACCTGCTGGAGACAGGAGCTTTGCTATGACTACTTCTGCAGCCAGCTCATTTACCCTCACTAGAACAATCCATTCTCTCCCCCTGGGTTAAAGGACCCAGGGCCATAGGAGACACAGATGCCTTATGGATAATTGAGACCTGAGATGGCTAGAGAGAAATTTCAGCCACCTGGTTTGCACACAGAGGCAGCTTTTCTCCTGCCAGGGAGGCAGGCTCAATGCAGGCTTCTGAGAAAACAGCGTTTCATGAAGTTCCAAACACCCAGCAGTGGCACACTTCCTTCTTTGTTCTCTGCAATACAAAGCCAATGGTCTGATTTCTGTCTTTCCAGAGGCAAGGCTAATTGTATCTCAGTGAATTCATAGACCAGCAGAAAAAAATGTGTTGAGAACAGATACCAGCCAAAGTAAGAGCAAAGGGAGGTACACTGATGCTTCTTCCTCTGCAGCCATCAGCAGGCATGGAGATTTGAGCAGTTGTCTCCCAGAACAACATGAAACTTATGTGTCATGGCCACAACAAGCTGTGTAAGTGGTGAACCAAGCCTGACCCCTGCCCATTAGGGTCACAAAAATAGAATAATTACACATAATCAGGTCCCAGATTAGTATCACTAAAATCTTTGGCACTGCCACTTATCACAGCTCCTTCAACACCATGAGCAAGTTCTTTTTTAATACTGACTCACACAAAAGTGTATCTTATATTCAAGCAGTAACACAAACGCTTCTCCACAGTTCTGAGGTTCATTCTTTCCTGGTTCCAACCAGACCTTACCATAAATCATCACATAGGATGGGATCACAGCGTGACTGAGAACAGTCATGAGAAATCTGAAGTTGTTTGGTAGGTTTAGTAGAGTAGCAACGGAACACAGCTGAAGAATACAGTAACACAAATCATAAAGCCTTATTGTCAGTACTGAAAAAATCAACTTTATGTGACTAGCCCCACCTTTAACAAAACATTAACTTTTTCCACAAGTGAAATATTGGGTGATTTGGTTGTTGGGAGTGGGCTGAGGTTTGATATGCCTGGTTAGTCTTTGGTGGGTAATTCATTTGGATCCTGAACACCTAAACCAGATGTTTGTATTTAATAGGTCAGTGAGTCTCATAAGCAAGTCATTATTTAATAGGAGAATTGGGTATTTCAACATCTCTCTCTCCTTTTCCACTACCAAGCAGACATAGTGTCACACATACATACTTTTATCACTTGTGTGCAGCATACTGTAGGCTTTTAATAGCTTTAAGAGTTGTATGTAGAAGACTGATGTAATTTTTTGCAGTTTATGAGAGCTCTAGCTGTAGGTTTATAGGATACAAAGGTTTAAGTATTCTATATCTGGGGGAGATTCAGAGGTGAAGAAAAAAAAAAAAAGAAAATCATGTTTGGAATATAATACAAGTGTGACACAAGTACCACAACATTCATCTGTTAAGTCCTTCTCCTGACTAATTTGAATCATGGTTCTATTCATTAAATTGCATTCACAGCTAGATACTCTACTGAGCTGTCAGCCTTTCTTTAATGTGAATCTGGAGTGAGTTTACTGGAGTAAGTCTGAGCTCCAGGTCTTTTTCTTCCAATGTTCATTTTCTTCACTGAATTATTTTGGATTTAGTCCAGTATAATATGGTAGGGCTTGGCCCATCGTTGTTTCAAAGATTCCAGCATTTTCAAACACTGGGTTGTAAGTGAACCTGTGATAATCCGTAATTTATGAAGAGATGTATTTACCAACTGAATTCAGATCTGTATACAAATAAGTAGAAAGCAGTCAAGAAGTGTAAAGTTGAAGCTTATCAAATACATCTTGTCCCTCTTTCTCCATTTTAGAAGCTGCCAACTCATGTTAAGTAAAGCAGAGTTTCCAAAGTGACGGGGTAGAATTTGGCTCCAAAACTGCCACAAAGACAAATTAATTGCTATTCTTAATATCAAATTTCTTTATTTCTAGATGTTATATGTTAAAATTAAATTTTGAATAATATCTTTATTCAGAAAGATATCTTTGTATAATCCAGAATTTTAGAGTAGGATAACCTCCTGAAATGGCATTTAAAGAAAGGGTTTAAATAAAAGAATCATCCATTAATATGAAGCAGATCCTTTTAGATACATAATTAAATTAAAAATAGATACTTAAATCCAGTAATATAACTGTAGTAGATAAACATTGTCACATAGTATGAATACATAGTTAAATGTTGAAACAAATATTAAAATAAATATGGAATAAATTCATTAGAATCCCCATGCTCACCACATGTTAAACATGAAGGGTAACAATGCCTAATTGGCCAATATTTTTTCCCCATTAAAATTCTATTTTGAGATGCTCAGAACTTTGCCATATTTCAATTGTTCATATTGAAGTATTTAATCATGTTTGCTCACTTCAGAGTTCTTCTAGAGAGTGTCACCTAGTTCCAACCCCGTGCCATGGGCAGGGACACCTGCTAGACCAGGTTGCTCAAAGCCCCATCCAACCTAAACACCTCCAGAGAGGGGGCATCCACAACCTCTCTGGGTAACCTGTTCCAGTGTCTCACTTCTGTTTCTTCCTTATATTGAATCTAAATCTACTCTCTCTCACTTGAAAACCATTACTCTTCATTTTATCACTAGGACTATCCCTGATAAAGAGTTCCTCCACATCTTTCTTGTAGTCCCCCTTTAAGTACTGAAAGGCTATGATAAGGTCTCCCTGGAGCCTTCTTTTCTCTAGACTAAACAATGTCAAGCTCTCTCAGTCTGTCCTCATAGTGAAGGTTCTCCAGCCCTCCAATCATCTTTGTGTCCCCTTTCTGGATCCACTCAAGCATGTCCATGTCTTTCTTACACTGGGGGCCCCAGAGCTGGATGCAGTACTACAGGTGGAGTCTCACAAGGGTGGAGTAGAGGGGATGAATCACCTCCCTCAACCTGCTGGCCACACTTCTCTTGAAGCAGCCCAGGATATAGTTGGCTTTCTGGGCTGCCAATGCACACTACTGGCTCATAGTTAATTTTCCATTCACTACTACTCCCAAATCTTTCTCCAAAGGGTTGTTCTCAAGCCACTCATCACTCACCGATGTGCAGGACCTTGAACTTAGCCTTGTTGAACTTCATGAGTTTCACACAGGCCCACCTTTCAAGTCTGTCAAGGTTCCTCTGGATGGCATCTCTTCCCTCCAGCATGTCAATTGTACCACACGTCTTGGTGCTGTTGCCAAACTTGCCGAGGGTGTACTCAGTCCCACTATGTATGTCGCTGACAAAGATGTTAAACAGTGCTGGTCCCAATACCAACCCCTGAGGAATGCCACTCGTCACTGGTCTCTACTTGGACATTGAGCTGTTGACTGCAATTCTCTGAGTGCAACCATCAGCCAATTCCTTGTCCACTAAGTGGTCATCCATCAAATCCATGTCTCTAACTTAGACGCAAGGATGCTATTCAGGATAGTGTCAAAAGCTTTGCACAAGTCCAGGTAGATGATGTCAGCCGCTCTTCTCTTATTCACGAGAACTGTAATCCTGTCATAGAAGGCCACCAAATTTGTCAGGCATGATTTTCCCTTAGTGAAGCCATGTTGACTGTTACCAATCACCTCATTTTCTATGTGTCCTAGCCTGGTTTCCAGGAGGATCCACTCAATGATCTTGCTGGGCACAGAGGTGAGACTGACGGGCCTGTAGTTCCCCAGGTCTTGTTTTTTCACCTTTTTAAAAATGGGGTTTATGTTTCCCCTTTTGCAGTCAGCGGGAACCAATGCAACCCAATCATTTTATGATTTTAATGATTCTATGATTTTATGATTCTATGATCTTAAATGTTTCACCCATTTCCAGGACTAATGATAAGATTAAAATGGTGTTATCCATGTAAAAATGCTTCCTAGCTGCATCATAAAGGAAGCTGAGTATCCTTGCTGCATGGAGCAGGGGCATGAATCTACTCAGCAGGTTTCTCCCTACACAAATCTGTGACAATTAAAATGTTGATGGAGACAGCTCTGTAAAACATATTGCTACATGCTTAGCACCATCATCTGGAGTCTGGCAGCTAGGTTACCAAGGATCCTCTGAGCCTTGATCATGCCTTGTTACCACACAGTTCCTGTGTGCTGGTCAAGGGGCAGAGTTGACAATGCTCCTGGTTCCAGCCCCTTTCTTCCACCATATTTCTTAAAATGCCAGCTTTTGAAGTCCTGCTATGCTTAAGAGAATCTCAGATGCCAATATTTTTTAAAGGTTTCCAGCACTCACTATTTCAATGAAAAGCCTGAAAACATTGTGTGAGTACATGCTGAAGTCTCAAAAAAAAAAAAAAAAGATTTGAAAATAAACTCAACAACTAACATCTTTAATAAAAAGAAAAACGTAAATTGTTTTTTTTCACACAGTCTTATGACTGTGAGGGCAGTTTCATGATTTGTTGTGGTCTGATTTTTTAAATGCTTGAGGCTGAGAATACTGGAAATATGCATGCACTGCCCTGGGAGAAGCACTTCAAGGGCTGGGGTAGTGCTGTCGTGCAGTTAGTCCAGAACTGAAGACAGGAAACCAGATTCTATCCAGCCCACATACCATTCACAATGATGTCCTGGGACTAAAGGAAGAAACAATCTGATCTAAGGAGAAAGAGAGACAAGGAACCAAAAGGCATGTGTTAAGAGAGGTTGGAACCAGAAGCTGGAGGACTGGACCAAAGTAGAGGGGAACAGGAGAGGTTTGGGAAGCAAGAAAATAGGCATGTCTATAGCCAATGGTGAAATTACTCCCTTCAGAAATTTGGGAAGCAGCAGTCCTGAGACCTTCTGTAGTGCAAAGAAACCCACTGCTGTGAAAATCGCCACTAAAATGTGTGGCTGTACACTAGGTAATAGCCTACCGTTGCAACCATGGACAGCTTGAATGGCTGAGATCTTTGTTGAGTTCTGAAGTTTCCGTTCTTGTTGGCCCTGCAGTTGTGGACAGGCATTCCTTCCTCTGCTTCTCCCCTCAGTTTGCCATCTTAAAAAAAGTTACAAAATAGACCATATAAAAACAAAAAATCCCCTCCCAGAATGAAAAATGTCAAAATTAAGGTTGTTAAATTCAGCTCGTACATGTTCGCTATGGCAGTGTCTAATGACACTATTGACCATTTCTTCTGCAGCCTCCTTTGTGTGATTATGGAACAGACAACAGACACAACATGGCTGGTTATTCTGTACTTTTTCTCAGATCAGTGTATTATGTACAGGATAAGTACTTATTCCTGGTCTTTGAGTTCAGTCCTAATGTTAGCACTACCATAATGCTTCACAAATAAGTATGATTTTCCTGAAGAACTTCTCTTTCATTTTCTTACAGCTGGTGCTGGGATTGGCACTAGGGAGCTGCGAGAAAGTTAATTAAAAGTATTTAATCATCATCATATGAAGAACTCTGTGGCAGAAACAGAGATAAGAGACAGCTCTATATTGGAGTGTTTTTCAGCTTCTTGTAAGTACTAATGTTTTTTCTCTTCTTGAAAGCCTCTGTTTTATTCACTGACACCTTTCAGCTTCTGTAAAAATATATCAAGTGTTCCCACAAGCAGACTCATGCAATAAATCAGGTGACCAAAGCTCTGTAGACTCAGGGCTAGCTCCTGCTTTTGGGATTTCTTTTTGCAGGTTCTGTTGGCACCATGACTTCTGGCTCTGAGCCCAGCTGTGCAGAGACGTGTGCCTCCCACCTCCCCCTCCCAGAAGGATGTAATCGAGGTGACCCCACAAGGTCCAAGCACCTGGCCACATGGAAGAGCAGCAATTGACTGGATGGAAATAGTCCAGCCAGAGCTGGACTAACAATTGCATCTTTCCCTCATAAGTACGGTATGTTCTATGCACTTAATAGGTATTGCAATTATCATATAATTAAAGAACACCATAACATGTACAAGTAGGTTGAATTAATATTACTTAGGCAGCTTTAACCCCCGCAATTTTTAACTTCTGAGTGCTTGACTTGCAATCTTAGCATTCCTGTAGTGTAGTTTTCTGGATGTAACAGTCTCTACACATCTGACAATATGTTTCATGCTTCATTTGCCAGAAATATTATGAGCTTTGAGTCAACACATTAGAAGCATGTCTCTGTTTTCCGTGGCAAAAGGCCAACTTTTAATTTCACTTATTTGCCACTGGCTAAACTGTGTCATTTCCTAAACATTTCTTAATTTTTAAAATAAACGTCTAACCAGTATTGCAATATACTAAAGCATACTGTTCAAATGATTTGACTGTGAGGGAGAATAGAAATATGTAGGTAAAGCATTATACATGGGGGAACTAGAGGTTTCTTTTCTACTCCGTTTTTATTTTAACAGTACAGGCTGAATATTTTTCTATGTATTCCTCTGTGTTTCAATTTAAATGTTATTTTGTGTTTGGCCCTATTTTTCTTTGAGCAGGATTCTGTTTAACTGGCTTTACAATTTTGTATTCATGATATACAATGCTACAGAATAAAACAGCAGTGGAAACTACAAGTTTGTTTGGGTGTTCCTAGAAATATAAGTCATATGGATAAACAAGATTTGGCTGCGCTTAATGAAATATTTGGTTAAGGACAGATTATAATGTTAAGAAGTCAGATTTTATTTTTTTCTCCAAAATAGTGGATTAAAAAGAGTCTAGCATGGTACTTCAGCAGTGGCTATTATCTACATTACCTATGTATGCTACAGATGTTCAGTTGTAGAACATCTCTTTATTTTTAGGAGAAAAGCTCCTCTAACTTACTACATTTTTGTGTGTGTGTGTGTGTGTGTGAATTCTCTGCAATACTGAGAGATTATTGACACCAGTGTGTGTTTGCTCACAACAGTACAGTCTCTGGTTGATAGATCCAGTCAACCTTTCTAGAGGAACTGGGAGGGACAGTTGTGATGAGAAGAATATAAATTAAATGTAATCTGTCATCAGACTGTAAATGTAAATAGGATTATAAATGTAATCTGTAAACAGATTTTGTTTGGAATAGCAAGGATAATATTGTTAAATGTCCATGAGATTTATACTGAAGGTTTTAGTATTCACCTGAAATGACTGAAGGGCTGTTTTATTGCTGACTTTGATTACTCAGGTATTGCCATCATCACCTTAGCCGACTTCATAATCAGAAGTCACTCCCAATAAAAAAAAACCAACAAAAAACAAACACAGGTCTGTTTGACCTTCTCCAAGCTGAACTTTTAATTAATTTTAAGAGTTTTATATTAATTCTTAATTAAGTATTCAATTACTTTTAAAATCTTAAGTCATCATGAATACTGAATAGCTTTAATGAAGATCCATTTCTGCTGTAAAAAAAAAAGGCACCACCACTCTACACTTAAGGAATATCCAGCCATTGAAAATAACTGGAGCAATCATCTTTTGTTTTCATCATGGTAGGTAGTTAAAAGCTACTGAGCACTAAGGCATCAATAAGTGTCCAAGACAGCAAATAATCATAATAAGTGATGTCAGCAATTCTTCATGACCTTCCAATTTTATAGCCTTTTATTTGAAATACATTAATAAAAGAGCCCATAAATCAACTCCTGGAATGAAATTAACATGCTCCTATATTGAAAAGTCCATTCTGTATTTCCACTGAAATTTCCATTTCATCTGTTTAAA
This sequence comes from Athene noctua, assembly GCF_965140245.1. NCBI lineage: Eukaryota > Metazoa > Chordata > Aves > Strigiformes > Strigidae > Athene > Athene noctua. The sequence continues at coordinate 37,636,212 of NC_134038.1, forward strand.
TATCCATTGCATTAATTCAGACATAGACCTAATGTTTCCATGCTATAGGAGAGAGACAATTCACTTTAAATATCTATTACAAGTATTTTCAGATTCTATTTAATGCCCCAAGGAAATGTATATGATATGCACTTGAACACCAAATTAACTCATTAACATAAGCATGATTTTGTTAGTGTTAAATCAATTTCTAGTAAAAGGCTGCTTTTTTGTGCTGATAATTTATGGAAAGATATGACTGTTATAGCTCCCAGCAAATCCTTGCTAGCATGCCTTTAACCTTACTATACCAAAAGTTTTATAGATAGTAAAAAAAAAAAAAAAGATGCTTAGGCATCATTTTTAGAGAATGTACTGTACCTTAAGGCATTGTGGAATCTTTATCCTCAAGAATATCATTTTTCACTTTAGGGAACTTCCAAACAGTACATGAAGTAGGTTCACTCTTGACTTTTGCTAGTGTTCTCTTGTCATAGTGTAATGTGAACTCAGAGGAAAAAGGCGTACTGGAGAGATGATCCAGGGAAAGGAATCCTTTAAAATGGGTGGGTTTTTTTAGGAACCATATCACGATTCATTCCATTAACTGGGACAATCCCAGTTCTGTAGTGGATCACATTGAATATGGAGTGGATGTTTTCTGCCAATAGTTGTAAGATTTTTTACTTAAGTTTTACAGGACATGTTCTCAGTGGCTATAAATTGGTGTAACTTCATTTGCACAAACTTGAAGTTCCACTGCAGTATAAAACTATTTGAGTCCGTATTATTGTGGTCAGCCCTGCTCCTGTCCCTGTCCCAGTGATCCTTGCCACAGAAGTATGGCTGAGAAATGGCAGAGCAAGCTGCCACAGGTAGGTGACTTGCTGAAAACAACTCCACTACAAACTTTTGATGGGGGAGTTGCCTGAACTACTTTGTGAAAGCGTTTGGGCTGCTCAGTGTGGCCTAAGGCAGAGGCAATAGCAGCTTAGCAGGGGCAGCCTGGATTTCAATCAGCTCAAGACACTGTGGAACTGCACCTTTGACATATGTTACTGAAATTTATCAGCTGACAAGCCTAAATTTTGTTGGTATTAGTGAAATGAATCTTGCCACCATAAGCATGAGGCAATTTTCCAGGTAAGAGATTTTCAAATTACGTACGATTTGTCTATAAAACACTGGGATTGTGATAGCTTGAGACACTGACTGAGCAGAGCAGATAGATGCAACAGATCTTTTCAATGAAATTACATTTGGTAATAGAAAACCATAACTCCAGCTTCAATGTTCCCTGATAGAAGTTAAAAAAAAAAACCAAACCTCCCCCCCCAAACATATCACAGACTTCTTCACCGCACAGATGTGCAGCAGACGCGGGTTAGTTGCTGAGGCTGCAGTTACAGTCTGCTTTGTAGTAGGATCACGAGGAACATGATATGTGGCTGTATCTACCCTGGCAAGTCATATGACCCAACGTGAGCGGATCTGAAGGGTTAAATGGCCAGTGCCGAGGACCTGACTTCCAGAGTATCTGTGTTTGGGGGGACAGGGTCCAGATAAGCTGTAGTCTGGCCATGTGGAACAAATGTCAGTGAGTGGTGGGGGTGCTCCTGGCTTGGCTTAGCTCAAAAGGCAGCTTGTCTGTGTGCTGAGAGAGCACTACTCTGTGACATAGACTGACAGTGAGTTAGGTTGTTAGGATGAGTCTCCTCGGAAGTGCTCATTCACCTGGTCTGAACTAAAATGCTCATAAAGATATTCCCAGGTATGTGTGCCAATGCCCGCTGTGATGGCGTAGGTGACCCTTTCTGAGAAGATAGAATCCATCAAGGAAACTGATGAAAGTTGTATGTGTGGAATGAGTTATAGTGTATCTTAATTAATACTCCCTCACTTGTAGATATGAGGCAAAGTTCACCTTTGATACCTGTAATTGCTTTTGTTAATGGTGTTTTTTCTTCATGGCCAAATGTTATATGAAGCCTTATATATCCTCTGGTTTATTTCAGGCATTTTGCCTGAGTAAAGACTTTAGGATCAGGCTTATAGATTCTAAATTCTTAAGATCCTTTGGGAGACATAAATCACAACTGCATATAACTTGGCTGATTTAAGTGAAAGAAAATACATGTAAGAATGTGTACTTGTTAGAAAAATATGTTTAAAGATATATTGAAAAAGCAAGTCCTCTTGCACTGATGTCATCTACAGAGGTGGGGCACTGCCTGTGAGGTACTTCAATGTTTTGTGGGTTCCTATAAAACTTGGCTAAGGAGCAAAGGCATTTCAGTTTAATAAGCTAATAAATAGTTTTGAATAACCCACCTTGTGTCTCATAACATTTGGAATTAAAACATGAAGTAAAGCCAAGGAGGATAGAAAATAAAGAAACGCAAGGCTGCCCTCTGCCTCTTACATTGGAAGGGATGTAGGGGACAGTGATGGAAACAGTCGATTTTGACAGATGTGATCCATTGGCTTTTCTGTTTTCTACTCCCTGCCTCAGTAAACGGGGCAGTATATTGTATTACATAAAATTAAAAGTTATTCCGACACAAACTGAAGATTTATAAAATAAAAAAGCACCGTGCAGAACATTTTTTTGGGAATTACAAGATCTTCACAGGTATGCCAAGATGTTCAAACCTCACAAGAGGAAATCATATTAGTCTAAAACTGATAGAGTTGATTTGCGTTTAACATTTTGGCTGGGACTGGCCCTCTTCTAGGATTTTTTTAATGTTCCTTGGGGATTGCAAGAAAGTCACCTTGGTGTCAGCATTACAGTGTCCCCAGCTGCCAGCTAACCTGCCAACACCACTGTGATCCAACCAGACATTTCTAAAGTAGGAGAGGAAGTGAAAGGTGAGAAGAAAGGCCACGTTCATGCAGGATAAAGACCTTTTACTGGATAAACTGTGCTGTGTACTAGCAGTTGGTATTAAATTCAGTGAAGTGATTTAGCTGTAGAACAAAGATAAGTGAAAGGAGCACTACCTCCACAATTTTTATTGTTGGTATAAGCTTTAACCTTTATGACTGATAATCCAGTGTCTAAGCTGACAAGTTTTGGTTTTTTAACTGTAGGTGAGAGACAATGTTTATTTGTGGCTGGTGTCTAACGTAGGAGGAATAAAAGTAGTAGATGATGAGGATAACATAATTGAATGGTAGCCCTAATTATACTGCAGTTGCTTTGATCTTTAATGACTTGTTTTAGCTACTTTTGATGGGAACCCTTAGGCTTTTGCATGTGGAATCCCAGAAAAAAATTAAAAAGAGTAAATTTTAAATATTAATTTAATACATGAAGTGTCATGCCATGGATGACATCTGCTTTTTAGCTTCAAAAGGCACAAGACTGAATCCACGCATAGAATTTCAATAGGTTCTTATTGTAGTTCATATAGGAACACATGAGCACTATGTGACCACTGTGGGGCCATTATGCAGGTTGAACTTACAAATCTTTAGGTGTCTGCCATCTTTAGTAATACCTGAGTGCCCCAATTTAAGGTAGGGAATTAAACATGTAGCAAATGAGAATCACATGGGTAACATTTGGAAAATAATTACAATAAGTATGTTGATGGAAATCATCCAAGAAAAGCTTTGCCAAAATGAGCTCTGAAGTACATTTCATCTGTGTTTACATTTTTAACACTAAAATACAAAGTTTATATTGTTCCCCTTTAGTCCACCTGGGAAACGAGGGATATTTCTCCTCTATGTTTCAAAAAACCCCAAAAATAAGATTGGAAATAAATGTTAAACTGCTAGCTTAAGGGCATATTTTCATCTTGTTTGGAGCAATAATTTTTAATAGCGTTAATAAGAGGCATACATACTTGGAGAATAAATCCACCTGGGCTTGTGTGTCAAAGATAGGGTGAGCTAAGCTGTGTATATGTCTTTGTCTAGGTAGAATTGACCCAAACATGCTTTTTACCTGATATGCACATGGGCTTCAGTCATATTATTTGCCTTCATTTGCCAGTTAGTCCCTACATAAATAAGAATTTCTGTCACTTGACTATATAGCACTTCAGAAATACATAATATCCATTTATTAACCTTTACATATTAATTTTCACAGTGAAAAACACAGAAAAAAGATAGTTGCCAAAGCCTACCTACGTTAATATATTACAAAGCACAGGAGAGTGTGAGAGCTAAGACAAAGGTGTTATTATTTGTATTTATTTCTCTATTAGAGAAGCACGTACAACTTTCAAACAAGGATAAGGGCCTTATTGTAATAAGTTCTGCATATAGTTCCAGACTTTCCCCTAGAGAGACCTCTAGGCCTTCCTTGTGTACTAGCTACTCACTAGTACCTTCCAGTGACTCAGGCTATGTAATCACCACCCAGTCAGCTTCCCTTCTGCTGTCCAAATAAATATCAATAAAGTTAGGGGTACAATGGGGGACTTCAGCTAGTGAAATAAGGTAAGGCAGTTACTTAGCCAGAATAAACTGAGATGGACCATAAACATGACTTGGAGGTCTGTTTAGCTGATGAGTTTAGAACAGTCAATTTTTTGATGGATGTCTTGCTTAGTAAAGAGCACTGCAGCAGAGCAGTAAGGATTTAAACAGAATAGATGGATGCCTGACTGGAGTTTTCTTGTGAATGCATAAATGAGTGTAAAAGAGAGCAGATGATGGTTACTGAGGCTGGCAAGGCTGGTTTAGCCAAAATGGAGGTCAGACACAAGATAATCCAGCAGAGGATAAGTGGTGCAGGTAGGCAGTTGTGTCCATCACAGGAGTCAGAAGACTTATCAACACAAAGGGTAAGAAGAGGAGATTGACAAAGTAGACAGAGGATCCAAGAGGTGATGTTTTGAGATTAACCACCTGAAACAAATTAAACAGACTTTCTTCTGTGACCTAAGTAGGTATAATTTACACCTACAACAGGTAAAACAACTAAAATAAATCCAGACATGAGTTTTATTGCATGTACTACTAAAGACACTGTGATTTAAAACATGAGAAGGAGCTGCGCTGAGGTTAGTAAGCATAGACTAAGAGGCAACAGCACAGATTACATCATTCAAATAAATTAAAAGCAAAATAAACAGAAGTAACTTCATGTTATGAACTAGTAGTGGTATTAGCTTTTATAGCAAGTGCACTCTTGGCTCTGTTAAAACACAGTTAACATTCAGGTAAAATAACTAAAGCTCAATAATCAATATTGACCATTTCAACATAATCATTAAGTCAAAATTAGCAAAACAATTACAGTAGAGTCTTCACAAAAGGGATACAATTTTATTCAACAAGAGTAATCATCTTCTAATAAACACTTGACTTCTGAATACAATTAAAAAACTTCTCAGAAGTGTCCTCTCTTTTAATTCTGTAGATCTTGCCATGGCAGATCACAAACACACACTGAAGTGCAAAACACTCAGGAAAGGACCTGGAAAGTTCACTCATAAATCCTAGCATCAAATAAAGTCTCAATGGCTTAAGGCTGTCAGCACATGCAAACTTTGGGTATCAACAGTGGGAAAACTGTATAACATGTAAATCAAACATACTATTTGCAAACTGGTAGCAGCTGATTAGACTCTTAGCCTTTAAGCTTAGCTTCGTTTCAGCTCTGCATGTATTTAAAGTACCAAATTGTCAATTAAAGAATCTGCTCCTAACCTTCATGACTCAATGTACTGGAGAGAAACATCAGTCTATGTGCTCCCTACTTCCAAATTCTACAAGTACAAACCTGAGGATTCACCCTATCATTTTACAGGGTCTTTGAGACACGAAGTGACAGGACTGCCACCTCTGCACAGGGAAAGCAAAACACAGTCTCATGATTCCTAAGATAAAGAAAAAGTTATCTTTCTTGGTTTTAGACAGAAAAATTCACTGGCAAAGTTCTATTCATGGCAGAAGTTCCTGTAAAGGTGAGTCCACACCACTGGTAGGAACCAGTATGCAGATTCCTGTTTTTAATCTAGCTTTCCAGATGCTCTGTGAAAATTTTTGCCAAAGTTTAGTAATGATAACTCTGAGGATCCTGGGCTACCCACATTGCCTATAACCACATTTCTAGTTGGTTTGTTAGCGTATCCTGAAAACATCCAGAATTCACTGTACCAACAGCCTCACTAAACAGTAAATCCAGCCACACCAAGAGCTGTGCTGAACCTTTCTCATGGGTTTTCCTACTCAAAGACCATTTCTAAAGAGACATCCAACGGAGCATTTAAAAAAATATTGTCCTACTTTGTGCTCCAGCGTGCCTTATATTTTGCTCCGCCATGTTATGTGCCTACCTTGCAAAGTAGCGAGCATGGTTTTGCAAGGCAGTCATGAATGTTCTTTCTCAAACTTTTTAAAGTTTTCCCTTTTGTTGTAACTCATCTGGAATATTTGGCTATCACTAGAAACTCATCTTGGAGGAAGTGGTGTACTGTAAAGTGGGTGGTTTTTGTTTTTTTTTTTTTAATTAAGATTATATTAGTGCTGATGATAAATATCAGCATGAGGGACATACATGGAATTAACTCTCTCTACGTTCGGCATCCCCTGGGACAATAAGAGGACAACAAGATCATATCCCTCAGATAATTCTCAGCTTTTTGGCACTTTTTGAAGTGATCTATTTCTCAGTAAATTGATTTTTCTCCACAATCGATTTTGAGCAACAGACATTTTGTGGAATCTTTCCCATATTTCAGGAATTGAGCGTCATTTCATCTTTAAACCATGAGCATGTCATAAGAATCTTGGTGACAGCAAAACCAGATAAACTCACACTATGTGAGACAAACTCTATGTTTAAAAGCCCTCTGAAACAGATTTCTGTCATAAACAAACTGCTCCCACTGGGCTAAATTTTACATATACATATATAATATTACAGAAAGAAAAAGAAAAAACCCACAATTGCTCTCACTGACTGATGGGTACACTTTTTATTTACTCCTTGTACAGTTTATAGGAAAGTTAACAGGAATGAAAATGTGTTTTTAAGTTGCCAACTGCTAATATGATTTCGTGCTTAAAAGCGAATCACAATCTCCCTTATAAATTAAAAGCATCACAGATAATTTATCTAACGCACTTGCCAAGCTTTTTCTTTCTGTCAGTTTAGATACAGTATTAAAAATCAACTTGAAATAATAGAATGGTTTATGAAATGCAGCTACTGTCTGTTCTACATTTTTATTTTTAAGTAAACTTGTGCCAAAAGGAAAGCTCACATAGAGCCAGAAAGTCTGTATGAAATCATTTACTACCCCCAAAAAATGCACTGAAGAGAAATAAGTTCTGAACTTTTGCTAATCTCTAGTAGGGCTCCCTACAAGAAGTTTATTGTTCATGGGCCAACCCTAAAAAAAATATTAATTTTAATTTGTGAAATATGCTTTGATCATAATTATTAAATATTTGAATGAATCGATTAAAGAAATACCCTCATTTGAGATGACACTGCAAGTAGACTGTTCTAGAGTAAGGTATAAGTGAGGTGGAGTGGTTGGAGAAGAGAGAGAGGGAGTAGGTAACTTGCAAAACAGGATGGCGTGACTTTTCATGCACTAACACTGATTGCAATAAATCTTTTCTACTTTAAATCAGACATTCCAGTGCTCTATTACTGATCAAATTCAGATCTCAAAAGGCTGCAGCCAGAAAGCCTGGTTTCAATCCACCAGTGGAATGGGGGCATGGGTGAAGGGAGGGAAAAATCAGCTAAACTGAAGATGATGAGATCAGCTTTTAAAGTGCAACATAGTGTATTTTAATTGTGGTTTAAAATATATAAATGTATATATTCAGGATGTCAACTGCCACGTTCAGAGAGACAATGTGATGTTATTCCAATCCTCTTTAGTGAAAGTGAAACTTTAGCTCAGTAACATAATGGAAAAATAAGGGTTTGGAATCAAATTATGTTTAAAAAAAAAAAAAAAAAAAAAAAAAAGAGGTTGATTCAAATTATATTCTGAGAAAACTCAGAAAATACCAAACAAATCCAGTCTTCAGACTGTTCCTCTCAGAGTCCAAAAAAAGCAGAGGCTACAAAACTGCAATGAAACTACAGCAAATTTGAATTGCTTCAGCGCTGGCATGTTGGCAGTGTACAAATGCAGACTGCAGGTGGACATGTCTTTGCCCATAGAGCATAGAGAACATTGAATTATAATGCTGTCTTGAGACTGGTGTTACAGTAGTGATTGTCCAAAGTACACAATCAATTTTAATAAGACATAAACATTATTATATTAACCATTACATGCCTGAGTTTAACGGTCAGGTCCTTCAAGGAGATCATGAGGGCTAGATTACAAAACTGATGTAAATTAAGGTGGTCCAAAATAACACACCTTTTATGATTTCAGTGTTAATGGAGTTGAGGCTAGCATTCAGATACTAAATTAGGTGGGAACTGAAAGTGCTGAAAAAGGTTTAACCAATATCTCCTACCTGTGTGTTAGCCCCCATTAACCAGCTCAAAAGACAGAAACTTATAAAAAGAGAAAAGATCTCCAAAAGTCTCTACCAGCCCAAGAAAGTATTTCTCTGAGACCAACATTATCATGACCAGAAGACCCCAATAATCACAGAGAATCACAGAATCAGTCAGGTTGGAAAAGACCCTTGGGACCATCCATCAGCCCTACTCTACAAAGTTCTCCCCTACACCATATCCCCCAGCATCTCATCTAAACGACCCTTAAACACATCCAGGGTTGGTGACTCCACCACCTCCCTGGGCAGCCTATTCCATGCAGTCTGCTAATGTATAATGTCTCATCAACCTGACAACCTAACTCCACTTGCTGACATCCATGCAAAGCAGATTTAGTGTGGGTAATTTTGTCCCAAGCCTGACGCCCACAGTAAATAAGGCTTTCATATATTTTATCCTCAGGTCACTGAAGCGATCATGGCTACCCGCCAGTCTAGCCTACGACTGAAATCATAGAGCGACTGCACTGGGCTGACTTGTTTACTGCTGGCATGGCAGTGCCTAGTGTGGGTCCTCACTCCCCGGGGAGCTAAACCACAGGAGAAGGCGAAGTCCCGCACAGGCGGGGCCAGGGCCGGGCCTGCTCTCCTTGGGGCTGCCACATGCAATAACTACAGGCTGTCTGGTCTAGGGGAGCCTATTGACGAAGCCTTCTTAATCCAGGTACAGTAGGCATTGCACTCACAGGCTCTCACCCTCCTGGGGGACTTCAAACACTCCAACATCTTCTGGAAAAATAGCACAGCAAGCTGCAGGCAATCCAGGAGGCTCCTGGAATGTATGGAGGATAACTTCTTAAGTCAGATAATAGACAGCCCTACCAGAGGGGATATGATACTGGACCTGCAGGTCACCAATGCAAGCAAGCTAATTGGTGGTGTCAAGCTTGGAGTCAGCCTGGGCTGCAGTGATCATGCACTGGTAGAGTTTGCAGTCTTGAGGGGTATAGGTCAGGCGAAGAGTAAAGTCAGGACCCAGAATTTTAGGAAAGCAAAAATCCAGCTCTTCAAGGAGTTAGTCAATAGAACCTCCTGGGAAACTGCCCTCAGGGACAAGGGAGCAGAACAGAGCTGACAGATCTTTAAAGCATGCTTTCCACAGAGATCAAGAGCTCTCGATCCCCAGGTGTAAGGAATCAGGAAAGGACAGCAAGAAATCTGCATGGATGAGTTGAGACCTGCTGGCCAAACTAAAGAGCAAGGAAATGCACAGGCAGTAGAAGCAGTTACAAGTATCCTGGACACTGTCCAGTTGTGTAGGGATGGGGTCAGGAAGGCCAAGGCATGGATAGAGCTGAACTTGGCAAAGGATGCAAAGAATAATAATCATCATAATAATGGCTTCTACAAGTATGTCAGCCAGTAAAGGAAGGTTAAAGAAAGCATACTACCTTGAAAGCATGCCATCCTTGGCAAATTGGTAACAATGGACCAGAGAAGGCTGAGGTACTCAGCAACTTTTTTGCCTCAGTCTTCACTGGTAGAATTTCTCCCTGCGCCTCTGAAGTGAATGGACTGAAAGATGGGGACTGGAGGAGCGAAGTTCCTCCCACTGTAAGAGAAGATCAGGTTTGTAACCACCTGAGGAATGTGAACATACATAATCTATGGGACCTGATGAGATGCATCCCAGACTTCTGAGGAAATTGACTGATGTAGTTGCCAAGTCACTCTCCATGATATTTAAAAAGTCATGGCAGTCAGGGAAGTCCCTGGTGACTAGAAAAAGGGAAATGTTGTACACAGAGCCCTACCTCTGTGTCTGGGAAGATCATGGAACAGATCCTCATAGAAGCTATGCTAAGGCATATGGAATACAGAAAGGTTATTTGAGACAGTCAGTGTGGCTTCACCAAGGGCAAGTCCTGTCTGACCAACCTAGTGGCCTTCTATTATGGAGTGACTACATCAGTGAACAAAGGAAGATACATGGATGTCATGTATCTGGACATCTGTAAGGCCTTTGACACAGTTTCCCAACAACAGCCTTCTTTCTAAATTGGAGAGATGCAGATTTGATGGGTGGACTGTTCAGTGGATGAGGAACTGGCTGGATGGTTGCATCCAGAGGGTAGTGGTCAATGGATCAATGTTCAGATGGAGATCAGTGACAAGTGGTATCCCTCTTGTTACGGTGGGGCTGTATGGGGCCAGTGCTGTTTAATATGCTCAACAATGACATAGACAGTGGGATCAAGCGCACCTTCAGCAAGCTTGCAGATGACACTGAGCTGAATAGTGCAGTCAACATGCCTGAGGGCTGGGATGACATCCACAGGGACCTGGACAAGCTCAAGAAGCTGGCCTGTGTGAACCTCATCAGGTTCAAGAAGGCCAACTGCAGGGTCCTGTACATGGGTTGGGGCAACTCCCTGTATCAATACAGGCTGGGAGATGAAGGGATTGAGAGCAGACCTGAAGAGAAGGAATTGGAAGTACTGGGGATGAAAAGCTCGACATGAGCCAGCAATGTGCACTCACAGCCCAGAATACCAATCATATCCTGGGCTGCATCAAAGCAAGTGTAGCCAGCAGGTTGAGGGAGGTGATTTTGCCCCTCTGCTCTGCTCTTGTGAGACCCCACCTGGAGTATTGGATCAGCTCTGGGACCCCCAACATAGTAAGATCATGGATCTGCTCAAGCAGGTCCAGTGGAGGGCTAAAAAATGATCAGGGCAATGGAACACCTCTCCTATGAGGAAAGACTGAGACAGTTAGGCTTTTCATCCTAGAAAAGAGAAGACTCTGAGGAAACCTTATAGTGGCCTTCCATTACATAAAGGGGGTTGACAAGAAAGATGGGGAGAAACTTTTTTGTAGGGCCTGTTGCGATAGGACAAAGGGCAATGGTTTTAAACTGAAAAAGTGTAGATTTAGATTTAGATTAGATACAAGGAAGAAATTCTTTACTGTGAGGGTGGCGAGTCACTGGCACAGGTTGCCCAGAGAGGTTGTGGCTGCCCCCTCCCTGGCAGTGTTCAAGGCCAGGCTGGATGGGGCTTTGGGCAACCTGGTCTAGTGGAAGGTGTCCCTGCCTCTGGCAGCGGGGGTTGGAACTAGATGGTCTTTAAAGCTCCCTTCCAACCCAAACTATTGATTCTATGGTGTACTACTACCCTCTTAAAACTTACTAATTTTGTATGGAGATGTTTCAGTACCTGTGAATGTAATTAATGACACTTTTATATAGTGACAGATTAAAGCCAAGTCCCATTTAATAAATGCAAAACCTCCATAGTAACAGCATCCTAAATAACTGTTGTCAGAGAACCAGGTTTACTGTTATTTACTCTCCTCCTTTGAGTACATGCACCCCAGTTCAGGCATTGTTGTGAGGCACAAGCAAACTTCATAACTGCTTTCTAGTCTCCTTTCTGTCCCGGCTCCTGAATCCAGAAGAGGGATGCTCTCCCAACCAGTACGCTGCAGAGTAACAAGCAGCAAGAAGGCTAAGGAGAGCAAGATCTGGAGTCTTCAGGTTTTTAGAAAAAGAGAGGTTGTTTCCGCAATAAAAGTTACTAAGAAGTGAGGAGGAAGGAGGGCAAAGAAGGGAAATGAGAAGGAAAAAAGGAATTTCTGAGGTTTGGGTTTTCAGCCAAAAGGATGTTTGTCTTGATGGCCAGGGCAGGTATTTTGCAAGACATTTTACTCAACCCAGGTCTCATTTGGTTTTAGTTTGTGACTGAGCCTTTATCACTCACAGAAGTCCTCCTGTTGCTAACCACAGACTAAGTCAGGAGAGATTTTCAAGACCATACAGAGAAACTGTAAGAAAACGTTTAGAAAACATGGCAAAGAAGGCAGGGTATAGGATAGAGAGGGAAAAACAAAACTCAGAATATACCAAGCAGAAGTATGCTGCTTGCTACGTACAAAACCATATAAAAAGAATACTTTACAAAGACATAGTTTTAAGTCACTGCCATAACTGCAATGTTTGAAGGGGGTTGTACTGCTGTGATGGGTACAGTTTCCAGTCTCAAGCAGAAAAGAGCCTGGTTCCAGCATGAAGAAAAATATGGTGTCCAGCACACATTAAATCTTTCAAACAATACATCAGTCCATCATAACTGGCACATATTTCTGAGGATGTCGAGAGGAAAGAATTTTAAAATACAACAGCTGAATGCCATTTATACCTGAACACAGCTCAGTTTTTTAGTAGAATTGCTTTAAACTGCATATGTCTTCAATATCAAATTAAACACATCTTTTAGAAGTTTATACTCATAGTGTCACTACCAGCTATAACAGTCTTTTCACAGAGCTACAACTACTGCCCTTTCCAGCACATGATTAAATCAAAGGACATTGCTCTAAAAGCAGCAGATCAGATTTGAGGTGTCTAATTGTTGTAAAAGGGCAATTTTATTAGTGCAGTTATACCCAATATGTAATACATCAAAGCAATTAACTTCATTGAAAAAACTTTTCTGACTGATGTGATTTGTGATAGGCTTCCCATATGTACAGTGCTATATACAATAAGTAATTTATTAAAGTAATTTAAAATGTTACATAGTGTACAGCCCCCCTGAAACTGAATAGATGTCTTAGATGAACATAACAAATAAGGGAATCAACCATCATACAAATGGACATTACTTCTATCCCAGAAATCATAAAATAGTTCTGAGGAACAAATATTTTGGGGTTTGGAACAGACCAGTCTGCACCCCATAATGAAGCAAATGACACAAGCCCACTTTCTGCCGAGCTACATATAGGCTGAATATTGGTACTATCACAAATCCAAGGAACAGAGCATAAATACTTCCAGAAAATACACTTAGTCCAAATATGCTTCCTCTGATGCTTATTTCTTCCTGTTCATGAAAGCACTGTCTATTTTTTACATAGGAGGATAAAATAAAATAGCTCCACTGCTTTCTCCTTTTTGGAGTATCCAGTCTTAGCAATGAATTTTAATCAGAAGATGTGGGCATTTCTTTGATATTTCTTTGTCAGGCAGTGGGTGGAAAGAAGGAAAATTTCTTCTGCAGCTATTGGGACAACAATACTAAGCTTGCAGCAACCATATGTTCACATGTAGGTGACCTGGCTATATATAGAAATATATAGCAAAAATTATAGCAGAATAAAGGCTCCCACTGAAACTGATTTAACGGGGAGATCAGGGCATTGAACCCAGACAAAGCTTCATCCATGTAACTGGACCTCTGACCTACCCATGTGTGATAACTACAAGGATGTTTTCTGCATAGTTCAACCTTCACAGCACAACTGGCAACTACTGAGCCTGCTCAACAAACAGCACTCTGAATGTCTATAAGGCCAGGAGGCCATGATTAAACTAGATTATGGAAAGAGATGCTTAACCTGTGTTGTGTCTGAAGCTCTGCCACAGTTTTTGCAGCTGACTTGAGACAATGGGGAGGGGAGGGGAGGGGAGGGGAGAGGAGAGGAGAGGAGAGGAGAGGAGAGGAGAGGAGAGGAGGGGAGGGGAGGGGAGGGGAGGGGAGGGGAGGGGAGGGGAGGGGAGGGGAGGGGAGGGGAGGGGAGGGGAGGGGAGGGGAGGGGAGGGGAGGGGAGGGGAGGGGAGGGGAGGGGAGGGGAGGGGAGGGGAGGGGAGGGGAGGGGAGGGGAGGGGAGGGGAGGGGAGGGGAGGGGAGGGGAGGGGAGGGGAGGGGAGGGGAGGGGAGGGGAGGGGAGAGGAGAGGAGAGGAGAGGAGAGGAGAGGAGAGGAGAGGAGAGGAGAGGAGAGGAGAGGAGAGGAGAGGAGAGGAGAGGAGAGGAGAGGAGAGGAGAGGAGAGGAGAGGAGAGGAGAGGAGAGGAGAGGAGAGGAGAGGAGAGGAGAGGAGAGGAGAGGAGAGGAGAGGAGAGGAGAGGAGAGGAGAGGAGAGGAGAGGAGAGGAGAGGAGAGGAGAGGAGAGGAGAGGAGAGGAGAGGAGAGGAGAGGAGAGGAGAGGAGAGGAGAGGAGAGGAGAGGAGAGGAGAGGAGAGGAGAGGAGAGGAGAGGAGAGGAGAGGAGAGGAGAGGAGAGGAGAGGAGAGGAGAGGAGAGGAGAGGAGAGGAGAGGAGAGGAGAGGAGAGGAGAGGAGAGGAGAGGAGAGGAGAGGAGAGGAGAGGAGAGGAGAGGAGAGGAGAGGAGAGGAGAGGAGAGGAGAGGAGAGGAGAGGAGAGGAGAGGAGAGGAGAGGAGAGGAGAGGAGAGGAGAGGAGAGGAGAGGAGAGGAGAGGAGAGGAGAGGAGAGGAGAGGAGAGGAGAGGAGAGGAGAGGAGAGGAGAGGAGAGGAGAGGAGAGGAGAGGAGAGGAGAGGAGAGGAGAGGAGAGGAGAGGAGAGGAGAGGAGAGGAGAGGAGAGGGAGAGTCCTGTTGAGCTCTTTGAGAGAGCATTGGTGAGTCCCTCCAGAAGTTACTTTCAAGATGAATATCGTGATGGTTGGAGACAGCTACTTGCAATGCCAATTAAAGAGTGCAGAGCCAGGCTTAAAACCTACCACTGCATTTTTCCTGGCAGTCTTAACCACTTTTGGTAGCTTTCTTCATGATTTTCTCGATATGCTGGATCTTAACATGTGGCATCTAACTGTCCTTGTGCTCTCCCTGGAGTCTGTGGGAAGCTGACTCCATGCTCTGGATACCATTCCAGAGCAGTCTTCCAAAAGCTGGCATTTCATTCACTAATTATAAGGGTCTTCAAATCAGTATTGGATTTGTTCCCAAGCAGGTTTGCACATGCACGGGTACAGAACAATGTTATGTGACGCAAGGCACAAGATGTGCAATATTGCACTGGACTAAATAATAGCTCTGTAGTCTTTACCAGAAGAGTAAATTGCCTTTCTGAAGAACACCTCACAAGTATTTATATCCTTATTATAGTGATTGGGTTTTACAGCAGGTTAAATGAGTCAGTGTGGCACTTCCCTGAATTAATGTATGATCTAGAAATCTAAATGGTTTAATATGTCATCAAATGACTATCAGTAGTCTCGATTTATCAGAACAATAGTGTGATCTAGAAATGTCATTTAGAAAGGTCTACACTAATAATTTCTAAAGTTTGCTTTGTCTTTGCATTATCAAGCTGTTCTTGTGCAGTGAAACACATGGCAGGAGGCCAACCGTACAGAATAAAATAGAAAATTGACCATTAATACATCTATTTTTTTCTACTAGGGCCAGTTACTGATTTTTCAAAACAAATTTTAGAGACTATCAACTCCTTCACAGAGGCACTCAGAAGTAGAGAAGGGACAAGAACTTCCAGTGAACTATTTCATCTTTTCAAAACATTAATTACAGAATCTTCCTCTAGGAACAAGCACAGCCTTTTCAAAAAGATTGGTTACAAAAGTGAGTGGCCATGAATCCGTTCAAGCATGTGTTCTCACAGCTAGAGCACTAACTATTCTGCCATAGATCTTTTGCCTGGTAAGGCAGTTCCACATTTCATAAAATTTCAATATTCACAAGCCTAGAGCAAAACCACTTTTAAAAAAATGGTTCTGTATCCTGCTGCCTAAAGCACTCAAGATGTTGGAAACTCATATTCAAAACCTTGTTCTGAATCAAGAAGAGCAAAACCATGCAGCTGGGGGGAAGTATCTTAAACACCAGAATGAGCTAGAGAGTGAAAGTAACCATTTCTGCCACTTTTTGAAAGACCTTGATCTGAGCTCAGTGAGGTCTTGGGCACTTCCTGAATTTGCAGCTTTTCAAAAGACAGGACAGTTGTTTTTCTGCGGAGGATCTTGCTGGATTTAGCAAACATCTGTCTAAAATCTATCCACTGGTTTTCTGTCTGAAAAGATTCAGGACATTTAGTGTTAGACTTAATACTGTTAAAATTCATGATTTATGTGCAGACTTAATAACATGGGGTCTGTGTGATTAACTCAGTATGTTCTGAATATGGAAATGAGATTCTATTAGTGCTAAGATAATCTACATATACATTTAGTGACATTCCATTAAAGGAATTGCACATTCTGTGCATTACAATCCTTCAGTGTTCATATGTAGTCAGAAACTCATCTAACAGTTTTTATTCCAGTTTTCCTGAAAAGGCAGGAATGAAAAAAAAAAAAAAAACCAACCACAAAAAACAAACGAAAAGAAGATAAGAATGAGCGGGTTTCCCTAAACTGTGGGGCTGTGGGAAAACATACACAAAAAATCTTCTTGCAAAAGGTTTGATCCCACATCCAGATCTCTCACTGCTCTCAGTGGAAGTAGGAGTACTTACTGTAGAGATGTAAAAGACAAAACTTGATTTTAGCTTATCTGAAATAAGGGCAATAATTTTGCTGTGATCACTACTGTTTCACTTGGCAGATGCTAGTATTCACATCAAAATTGAGAAATAGCAGTTTCAGTGTTGGTTTGTGTTTCTAATGTTCTAGTTTTGATAAAATGCCTGTGTTCTGTACAGGAAAAGTGTCTGAACTATTAAACTTTGTTATTTCATAATATAGTGTAAGTTTGAATGAAGGTGCTTGAAGAGGTTATTTAACTAATGTCCACATCAGACTTGAGACAACCCTTTTTTAATTAGCTGTCATGTTAGGATAGATATAGTTTTGATGTTTTTATAAGCAAAGGTTATTAAAAGTCTACCATGATCTCTGTAGGATTTCATTGATAATGGTTAGTAAAAGAAGTAGTGCTGTAATCCAGCCAGGTTCCATGGAGTATTCAATAACATGGTATTTAAAAATATTCATACAATGATTCATAATATAGCTATTTTCCATAGCTTCTAGTTGAACAATAACAGAGAAGCCACAAACTCTATGTTGGCTCAGCTTAGAGAATAACCTTTTTATCTACTCTATTATTCACTATTCAGACACTGTTAATTAATAAAACGTTAAATCACTAAATAGTTTAACATGACCAATGTGAAGCATGGTATAGTCTATATAGTCTACATAGTCTCTTTAAAATCAAATGGGAATGCACAGATGCCTTGCTGTGAAGCTGGTTTGCCACTGTCAGCATATTTTATGTTTAGACTGTGAATAGGAAAGTATATTTAAAAACAGATCTCATTTAGGTCACAAATGTTTTCAGATTTTGACATCTGAATGGATTGATTTGTCACTGCTACAATGCTGATTTACTGTAATCAGAAGTATATGGCAAACTGATTGCAAGGCTCATCCTTTGGTTAGGTTACAAAATACAGTTTAGCTTAGTTTGGGGTTATCCTGTTTTATGCCCTGAGGACCTTGGTAATCAAATGGAGTCAGCCCTTAAAATGAGGCAGGCTAAAACCAGGAACTATTCTGCATTCTATAAATCTCAAGGCATTCATCTAGTAGTTATCCTCTTGGAATAAGATAGTATCAGCTGAGCCAACAGCACATATGGTATTAGCTGATTTGACCTGTCAAAAATTTCAAAATGTATACAAAAAAAAGATTAAAATCTAATCATTAGCCCTAATGAAATTTAATTCAGCATTTTAACATTCATATTTAACTGTAATAAGATACTAAGATAAAGCTTTTTGAAGTATTATTACGCAGCATGGAAATACTTTAAAATGTTAATTTAAATTTAAATGTTTTGAATGTTTATAAAAAATAACATTCAACTATACATTTGTATATGCTTTTTAGCAATGCACAAATCCAAAAGAGATTTTTTTCAATTGATAGAGAAAGATGCCAGTGGATGAGGCTACTAAGAATTGCAACAGTATATCCAGCTGGGCTTCAACCTGAATTATTATTGAAGCCATACCACATTCCATATTTCATTTGATTCTGCTTTTATTATCAGCCATCCAAAGCCAAAGATTTTCTAATATAAATGTAAATAGATGGTAGATACTATGAGGGATACCTATCAGATCTACTAACACTAGGTTTCAACAGGATCTGATTTTCTAGTGTTGTACACTAGTTAAAATCAGAGCAGGTTAGTTGTGTGCTGTACTCATGAGGAACAAAAAGGCCATGCATTAGATACAGTTATATTCCCACTTACTGTGAAGAAGCATAAGTGAAATTTGATGAAGAGCCATTCTTCAAACATGCTTATGACAAGAAAATACCATTGCTACTGTATATCTAAGATGATAACCTTTATTCAGTGTTGAGTTCTATTAATTTACAGTGTTTAAAATCAATCAGCATACATACACAAAGAAACACATCCATTGGGGTAAATAAGGTTAATACTGGATCCCTGATCAAAAGTAATTTTATCATTCATGACCTATTTTCTCCAGGTGTTCTTGATTAATATCCATCTTTATACAACATAACTCGTTACATTATCATGTTGTGCTTGTTTAACAGCATGTTCATGTAGAGGTGCTACTGGTAGCCAAAGTCAAAGCAGGCTGGGGAGGTTCCCAAGATGAGTACTTTTCATGTCACAATTTGTTATCCCTTCAGTTTGCTCCTGTGCTGTGAAAGAAGCATTACTATCAAGCCTAGCATCTGAGCAGTCTGGTGTGGAGCTTGGATATGTCTCCTTCAACATCCAACTTCACTAGCATGGCTATTTCTGGAATTGCACCATGAATCAGAACAGTATGAAAATACACACCGTTTTTTGCTGCTTTCTTCCTCCATCTCGGAAAAAAAAAATTATTTGGTTCCAAATCCAGCTTACATTGTAACCACCACAAATGGCTTTGCCCACAAAATTGGGAGGGCAGCACACCATCAGTAATGGCAAACCTAGCATGAGGGGACGAGGGGCAGCAATACTTCAACCAGTATTGCTGTAAGAACTTTTTAATCTCAAACCGAAGTGACTGTCAAGAAAAGTCACATTTGATTCTTGTAATAGCAGGAGAATCCTAAAGAGAGATTGTGGCTGAAACCGTCTAGCCCACATTTTATTTGTATGACAGGTGTCCTTGTTCCATGTGGAGGGAGGCTACACTAACTGCAGTCAGTTCTAGGAACAGACTATCCAGATTGTAATCCTTGGACCTTGGGCTGAGATCCCACAGGCACCAGTGGAAGTCCTATAAACTGTAAGTGCTCATCATGTTCATCTCGCAGGGTTGTTGTGATGGTTTGACTCTGGCTAAATGCCAGGTATCCACCAAGTCGCTCTATCACTTCCCCCCCCTTTCCCTTTGTTTTCTCAACAGGGTAAAGAGGGGAAAGAAGATAAACTAACCCTTGTGGGTGAAACAAAAGCAGTTTTAATATAAGCAAAGCAAAGCAAAAGTCCGCGCGCAGAAGCAAAAGCAAACAGATTTATTCTCTACTTCCCATGGACAGGCGATGTCGGGCCTTCTCAGGAAGCAGGGCTCCAATACGCGTAGTAGTTGCCTCGGAGGACCAAGGGTGACCCCACCCCCTTCCTCCTTTCTCCCAGCTTTATACTGAGCAGACGTCATACGGTATGGAATATCCCTTTAGTCGGTTTGGGTCAGCTGTCCTGGCTGTGTCCCCTCCCAAGATCTTGCCCACCCCGTCCCACTGGGGGAAATGTCAGGAAGAGCCTTGGTGCTCTGTGTGAGCACTGCTCAGCAGCAGCCACAACCCCAGTGTGCTATCAACACCCTGCCAGCTCCCAGCATAAAACACAGCACCGTGAGGGCTGCTATAGGGGAAAACCGATTCCAGTTCAGCCAGACCCAATACAGTTGTGAAGCAGCACATTTGAAAGGCAGGAATGTCAGTATGAGTGGAGAACAAGAAAAGGGTTAATCTGAGGATTTTATGTAAAGTAAGACACCTCTTAGACATGCAATGTATCTGACTATTTTTAAGACTCATTCTGGGAAATGAGTTTGCAACTTCTGAAGGACTACTTCAAAATATTTTCCACAAGGGACACAGAGCACTTAGTGGTTTTATATACAAGAAACCCATGTTCTGAGTGTATCTGTTGACAGTAGGGCAGAGTCTGTTTATCACACCAACTTCTGAATTCTCTTTTACTTCAATCTGACTATAGGCATGAGCGAGGAAAGTATGTCCTTGGACAGGAACATTAATTGGTACTTGGCAAACTAATGAGGAATAGTAGATAAAAACTTGCATGTAGAATTACAGAACCCAGGCAGACCCTCACCCAATCTCATGGCAATGGATGTATATGTAATGTGTGCTTTATGGAGAAAAGAAGTGACTCAAACAAGTGACTTTTTGCCTTATGGTGTATTTTTTTGTATCATAGACAGTTAGTGCATTAGGAATTAATTTTGACAACAGTTATTTCCTATTCTACCATCACAACTGATAAAGTATGGACAAGCCCATTTCATTTAACACAAGCCATCCCTCTATCAAGCCACTGAGAAAAGTTCTTATTTACAGCCTCCTCTGGTAATAGCAAACTTGCTGGCTGAAGGGGATCAAGGACTCTGTCACATCAGGGAAACACAAAAAGAAACAGCTGCTTTACCTTCTTGTTGATTGGAAAGAAGATAGTGCCATGCCAAAATTTATTAAAAATAGATGGCATTAGTTTAAAAAAAAAAAGGCCTGGAGATTTTCCAGACACACTTTGAGCTAATCTTTCAATGCACTCCATGGTTTTACAGCTAACTAAGCTAAGTTATTCAACTCATTGGTAACCAGGTAATGTCTCCCTTTCCGGATAAACAGTTAAACAATTTTGGGAAGTCTGTAAATGTTCAGTGAAACATGCATTATATCTGACTTCAAATGTTCAACTTCAAGCTTTCTTTAAGTAAAGAAGATCCACACTTCTTAATCTGCTAAAAAAAAAGACACCAGCATGCTGTTGGTATAATTTTAATTGCCACAACACAATTATTAAATGTAAGGGATTATACATAATAAACGAATTGTCCATAATGGTATTAGCAGTTTCTTCTCCCTCTGTTAGATGGTATTGTGATCAACTCTCTTGGCATCTAAGAGAAGCCTCTCCCTTTTTATTTAGTCCCAGACCACTAATGAAATCTGGAAGCAAAAGGTGTGAAATCCCACTGCTGGAAAATCAATATCAAAGCTCTTAAAGTTTTAGTGGTATTGGTCCACAGCCTATAGTTTGAAGTTTTTCATCACTTCAGTCTAAGAACTGTATTTCTTTAATCAGTCAAGTTCCCTTTTTACTCTACTTTCATCAAAGGCAGTAAAAAGTGGCCCTACCTGATTGTAAAGAATAGATGATTGAAAAGAACTAGAAATAAAAAACAAGTTCCTTTATTTGTTCATTTTCATGACAGTATTGTCTGTTTCTGCAGCCAGTAAACACTGGTGTTCAACACAGAAGTCAGTATATGTCACATTTATATAGGCATATTTGGCGTAGAAATTAAGATTCTTTTTCCAATAATAAATTCTTGCTTACCTGAAAAAGCACATGTCAGCCAAGGACAATGTATTTCCATCAGAATTCTGCTAAGGAAACATTATATTCAGTATTATCATCATTAGCAGCAGCAGCACTTTTTACCTTCATGACAAACCAGACTGGGAAACCTATACAAATTCAGGGCTTGCCAGTGACAAAACTGTTGTAGCTACACTGACTTCTACCAAATACACCTCTTTTCTTTTTATGTAAAGAGCAAGAAATGCACCTCAAGTCCAATCTCCCAAAATGTGGGCAGACCTTAAAAGTCTGTATCACATACATTAATATGAAATAAAACATGAGTAACATTTTAAATGCTATACTTTATAAGTCATATATTTAGCAGTCTAAGAATACTGACAAGTCCATGACAGGACTGAGGTACTTTTAATGAAAGTGCTCCATCCTTATAAGTTTACTAGATTTTTATAATTACTAGTATTAGAGCAAATCGTTGTGATTTGATGTCGCCGAAATGAATACACAAACCAGGCACTGTATTTAAAGAAAGTACTTCACTGTGTAAAAAATCCCAAAAAAACCCCAACAAAACAAACACCACCAAACAGATTATTCATGGAAGTTAGACACATAAATGTTCTGGAAATGTAAGGACCAGGAATCCAGGGAGGTGTTCATTACATGACCTACTGCTAAGCAGTCCCAAGTGTATGCCCTGTGTGACAGCCACTAGGGACATTCAGTAAGTTTTGATAAGACCCATCATAAAGGACTGTTACTCAAACCCAAATGCCAGTCCCTTGTGCATATATTAATAGACAGCCTGGCGTGCAGGACCTGCAAACAACTGAACAACTGAAAAGGCTAGAGTGAGTCTCACTGAGACCAGTCGTGTCCAGGAATCTTTCTTAGCATTCTTGAGGCAGAAGGACTTGGATGTAATAATCTTCTTCTACCAGGTTAGTTTATTTTCCTTCTCCTTGACTACAAAAATGACCACTCTTGCTCTTCCCAGAACTTATTTTTTCTCCAGCCCTATTATCACAGCAATTCATTCTCACCACAGATACAGTAAGTGTTTTCAGCTCTCTCTCTTGTCACTTAATTCCATTTTCCATTATAGAAGCAATTATGAGATCAGAAAGCACCTGAGAGAACTCCTAGTAAAGTCAATAGTTCATAACTGATTGCACAAGGACCTGGGACCAGATGAGAGGTTGCAGTCTTGAAAAATGCATGCTGACCATTTTGTTGACATGTGGGTTTACTCTTTATTTATATGCACTGTCTGTTTATACTGAATCAGCATTTCTCACTGGCACTCCTCACCCTCCACCCTCCCACCCCACTCCATATGCCTATAGTGCAATCAGGAAATCTGTATCTTGGATCCAGGACAGGACTGAGGTTTACAGAAACCTGTAGTGAGTTTAAAGGCAAATAGCAGTAGATCAAGTACCAATCTGGCTGAAGGCGATTGACAAAAGCCAGCGGTTCATCATACAGCCAGCGATACATTAGCCCTGACACAAGGGAAGGGGTAGTTTCACAGCAGCAGCTGGTGTAGACCCAGTATCAACAGAACAGGCCCATATCACCTGAGGATGCACGTACTGGCCATTAGGTAGTCAAACGGCAGAGTCAGATGCTATCCAGCCTCAATGAAATTGTCATGTCTAGCCCACAAAGCTTTAGGTATTCAATAAATCATCCTGAGCCAGGCAACTGTAGAGCAGAGCTCTACACACACCTTCAGCAAAAGAAGTTGCCAAATGGGGACAAATATGTTGAGCAGCATGACCCTATATAAAAATGTCTGGCATATCTGACGGCACTGTCACTAGATGGAACAAAGAACTTCCCTTTTCAACTAGCACATAGAACCAGGGTATAAATAACATGGGTACAGTGAGGCACCAAACTGAGCCCCCTTCACTTGTACCACAACACCCTCCTACCGTCCTGCATGTCAGCAGAGTCACTGACCTCAACGAATTCCAATAACGGGTATTTCCACAAATAATAAAAAAAGATGTTTCCTCTCCAAATTCTTGGTTAAGTGTTCCTACCTTCAGTTTTTGATCTGATATGTGATGCAGCAATTAGAACTGTAAAAATAAAGAGAAAATTTTAGAAGGAAGATTTTCACTGTAAAAGATCTGGGATGTTCTCATCTGAAGATGTGATCTATAGTGTCAAGATTTCCCAATAATAACATCCCCCCCTTGCCCCCCCCCCCCCCCCCCATTTCTTGCATAAATTAAAACTACCTGTTATAAATTAAAATAAGACTGTGGGTTATATTACATGGACTTGTTCCACGACACCTTTTTGTCATCATGTATTTCAAACACACAGTTTGAAAACAAGCTGGCACATTTGATAATTCAATAGTGTCAAAATAATGCAATAAGCTTCAAAAGCCAACAGACTGCTTATAAAGCATTCAGAGAGATCTAATTATCACCACTTTGTGCTATCAATCAATATGCCACAATGCAGCATCCTCTGTCTTAGTCGAATTGCCTGGGAATAAGGTTCACTGCTTTGTGTGCTACTACTGACTTAGGTCCTGAACAATGTAGGTGGTGAAAATTGCCATATGGTCAATATTAAATGAAAGTTGCTCTGCTATAAATCAAAGAATGGTGCTGGCTGTCATCACTGGAAATACACAGTCACTTTCCACAAGGGCCAAAGGCTGCTAGTTGTTTTGTTTTCCTAACACTCACACAAAAAATACAGTAAATTGTACAGTGGTAGATTAAACATTGTATTTATCTGCTTATTCTACCTGTTTGCACAGCCCTGTATGTTAGCTCTAACTAGATGTCATTTCTCTGAAATATGCCAGTATGCCAGTCACTGAAAGTTATTCTATAGAGAAGAAAACTTTATAATGGCATGTAAAGAAAGGGAATATTTTATTAAATGGACATTTTCAACTTCAAGGCAATACAAGCAGTAAGAGAGTCTCAGTTTCAAAATATTTCACCACAGGAACCTTAAATCTTATCAAATAGGAATTTTTAGACTGAAAAAATTGGAAGTCTGTAATAAATTTAGAATCCTGTATAATGTATGTGAGAATGTTCCTCCTCTCTGTGATATAAATATTGCTTTCCACTGCCATCAATAAAATTATTTGTCATTCTGTAAAGTTACAGGCTCTATCACCATGTGAATAACTGTTCCTTCCCTCACGAAAAAATTGCTACCTCTTTGTACAGAACGCACAAAGCAAAGGGCAGATTTGAGAAAGCTCTTCAGGTCAAAACTGGATTACAGTAAATATTGTCTGTAAGCAACTTGTGGGACTGGAGGAAACACTTTCTGCAGTGTTTCACCACATCACCATCAAATACTTGGTTTTCAAAAAGCATTTTTAAACGCCTTCCCACAGCCCTGTCCAGAGCTAGAAAATGGGCAGCAGCATAAGAAACACCAAATTGTACTATTTAAGAACAACATCCTTCACTTGGGGATTTAAGACTGTTCTCAAACCTGAGACAGGACCATTCATCTCAGGACAGCAGCAGGGCACCATCCTGAGAGACCAGTGTCTGACGACCACAGAAGACTCAAAATGTTGTCAACAGGGCAATGGAACTGTGAGAAGACAGAGGATTTTGGGTGCAATCACAAGGCTCTCTGTTTCCCAAACTGATCTAGCAATCTGCTTACTCAGGGGGCTTCTGTTCATAGTGATGAAGTAGCCTAGCAGTAGTGGCACAGGCCCTTCAGAAACATAGGACCAAGCACTTGAGAAAGTCTGGATGTTCACTGTGAGCAACATGGAGACCTCCCATCATGGTACACATGGGTGCCCACCCAGTTCTACTTCTTTAAAAGATAGCAATAGAGAAATGTACAGAAATACCCGTATACACACACAGCCCATACAGTAGTACAGAAACACCTGTGGACATAGACCCTTCACTTCCCAATGCTCACAGACTTTTCTCTACCTGTGAAGACACATCTGAGGCCATTCCCATACTCCACCAAGGAGAGCTGCAATGGCAACAGAGCAGCCCAGCTTACATGCAAAAGGAAGAGCTTCATGTGGCAAGGCACATAATGAAGACAAACCTGGAAGAGGACAAAAAAGGTGCAGCATAAATGCCATTACAGCAGCTTTAAAGGAGAAGAACTTGAAGAGGGAGGGAGGGAGGGAGGGAGGGAGGGAGGGAGGGAGGGAGGGAGGGAGGGAGGGAGGAAGGAAGGAAGGAAGGAAGGAAGGAAGGAAGGAAGGAAGGAAGGAAGGAAGGAAGGAAGGAAGGAAGGAAGGAAGGAAGGAAGGAAGGAAGGAAGGAAGGAAGGAAGGAAGGAAGGAAGGAAGGAAGGAAGGAAGGAAGGAAGGAAGGAAGGAAGGAAGGAAGGAAAACACACAACCTTGTGGAGCTCAGGACAGATTTCACTGCCTTTCAGCCTTGTACACTTGGCAAATGCCCACGGCTGACTCCACCTAAAGGCACTGTGGACCTGTGAAAAACTATTAAATGCTTACATGTTCTCATAATGTTAAATGCCACTCAGCTACATATTCTGTGTGGCTAGATGCCATGCCATTTGCCCAACTAATTAAATGAATCAAACAAATGATACAAACAAGAAAAGCCCTGAAAATTCCTCTTATCTAGCAGCATGTAAATTCCTACTGAGAGATATGAACTAATACAAACTAAAATATAAGCAAAGACTACTCATTTTTTATTGAAGAACGGAGACCAGTTTCTAAAAATTCACATCAGTCTGTGAGAGTGTTAAATGTTAGTCTGCTATGGAGAAAATTTGACAGTCAAGTGAACTATAATCAAACTTCTCCAATAGTGAAAAAGCATGAAGACAATAAAACAGAGCTACAGTATTCATATGACATCGTATGGTATGAAATTAAAATTGTTGGCAGACTAAATGGAGTAATGAGAGATTTTTAATTGGCACATCTTATGAATGTGTTTCATCTAGAAAAAATCAGTTTTTACAAACAATACAACAACAAGGTATTAAAATTCAAAGATGCTCTGGAGTCTAACATCCTAAAAGATGAAGTTTGTTTTTCATGTGGCTCATTCCTTCAGTGCTGAAAGAGACAGGCAGACAGGTTGAGATAAAAAATAAAGCTACAAGCACAAGGTGCATCCTACTAAGGAGGCAATTTTTTCGTAAAAAAGCCCCTCATTTCCTTGAAATGCTTTCAGTAAAATTGAAGAAACAAAACACCATAAATAAAATTCAGCAAATGCATAACTTTTTATCATATTATGTCAAAAAGAAATTTGAAAAGGTCAAGCCATTTATATTTAAATAGTAGTTTGTTCATAAAATCCCCACAATTTTATTCTTGAAATCCCCAAATATTTTGATGGAAATCACTTTTCGCTGACACAAAAGCAAAGCTGTGTTTTGCTTCACAAATATTTATTAAAAAATAAAAACAATTCAAACCATGTCATTATACACACATTATTCACATGGTTCTGTTCCAGTATCTACACTTCAGAACGTATATAGTGGCATTTTTTGGCATCCCCTTTTTGTTCAAAAGAGAATTAACTCCATGTTTTGGCAATGAACATATTAAAATCAGCAGTTAGACTCTCCAAAACAGGAAAAATATGGAAGGAGAAATCTGAGGACTCTATGATGTTAATTTTGTTTAGGCAGTCACTGACAAGATCTGTTGCCTGCCTGTGGTGCTCTCAAGGGTAGAGGTTATGGCAATCAGTCGAGCTTGAGCGACAACCTGAACTCACAGTGCCATATCAGCACTGTCTGCTGCATACAATTATTTTGACATCTGGTGGGTTTGATCCGTATTTTCCCATAAATCCTTCGAGTATGAACAAATAGGGAAAATAATAATAGAGTACTCCTATTTGCACTGCATTAGTGAGATGATAGTTCAAATCTTAAAATATCTTAAACATTCTTATAAGGAGTCTGTCATAGCTGCATTCAGATCAAAAATGTTGGAAAGAAGAATCTCAGCTTCCTTTTGGAAAGAAATACCCTGAGGGGTGAAGGGGGAGTATTTACTCCCTTGCCAAGGTACCAATGAAACATTAATCCATCCAGGCTTGCTCCTTGTGCTGAAAGAAACAAACAGCTGTGCTCCACTTCAGTAAGCAATATATTAAAAGAGTTGGGGAGGTGGGGCTGGGCAGAGGGATGACCTAAAGATGTCCCTTGCCCCTAAGCACCTTTTGTAAATTGAGCCAACTTAAGTTTCAAGTCTATCTCAGTCATCACCCTAACTCCCCAGAATCCCATGCTAGTGGTCAATTACAATTACCAGGAGGAAAAACTAGCATTTTTTCCCAGGAACACTCCAAAATGCTATATTTGGATTAGGGTAGCCTCCTCAACTAAATACTTCAAACAGTAGTTCAGTATGGAGGCAGTAGAAGGCAGAAGAATGGATATTCCTAATGGAAAAATTGGAGTCCTGTAATTAATCTATGTCAAAGTTCGCCTATCCCCAAAAGAAATAGTTTAGAAAGAATGATTAAAACTTTCAGATGATATTTAATAAATGTCCAAGAATAAAACTGGATGACTTCCAAGCTCATAAAACATAAGGACTGCAGGAGCTAGAACATCACCGTACAGTGCAGAGTCTTTTGGAAACAGCGGCAAAGATGTGAATGGTCCTTCAGTGTGCCAAGAGCTGCTGGGAGGCTGCTCTCTGGTAAGACAACTTTGCCCACCAGATAAGAGAATACCCCAGGTTAAAAAGACAGCAGGGCAATTTGGACATGATGCTTTTCACGGTTCAGAAAGGAGCTGGATTTTAACACAGAATTTACTAATGCTGTAGATAACAGAAGACTATGCTAGTGAATTTAGCAATAACTGTCACAGAAATGAATACCATATGCACAAAGGTTAATAGTAACGTTTCATCTATATCAGTAGGTACGGGACAAAACTTTGTCTCAATTATGTCTAGTATAATAGACCAATGTATAGCATTTTATAACTAGACTAAGCATAGAGCTGAAAAGAATCGTGGGTCAGGTAAGCAGTTTAGCCAAAAGCATGATACCACATGACCATCAGAGGTAGAAATCAAGTGAAAATCTATGTCAATATCCCACATGCTCTGCAGAGCTTATTCCTTAGTATTGGTATTGTCTCATTGTATCTCTCTGAAGGCTAAGGACCATTTTGCATGACACTTGGCAAGGTTTTCAGATTTCTGAATCACTAGTGAAGACAGAATTAATATTAAAAGTATTACGAAGGATTGTTGAAGTGTATCCTATCTGCTTGAATGTGGTTCCAGCGGATTGGAGCAGAGGAGATACTGCATATTCTTTACATCGAGTTAGATCATGTCCCAAATAAAACATCTGACCACGGATACTTCATCTGGATACGAGAACAAAAACTTCAACACTGCTGAATTCATTCTAATTTTTAATTAAATCTACAGGGTACAATATTTACCTTTTTTAAAATGAGTTAACCTTCTTCTGGCATATCTAAAAGCTGAAAAATCAGTGTTCCTGCATTTGAACATGGTATTATTCTCCACAAACATTTAGCGTACAGAACAAGCGACAGAAGATAACATTTAATTTGTCATACTGCAAATTAATTGCTTTTAAAGGGAAATAGTGAGCATAGCTCTCTATCTAACTGGAGTTTTGGCTATGTTTTTATCCGAAGAGCTTTAGCTCTGTCTTTTAAATAGTTTACTGTCTTTGCATAGAGCAGACACAGAATTATGGATGAGGTTGATGCTACACTCTCTCCCAGAAGGCCTATGCATCACAGTACCCCAGGCAAGCCCATCAGATGTTTTCAACACATCCTCATAGGAAAATATTTTAAATTCTGTAAGATCTGTGTCCAGATGAAAAGTCAATAACAGATAATGTGTTCTGGACACAGAAATGTAGCATCACCTGGGGGGATAGGAAGTCTAAGTTGCTTTGGAATCTCAGCTAAAGGGCCCCACACTTTATTAAACCTGGAGTTGTGAGTGTGTAGGTGTTGGATTACACACATCAATAGGAAGAGAATGATTTCTGGAGGCACTTATGGAGAGATTTTGAATTACGGTACTTATCAGGCCCCAGGGAGCATTTTGGCAAGTTTTTGAAATGCACTCATGAATTCCTCATGCGCTTTTTGGAGACAGCTACAATGACTGAAGCATGGGGGCTCGAATGACCCTTTGCTGTTTCATCACATGTGATTTCCAGGGCAAAAGCAGGGCTTCTCAGAGCAGCAACATGTGCACCCTGTAGAGCACAAGTCCTTACTGTCAGTGGCTGACATATCACATGGCCTATAACAATGCTTCTTCAGTAACTGTCTGCAACTCTGGGGTGAAATCCTGGCCACATTTACATCATTGCAAAAATTCAAAAGGTTTTACAGGACCAGTATTTCATTCTGTTGCTTGAGGTGGCA
Source organism: Athene noctua (assembly GCF_965140245.1). Classification (NCBI taxonomy): domain Eukaryota; kingdom Metazoa; phylum Chordata; class Aves; order Strigiformes; family Strigidae; genus Athene; species Athene noctua. The sequence goes on from NC_134038.1 coordinate 37,666,347, forward strand.
TCTGAATTCAATGTTATCTGAGCTGAAACAAGACGTAAACAATTAAGATGTGAAGAATGTATTCAAGTGGAAAAGATCTTGTTCTGAGAAAGTACTGTCAAGCAAAAGTACAAGTACTTGGGCACATGATTTTCTAAATATAAGAAGGAGAGGGATTCTCCATTTCCAGACATTCTCAGAACGTATTAGACAAACATCTTTCAGAAATGGTTTAGCTGCAGTTAGGCTGCCTCAGGGTTAGCAACTAAATATCTGGAGGCCCTTCCCAGCCCCATTTCCTATTACACTCCCCCTCTGTAGGCAAACACGTCTACATTACTGGGAGAGGAGGTCCCTGGTGGGAATCAACAGCTCAGCACTGGAGTCAGTCACAAGAGGAACTATTCATGTTTGCTCTCCTAGGCTGTCTCTTTAGAGTTGTGCTGTAGCTGATTTCGGTGGGCAAAAAGAAGATTATTTCTGTCTCTCTCACAATTCAGACCAATATTCTGTCACTAAGCTGTCAAAAGAAGGTCCATGAATCTACAGATGACATCGGTTCAGTGGTTCTATTTAATTGTTTCAGAAGCAGAAGCATTCTCCAGGACTGACTCATAATTAATTAAAGAAAAATAATGTGAAGCTCAAATATAATACAGAGACTATCATACAATGAAGATACACTAGTTGGAGAGTATGTCAAATTCTACAGTAGAACTTCTGGAATAGCAACTGTCATAATATGAATCATTAAAGCACTGCCATCTTCCAACAACAGATATATGTACGGAGCTTCATAGATTAAATTCCAGTTTTTGATAAAGTGAAATTTATACATTTGTACTATTTGTGTAAGTGAAAACACCACTAGACTGCTTTGCTGATCGAACTGAGATTAAGAGCCAGTACATAATAGATTTTCTGCATATTCTCTTAAGCAGACAAGCCATAGAAAAGCATATCTGACTGTCCTATCCAAAGAACAAAAAAAAAGCCATCAAACTAGACTATTTGGTCATGCTTTAGTTTTATATAACATGTCAGAAAACAAAACAGCAACCAGTCATAAGGAACAATCATGTCAGAATTTTAACTTACAAAGATGTGTCTTCTTTTAACCAGCAACTTGGTAATTAAAAGTAATTTGATTAATATTTCAGCAATAAACTATTAAGTAAGCTAACACTGTCAAACCAGTGGTCTGTTTAAACTTCACTGGATTAACCCTAGGCTTTTGCACTTTCAGCTAGAACTGTAAAGGGCAAAAATATCGACAAAACTAGGTCCCTGCATTGCCTAACTGGCTGCTGCCTAATCCAAACAAAGTAGAAACCAGGGCCAAGAGTGAACAGGCACCAAACTTCTATAAGCATAGGAATTGCTACTTGCCTCTGAACATGGATTTTTGCATGTGGGAATTAAGAATTGGTGGTTAGCAAAATGTAAACTGACCTTGAGGTTAGAAGGATTGTGGGAAACTGAGGCAGCATTATGTAACAATGTGTTGTGTGGAAAACAGCAGTAAAAAACACCACCCGCAGAGTGTGGTGAGCATGTAAACAATAAACAGGAAAAACCTGAAGGTCAGTAGGATGTAAAAGTAAAAAAGAATCTATGTAAACAGGTGGTAATAAATTGGGAGCTAGCACAAGTGCAGGGACATTTGCTCTTGGCAATGAGGACATTTGCTCTTGGCAATGAACCCCCTTCAACAAACTGGTGTGAGTTTATCATTCTTCTGCGCATCACCCTGGTCCCAGCTGGACCAAGACCGACATTTGCACATTTTTGTTGGGAAGCTGCCTTTCTATAAACTAGTCATATAAAGATACCAAATGCATGCTGACTTCATGGTTAGTGTACTTGCTGCAGAGAAGTCCAGGTTGCTGTAATCTATCCCAGGGGAGCTTTATTGTGTTTTACATTAATAGTTCATTGGATTAAATGTAAAGCATGCCCACATATAGCCAGAGTAATGAAACAATAGGGTCACATGCATGTGTGTGACTTGGCTTTCATTTAGTTCACATATCTCTGAGTTTAGTTGTTGTAATATAGAATTTCACCTGCGCTTAGCTAGTTACCTCTGTAAGTGAAATGTAGACATACCTGAAGCAATACTCCAGGAAGCAGGAAACAAGTCTCCCTCCCACTTTTGTAATTACTGACTCAGGAGAAAGAGATGTAAACTGCAAATAAAGCCATATTTTTAGGAAGCATGTTCCCACAGGGCCAGAAGATTTTGTTAATACTATATGTGCACAGTACAGCTGGTTGTTATGTGGTTTTAAATTATTGTTTATTTTTTCAAGATAAGGATTTGCTCAGAGAAATCTTCCACTGGATAATATTTAAAAAGAAATTGTTTCATTTTAATAACGTCTGCAAGTAATTTTTTTTTTCCTATTTCTCCCTCAGCCACACCTACAAATCCTAGAGCTAGACACTGGGGGAGCAAGAAGTCACGCTTTAAAATCTGCCAAATTACTTGATAGGAGCGGTACAGAAAGGAACATATTAATACTATTCTGTTATTGAAATGAATAGATACACTAAAGTTGCTTTTAAGATTATTCAGATAAAGTATCAAGGGTGTGAAGATCTTAAAAGGAAGCAGCAGAAACTCATATGACAATAAAAGGCATTTTATTATAAATTGATGTTTGAAAGAAAGACAGCTGCTTATTAGACAAATTACATGCATTTTTATATACTGAGGTATGTTTGTATGTCTTCATTAACAAGTACTGTTGGGAATACTATGTCCTTACATCATTGCATTAGTAAATGCTTCTAAAAATAAGATGTAAACATACGGCTAAGAAAAATGTATCTCTTTATCATGGCTCTTTTTCCATCAAAAAGCTTTAATTGAATAGCATCAGCAATGACCCATGAAGTATCTTTCTGAAAACACTAAATCTACCCTGTTCCTTACAGCTAGAGAGAAACATATTTCTATATAGCTTACAGTGATTTTTTGTAATAACTTTGAAGTGCCTGGTGCAGAGTCAAAAACAGAACCAAAAATTCCCCACCTTGATACTCTTGCCAAACTAACTTGCACAGCTGACTCTCAATTCAATTAGGCACCATGGAGGCAGAGTTTATTCCGTAAGCAATTGATAAATGAAAACTGCTCCCTGAAGCCAAAAGGGTCAACCAGAAAATGAGTAAGGCTTCCCACAGCTCAAAGGTGAAAACCAGTTTATCACACATGCCTTCTGCATGGCCTTCCCAGCTGCTGTTTATACTCCCAAGCCCTCTAAGCCCAGCTGTTCGTTGCATGTTAGGCACATCTCAGCTCCTCCTTGGAGTTCTCCTGACCTGTTGCACTTCATTGCCAGCTTGTTTGCAGTCAGGGTACCAGGTGGCTGCTTCTCCCCTACAATGTCAGCTGTGGTTGCTGGCCTGAATGCTAGTATCAGCCAAGAAAATGCTTGCCATACACTTTAGAGGGAGTGGTGCCAACCACAAGTGTTAAAAATATCATGAAATCATGTCAAAATCACGAGAACCAAACCAAAAAAATAACATGGGATTTTCTGTATGTTTTTGTGTGACAATTAAGTAATATTTGCCATGGTTTTATCCTCTGCCCTTTAGCTTAGAAAGTGTCCCAGAAAAATACCATTGTTCTGGACAGTACCAGGAACAGACAGATCTCAGGAGCCCAAGGCTTCATAGCTCTTACACCTGGGACCACTCAAGAGTCAAGCCATCCTCTCACACTTTGAGACACTTGCATACAATTCACACCTGCTAAATTACTAATCATTCTAATGAATGCTGATAGTACCTACTATATCTGTAACTAAAAAGTTTTTGCCCTCTGAAGACCAGAAGCAGGATTTATATTCTGCCTTCCTGCATAAAGCTTGTCTTGTGTTTCTTCATATGTGATCAAAATATGAAACCAGATATTCCTCTGACCTAGCTAAAACTGTCTTCAAGTTCTTAGACATGCAAGAACTTCTAGAATTAAGATGCTGCCAGATTCCAATTTCTTTCTCAACTTGTCATGGGCTATCTTAGTTCCACTGAAGTCAATGAGATTTTACCCAGGGATTAAATATGGTTATAATTTCACCCAGTAATGGCATGAAGCAGAAAGAATGGAGCTTAACAGATGTTCAGTGAAGCAACTAACAAGGAAAAAGCAAACCTACTTTACATTTTTCAGTAGTGTCAAGGTAAAATATGAAATGCACGCCACTAAGGAAGAATAAAACCTGTGAAAAGGAGATACTAGTTTCACAGGAATGCTTTACTGAGCACAACTGATTAAATATAGCTTATCATTGATAATATGCTCTCCTATGTGCAAATGAGTCTTCATGTATATTGCAAATACGCACAGCATAACAGATTTTCTTTACTGCTGACAAATCAATTAAGCCTGTTCCTGAAACTAATTTCAAGGGACTATCCCCATAGGGATCCAGTATGCTAAACATTTTACACATAGGAAGTCTACATTATGATGATACATATAGCAAGTACCTGTTCATCACAACGTTACCATCCATTTTACTTGCTCATGACTAATGCAGATCAACATACTTTCTGTGCATTTAGCACTGTATGTTTGTGAGACAGCAAAAAAAGTTCACACTACAAAACATTCATGACAGACAATTCATTTTTATTTCTTAAACAAATAGATGGTTATACTGCATTTTTTTTTTAATAGTTGCAAGCAATTTCATTATATCATTATGTCTAAGATACAGGAACCAAGCATACATAATTGAAGACAAAGGAAATTGAGAACACACTTGACAGAGTTAACAGGTAAATGAAATCAGTAAATGCAACTGCCACATCCCTTCATTTGATGTCTGTGCAAAAGCATCTTCTAAAGTTCCAAGCACACAGCACACACCGGTTAGCTTATTTTAAACAGCAAATTTGTTTCAGTAATCCATATGGGTAACTAATGCTTTATCATATATATGAAATTCCTTTAGGTGCTTTATTTTTGCATGCATGCTCCATTCCTTATTGATATGTTCCCTTTTTAAAAGAGTCTTTATTTGTTTTAAAGATCAAAGTAGATAAACTCAATACAAAGCTATGCGGCAGGGGCAACACCTGTTTCTGCTACCCACACACATACTCTTTCACTCACTCCCCCTTCTGACCTCTCTCTGCAGGTGACTATGAGTGAACAGCCAGTTCTCTGTGAGACCTGAATGGGACATACACACTGGCAGATGTGGGCGAATACTTTAATGTTTATTAATCTAAAAAAGAGTAAAGATTACAAAAATATAAGGAGTAGAAAACGTTAGACAAGTTAAAATACATAAAATCTCTAGGTAAAGTTTGTTTTGGTCAGGCAGAGTTTAGCTTAGCTTATCAAATGTCAATCCAAAATAACAGGGGTATAAATTAAACAAAAACATTATAGTAACTTTATACTAAAAGGTGACAGTTACCCTTCTTTCCTAAGGCCACTGTACCACAGTAAATACTCTGATTCAGTGCATTAGAGCATCCACATATCAGAGCGGTTCCACTTATGTACTGCTGATACTAGAAAAATAACTTTATTTAAAATTATTATGTATAAACTAAAGCAAATTTTCAGGTGTAGTTTTGATCACCGTAATTTTGTTTTAATTAAATTGTTCTTCAACAATCCCACTGATTTCACAAACCTGTGAAATCAAACAGAAAAACACAGAAATTAGGGCTAAAATTTAATGTACACAAAAATAGGACAAAAGGGAAAGTGAAATTCTTATTGTGTTTGCATTTTGTAAAAGTTTTCCATGATGCTGAACTCTGTTAAATAAGCAAAACTGATAAATATGTTGATGAATCACAATTCATTTTTATCTCTAAAATATTCAGAAACAAATCACAGCTTCTTTAGTTATATTATTTGTTCCAATTCCTCAGTGTTTTGGAGGGTTTTTCTGCTGCTTCTTTTCCAATAGTAGTAATAGATTGCAAAAAATGACCAGTGTTGCAAAAAACCATCAAACATAGTAGGCAACTGTGATGAATCAAATAAGCTGAGATAACAATGTTTTCATTTCTGCTTGTGTTCTGGTTGAAAACCTTCCCCAAAGCAAAATGGAAATTTAGCTTTTATAAATAGTTACATACACATATTGAAATAGATTGTTTCGTAAATGTTGCTCACTGTAACACAACTTGCCCCTCGCCCCCCCCTCCATGTTTGTAAAAGATGCAATGCTGCAACCGGACCTATTACATGGATCTAGTTAGAGAATCAGGGTTATAAACTGGAAACAAACAGCACAACCACATTTAATTACACAGCTGAATGCATAAGGTCTTGTCTGTATGTTACCTTAGAAGCCTTCACCTTGCTGTTTTTAAACACTAAAGGAAATCAGGCACAGCAATTTCACATTTATGCACTCCTTTTAAACATATAAATATGCAAGCCCTCTTTGGGAGATTAAAGAAACTTGGCAGGAACAAAATATTCCCATTATCTCCTGCTAATCAATTAAATACAATTGGAACAAGATCTTCAAGTTTCACTTTGCCAGGTGATAAACCTGGACTTTATATCTGATATGGTATTGATATTGAGCAGAGCAAGGTACATACCATGAAAACCTCTGCATCAAAAGGAAGAAATAAAGCCTAGGAAATCTTAGCAAAAGTTCTTATCCTTTATTATCCTTATATGTATTTTTTTGTCATTTATACCTAAATGTTCAACAACTGTTTTCCTTGGAGGCACTTCATTTAGCAGATATTCAAGCATCGTCACAGTTTTATCTTTAAGTAAAAAAATTGTCTTAAGGGGGGGAAAAAGAAAATCAAATATATGTAAGCCTGTTTCATCTGCAGATTCTTCTTATGACTGTTACCCACAAAAACTCCAGGGAATGTGGTCTTAGCTGCAGAAGAAAATAGGATGCCAGCCAGAAAATATATTCTGTGTTACCCCGTATCCATTGTGGAATTCTTGACTGATAAGAAACGATATTAGCAAGATCAAATCAACTTTTAGCTGACATGAGATAGAGAGGCGTCAAGGTGGAGATGCAAGAGATGAAGGACACCCTGAAGGGGTGATGGGATTCTCAGTGTACCTGTCTCAGTCCCCTAGTAAGACAGATCAGATCTCTAGCTGTCCTCTGAGCCCCCTTTGTTTCTCTCCTTGCTTCAGAGAACAAACAGCTTGGACTAAACTCTCATTGTTCTATAGCTGAAGGTACGTGAGACGCGTCATACCCTGACAGGCTGATTTCTCCAACATAAAAGGGAATAAAAATAATTTAAAAGTAGTTAATACAAGCAGGAAGACACGACTGACTGACTTGGGGAAAGTAACTGAAAAACTACATGCATTTTAAATTTAGTGAAATCACACCAGAAAGAAATACAGATAGACATTAGAATCGGGGCTTAGTCCCATGACACATTTTAGAAACATTAGCTGGTGATTTCTCATAGCTTTGCTGTCAGTAATCACATTTTATCATCCCACTTTACAGATCAAGGAAATAAGACACAGGGAAAATAAATGTTGCCCAGATCCTGCTGTAGTACTCACACTGGCACTATGCATTGTCAAACAAGATTTAACCAAAATGAACAGAATTCACATATGAAGGATCAACTCTTCTATCTTCTCCCTCTCTCACAGTCTCCACATTCATGGATTTTCTCCCTGACAGGGTCAAGAACAGTCATCGTAATTAAGTCACAAAATCTTAACATCTTCCTACTTGAATTTGAAATCCTTCCTCTTCATGATAACAAAGGAATTTCTGAAGTTTTGTCTTAGACTAAATCTCAGCTTTGTAAAACACATTTACAGCAACAGGATAATAAGGAGTGTTAGTTTTTTTTTTAAAGCTTGGAGAATACTGGGCCAAGGCAAGAAAACAGATTTATTTCACAGAATCTTCACCTCCTGGTCATTTTTGCATCCTGTTATGGGAATACAGTCAAGCATTCTACATTTTTTCCGGTTTCTGCATTGATCTGGCCCCTCTGCTGAATCAGTCAGTTGTGAAGCCAAAAGCCATTCAAAGCCTTATTTAATGCAAAAGGATGTGCTCCCTGGGTCTTGCACTTCATGGGGTCATTTGCATTCAAACAAATTGAGTGAAAAGTAGGTGTAGAACATGACCAATGTGCTTTGGTAGTACTTCAGGGCTATTTGGTGCTCTTTCTTCACTGCTCTAGATGACTACACCAGGCACTGGTAAAAGATGACTGAGTTTGATAGCTCTTGAAAAAAGTTGTGACAATTAAATGGAATAAAAAGCACATACAGGTTTACAGAAAGATCTTCTAGGTCTGTAGTGAAAGCACTCAGCCAGCATTGGCAAACAAAGGAATCAAGAAAGGTATAAAAGAACGACGAGATCAGCGTAATTTGGTCCCTAGCTCTTTCTGATGCTCTGTACTACAATCTTTTAACAGCACAGTATTAAACAACCTGTGTTTCAACACGTAACAGTATACTCTGTGATCCAAATCAAAGTTCTTGTATCAATATACACAGCCTGCTATATCAATATACAGCTAGTGGGGCATTTTTATTGTGACATAGGTAAATTGATCTATGTTTATACTCTTATTTTGGAGCAAAATTCTAATAAAGCTTAGTACAGTTTTCTTAGTGATGAGCATTTTCTGTTGAACTTACCTGTATATCTATTCAGAGTGGTTTATACAAGGCATAGAACTCTGTGGAATTCAAAAATTAAGGACAGCCAATATTTTTTTCCTGAAAGCTTAAAGTCCACTTGCAGATCTTTTTGAATTAAAAAAAATATTTTAAAAGCAAAACATTTCTATCACTGTTATTATATACACTGACATTTAATACCAGACATTCACAAAGATAACATTATCATGAACATATTTTCTGCTTTGAGACCTACAGAATTCTATGACTATCTAGAGCACAGTAAAGTTTAACAGTATTATATTAGTAACTTTGTTATGGTCGAAATTAATTCAAACCGTCATATCTTATATTTCCCAGGTGTGTATTTTTGGATCACTAAGGACAGACATTATCCAGAGGCATCCTGCCTTCTCAAGTAAACGATTTTTATTTTCCAGGGACTAAATTATGATAGTAAAAACAATGGGGTGGGGGTGGGCTTTGCAGTTTAAAATCACTAGAACGAACCTTAGAATACAAATCATGATGATGTGTTTACATGTACATACAGTTATGCACATCCTCAAGGGTTTGTAAGAAAACAGGTGGCATACATGTAGAATCAAGATCATTATATCATGCATATCTTTATCAATGCCTAACGTGTAGTGTCCAGGAAAGCAACTGAAATTGCATAACCAGAGTCTGCTCTTTATGAGAATGAGTAAGTATATTCATAGACATCAGGACAAAAAATCCTGCTGTGATCATCTAGTTTGACCTCCTGTATACCTGTATAGAGTCCACAGAATCTCCCGCTAGATGATAATCTGTTACTTAGCAAGCCCTACCACCTTGTGTTAATGACTCCAAGTTCACTGACTCTCTTAACTTTTTCTTACAGTGCTTAAAGGTCCTGGTTGCTAAGACATAGCATTTAATTTCTTCAGCACACTTTGATGAGTTGAATTTTTTTTATTTAAATGTCTACCTACCAAGTAATCGCTGAGGTTCCTAGTTGAATGCCTTTAGGGGAGAGAAACTCCTAACAGGGCTTCCCAATCTCTGAGACATTTTTAATCATCTTCTGAAATCTCTGAAGTAATTCCAATCTTTCTTAATGGCAAGACACCAAAACCAGAGGTTTTTACTGATATCATGTGGAATAATTATTTTGCTACTTAACTTTTTAGGCATTCAAGGAATGGTCTACCGTTCTTTGTGACAGAATTATGCTGAGAGCTCATACTGAGATGATCTTCTATGATCATCCAAAATCCGTTAGGTCACTGCTTTTCAAGACAAAGCCTCATTATTCTGCAGCACAGACAGATATGTTTCTCTGGTGCCAGATATATTTCATTTGGTTCAAATATATTTCATCTGGTTATAATAAAGTGCATTTTACTGGAATGTGGCCATTATACCAGGGGATTCATATCATTTAATAACTTCAACTTGTCCTTCCCACCAATTATCCAAACTTATCAGACCCTAATGAGCCCCATTCATCTACATCTTCCCATTAGAAACTCTAGTTCTTGATTCCTCAGTGAGCCAGCTTTTAATTTACCTAATGTGTGTCCTGATAATTCTCTATGCCATTTTTTAAATTACAGTGACGTTTTTTATTACATTAAATGTCTTTGGGAATCCAAATTTACAATAATAATGTAACTTGCAGAAGCTGCACTGAAAACCGCTTTCTGCACCAAAATCAATTTTGAGCATTTTTTCCCCACTGCAATGGAAAATTCCCTCCTTCCAAATATTTAGTTCAATGTGAACTTCTCCAAGATGAAACCAAATATTAGTCTTTAGAAATGAAGTGATATGAGCTAAAGCCTTAATAGTATAAGGAGATAATGGTAGCTTTGGATTTAAGTACATCCGTTAAAAAAATAGGAATCTTGAGACTAGTTCCAACTTTCCCTAGATGTATTAGAACTCTCCCCTCACTATCCAACAGTCACTTAACTTCTGGTAGAAATAATGTCAATCTTTACTTTTGTTTCACTGTCCATAAATAATTAAATCCAACTGGGCAGGTTTCCATGCTAGAAAATTGTTTTATCTCACTTTCAGACTCAAAAAGCAGTTATATGAAATGTAGCTTCAGTTATGGGTGTTACAAGACATCCAGCCAAGACCATGCAATAGGCCTCATGAAATTCTGTTTAGAGGAACACAGTCCTTACTCATACCCCATTTCTGAAGTGTACATAAAACTGCCTCAAGCTAAATACCTAGCTAAGCCCCTGGTAGGGAGAATGAGAGACAACGTATCTTCTTTAACATATGTAAGTGTACACTGGAGAAATTTGGAAATTTATTCATACCCCAGGCAGACAAAAGCTTTATGACACTCCTGAGAAAGATTATGTGGGATGGGCAGATAATACTTTTTTACTCCAGTTTATATTACCACTCTTGAAATAGTAAATGAAAGAAAGATACCAGTAAGTTTCTCCATAATATTCATGAATCTGGAATTAAAATGTTCCTGAAGTTCAACCCAGATTCACTTTTGGGACAAAAAAGTGCATATTTATAGTGAATTTACAAGTCACTGGGAAAAATTTCCAACTACAAATATTATGTTCTTGTTAACCAGACACATAACTGAATAATACATTTGAACAATGCCTCATAACTACCTTACTCCCTAGAGAAACAAATCTAGCCTTGCCCTAATCTCATACCTGCTGTAAGAGATGTTTCCAGTACTGCTATACTCCAGAGCAGACCACAAATACAAATAGCTGAATTTGACCGACAGAAATGGAATGCATTTGTGCCAATGTCATAAAGGTTTCAATCAACAGTTGCTGCTCTAAGCCTGATTCTGTCATTCTTACTCATACTGAGTAGTACCTGGCTCTAGCAAACGAAACTTTCACAGCAAAAAACATATTCCAGCAGTAAACTCCTCCTTATTATCAACTCCGATCAAGCAATTTTCTAAATCTTACAAACACTTTTTTTCATAATTAAGAAAAACTAACTGTTGAACTATGTGAATTTGCTCAGTGTAAGGAATACCCATGGACAAATATTATACCATTTGGAATTTTTCTGGAACAAAGTCCGATTTTCTTGATTCCTCCAAAAAAAATGTCTTTCATTCTTTTGGTCTTTTTGGTAGGTGGACCTTTGTGCCAAATGAGAAAATGAAGGTTTTCTTCAATACCTGTTGAAGTCATCAGCAAGAGTGTCTCTCCAGAGTTACAGGACCAGTGCAAGAATGAATGGAGTGAAAATCCCGCTTTTTCCCAGCAATGAGCTTTGATTTATCAGCAGTAGACCTTCCATTGCAAATCTTAGAAAAGAGTTTACAGATGTGTAGTGGCAAAACATTGAAGTTTCTTGCCATGGGTCAGTAGGTGAGAGTTCAAGCCTTTTCCCAGATCAGCCAAGCTAGAAATGAGCATCTAGTGTTCCTCTTGGCAAGCTGAAGTCAGAGTGAAGTGATAGCAGCCACACCACTTAGTGTGCCATCGACTACAAAACCTGACAGGCCTTAAGTGGATCAGGGCAAAGGAATGTATATACACATAGATATATATTTAATATGGATTAACCGAGTAGCAAGTTCATTAACAGTCTATGTTAGTCATCTGTCATATACATCTGCCAAATGGATTGACTGCAGGTTGAGATCCTCTATGTCCAAGGCTGTGAGACTAGGGGAAATCTGCTGTGTGGGTAACTTCTTGAGTTAGGCACCCAAGAAAGAAGAATCAGGCTTTTGGGCAGTAAATCCACGCCAGGGCTACAGACAGTAGGTTCTTGGAAGCTAGGGATAGAGTTGAAATTTCCAACCTGCAGTCTCTGTAGGACCTGTTCTTAAGGGAAAATTCAACCTGACTCTCTCCAGTCCTCTGAAAGGCTGAATTTCTTCTCATAAAAGCTGCTAAGAAATGCTTTGGTGGTTGTAGATGCAGCGCTTCTGTTTCCTTGCATCAGTACCCCATACAGAAGAAAATTATTTTTGCCAGCTCAAAGAACACCAAACTGAAGTATTGTGGAAATGGTAAATATTTTTTCCAGATCCCTCCTCTTTCCAAGAATGATCTCTATGCATCCTCTGAAAACTATTTGCAGAGAATCAGCACACAAGCAAGCTACTACAGGTAATAATGGAGAACTGTCTTCAGAATGACATCTGAGGAGGAAGACACATGAGGCCTTCTCTACAGGCTTTTTAGTGACACTTAAATCAAAAAAGAACGGCTAACACTCGATTTTGGATCATACTGCTTTTGACATTTTCAGTTATCTCTGCTCAGTGTGTACAGACTATCAAAGGAGATCATATATAGCAAGCAAAAGAGATTCAGTTACTAAATTATAGTAGTTCTTAAAAAAGCATGTGTTGGTTCCTATTTTTTAATAATGAAAATGACATTACAAGAACAAATAATTACACAACTATCTCAGATTTCTGCAAACTTAATTAAGCACATAAAGAGGAATGAGAGGGTATGCTAAAAAAAAATCAACAATGCTTCTTGAAAATGTTTTTCTTTCCTTCATTAACATAACAAATCTTTTAAGCTGTAATCATTTATACTCTTTTATGAGTACCAATTTGATTTCAAATTTTGTCATAACTGGTATGGAGCTTTAATAATTATTGACTTTCAGTTATCTTTGGATCTTACTGATAAGGATAAATTTTTAAAACACTGTCAGAGAGCCTGAAGGATTTAGAAAGTAAAGTCTGATTTACAAGAACTGAGAACCTAGATCTCATTTCCATAAGACATGTGCTGTCGTATCTGTTTTGCAAATGACGTTTGTTGGGAGATGTTGAGACGCCAAAGTGACCCAATTGTGTTTAGCTATCACTGGCTTTGAAAACAGCCTCTTTAAACTCTTACATCTGACTGCATTTGAAACTGTTACCCCCAAATTTTTTCATTCTTTTTCTTGTAGAACACTAACCAGAAGGTATTAATTTAGAAGAACTCAAGGTGACTCACATTGCTTCTCTTTTTGCATTGTTAAGTTTTCCCACTACCAAAAACTAGCTTTACACCTGGCTGCTATTATCTCAAAGTAGTCAAAGAATGTGGTAAATATTATCCACATATAATTTATTAAAAGCTGAGTCAAAGAACAGGTGTTGCTATTGTAAAGATTAATTTTGCAGCTCTTCTGCTCAAACTCATAAATTATGAACTGCTGGGCCCCTTCAACACTAAATCACACACAAAACATCCACACAGATTTATTAACTTTAGAGTGAAAAATGATGTGTAGTCTTGCCAGCTGTTCTGCCTACAAGCACTGGCATCAGCAAGTAGGCCAAGACCCTCACTGACTCTCCACTTTACAACTGGGAATTGGCAGCTTCTCTTTGTCAGCAGTGGCAGTCCTGCACTTTCTGCTTACCAATGACACTAGCAAATAACCTCATATAGGGATGATAACATTATTATTGTCACTGTTAATAACATTTATCATTATTAGATTTCAAAAAGTATTGCTTTGATCAAGCGTTTTTGTTCTACCCCTTCAGTTGTATTAGTAGAAACACCTACTATAAAGGGTGCAGCAGTTAACTATACCGCAGTTAAGTGCACAGTCATCATGGGTTCACAAAGGGAAAATCCTGTTTAACTAATTTGATATCCTGCTATGATAAGGTCACCTGCCTAGTAGATGAAGGGAAGGTGGTGGATGTTTTTTTTCTGGATTTTAGTAAGACTTTTGATACTATCCCTCACAGCATCCTTCTGGACAAGTTGTGCTTGTGTGAATGAGTGCTAGGTGAAGAAATGGCTGACGGGCAGAGCTTAAAGTGTTGTAACCAATGGGGCTACATCTGGCTGGCGACTGGTCACCAGCTTGTTCCTCAGGGTTCAATTCTAGGGCCAGTTCTGTTCCATATATTTGTCAAAGATCTGGATGCAGAAGTTGAATGTACCATTAACAAGTTTGCTGATGATAGCAAACTGGGAGGTGCTGTTGACTCTCTTGAGGGACAAGAGGCCCTGCAGAGGGATCTAGATAGACTGGAGCATTGGACAATGAGTAACAGGATGAAATTTAACAAGTGCAAATGCCAGATCCTGCACCTAGGCCGGAGTAACGCTGGGCATAAGTATAAACTGGTAGGGGAATGGCTGAAGAGCAATCCTGCAGAAAGGGATCTAGGGATGCTGGTCAGTAGCAGGCTCAGTATGAGCCAGCAGTGTGACCTGGCAGTCAAGAGGGCAAACCGCATCCTGGGATGCATCAAACACAGCGTAACCAGCTAATCAAAGGTATCAATCTTGCTGTATTCAGCACTGGTGCAGCTTCACCTTGAGTACTGTGGGCAGTTCTGGGCCCCACAATTTAAGAAGGATGTGAAGGTCCTTGAACACATCCAGAGGAGGGCAACAAAGGTGGTGAAAGAGTTGGAAGGAATTTACTAGGAGGAGCAGCTAAAGACTGTGGGTTTGTCTAGTTTCAAGGGAAGTAGGCTGAGGGGCGACCTCATTGCTCTCTACAGCTTCCTGAGGAGGGGAAGTAGAGAGGAAGGTGCTGATCTCTTCTCCTTGGGATCCAGTGATAGGACTCATGGGAATGGTTCAAAGCTACTATAGGGGAGGTTTAGACTGGATATTAGGAAGCATTTCTTTAACGAGAGGGTGGTCAAAAACTGGAACAGGCTTTCTAGAGAGGTGGTCAATGCCCCAAACCTGTCAGTGTTTAAGAGGCATTTAACTTTTGGTCAGAAAATATAGCTTACAGGTACTTTCTTTCCCTTCTGTGTCTTTGGTGCCATCAGATCCAAGAAAAAGAATTGTTATTAGTTAGGCAACTATCATCTCTACTGATCTGGTGGTAGGACCGAAACTTTTATGTATAACACACAGAATCACACATAGAATCGTCTAGGTTGGAAAAGACCTTGAAGATCATCCAGTCCAACCATTAACCTAACACTGACAGTTCCCAACTACACCATATCCCTCAGCACTGTGTCGACCCGACTCTTAAACACCTCCAGGGATGGGGACTCCACCACCTCCCTGGGCAGCCCATTCCAACGCTTAACAAACCGTTCTGTAAAGAAATGCTTCCTAATATCCAGTCTAAACCTTCCCTGGTGCAACTTGAGGCCATTCCCTCTTGTCCTATTGCTTGTTACTTCGTTAAAGAGCCTCATCCCCAGGTCTCTGCAGCCTCCTTTCAGGTAGAGGGTGATGAGGTCTCCCCTCAGCCTCCTCTTCTCCAGACTAAACACCCCCAGTTCCCTCAGCCACTCCTCATACGACCTGTGCTCCAGACCCTGCACCAGCTTTGTTGCCCTTCTCTGGACACGCTCGAGTCATTCAATGTCCTTTTTGTAGTGAGGGGCCCAAAACTGAACACAGGAATCGAGGTGCAGCCTCACCAGTGCCGAGGACAGGGGTAAGATCCCTTCCCTGTCCCTGCTGGCCACGCTATTGCTGACACAAGCCAGGATGCCATTGGCCTTCTTGGCCCCCTGGGCACACTGCTGGCTCCTGTTCAGCCGGCTGTCAATCATCCCCCCAGGTCCCTCTCTGACTGTCAGCTCTCCAGCCACTCCTCCCCAAGCCTGTAGCGCTGCTGGGGGTTGTTGTGGCCCAAGGGCAGCCCCCGGCATTTGGCCTTATTGAAACTCCTCCAGTTGGCCTCAGCCCATGGCTCCAGCCTGTCCAGGTCTCTCTGCAGAGCCTCCCTACCCTCGACCAGATCAACACTCCCACCCAACTTGGTGTCATCCGCAAACTGACTGAGGGTGCACTCGATCCCCTCGTCTAGATCATCAATAAAGACGTTAAACAGGAGTGGCCCCAAGACTGAGCCCTGGGGGACACCACTCGCGACTGACCACCAACTGGATTTAACTCCATTCACCACAACTCTTTGGGCCCGGCCATCCAGCCAATTTTTTACCCAGAGAAGTGTGTGCCCATCCAAGTCATGAGCAGGCAGTTTCACCAGGAGAATCCTGTGGGAAACGGTGTCAAAGGCCTTACTGAAGTCAAGGTAAACAACATCCGCAGCCTTTCCCTCATCCAATAAGCAGGTCACCCTGTCATAGAAGGAGATCAGGTTTGTCAGGCAGGACCTGCCTTTCATAAACCCATGCTGACTAGGTCTGATCCCCTGGTTGTCCATTATATGACTTTTAATGGTACCCGAGATGACCTGCTCCATGACCTTCCCTGGCACCGAGGTCAGACTGGCAGGTCTATAGTTTCCTGGATTGTCCTTTCTGCCTCTCTTGTAGATGGGTGTCACATTTGCCACCCTCCAGTCCAATGGGACCTCCCCAGTTAGCCATGACTTCAGGTAAATCATGGAAAGTGGCTTGGCGAGCACATCTGCCAACTCTTTCAGCACCCTTGGGTGTAACTCATCTGGTCCCACAGACTTGTGTGCATCCAAGTGGTGCAGCAGGTCTGTTCAGCTGTGCTGACCTCAGTCTGCTTCCTCTCCCCATCTCCCAGCTCATGAGTCTGGGTGTCCAGGGAACAGCCAGTTCCACTGCTAAAGACTGAGGCAAACTAGGTGTTGAGCACCTCAGCTGTTTCCTCATCCTTAGTTACCATGTTTCCCTCTGCATCCAGTAAAGGAGGGAGATTTTCCCTAATCCTCCTTTTGCTGTTAACAAATTTATAGAAACAGTTGTTGTTATCCTTAACAGCTGTAGCTAAGTTGAGCTCAAGCTCTCCTAATGTTCTCCCTGCATAACTTCACTACATGTTTATAGTTTTCATGAGAGACCTGCCCCCTCTTCCAAAGGCAATAGATTCTCCTTTTGTTCTTGAGATCCAGCCAAAGGTCCCTGTTTAGCCAGGCTGGTCTCCTTCCCCGCCTGCTTATTTTCCGGTGCACTTACCACTGTGTCACACTAGGCAGTGACAATGAGGTATCAGGATTCCTGGAATCTTATAGCGTAAAATCTTGGATGTTCAGAAGTCCCCACACCCATGTAATCCAGGTACAGCAGCTAGGAAAGAACCATGCTGTGCATCTGATGTGTCCTGAAGCATCACTCTCCCTGACCACATAATTAGTACCAATCTATGTGTACATGGCCAGTTCTACCAATGTTTGTGGGACTGTAAAATGACTACAGAAAATACAGAGGAAAATTCACATGCAAAGAAAAGGCAGGTGCCAGGGTCTCCCTTTAGCCACCTAAGGTAAGCCTTCAGTCCAAAGATAAGTGAAAGGCTCAGGTGCAAGTCAAATTAGACTTACTGGCTTTGGACTAAAATCATCTGAACACACAGAACTTCATTTTAACACTGTAGTAGTGTTAAAAAGCTGGCACATGTTCTTCAGTACCTCACTATGTAAACTGAAATTTCACAGTCAAACCACAGGCTATGTATGGATTTGTGAAACTGGTACCTGAATAGAAAACTCCTCAGTTTTTTAAGTGCCATAATTTAAAAATATATTGTTTATCTGGCATGATTATTACAGATAATTAATCCCATACAGAACTGTTCCATTCTGTGAAGAAATAGGCTTTATCTTATTTTAACTCTGCACATTTAAAGCAGTTTTAGTAGAATGTATTGTTTTCTAAATATGCTGATTAAATCATCTATTCTTTTCAAGTATATCACCTAAAATATTTTAGGAAATAGTTTGCATATTCACCCTTGCAGATCACAAAACTACTGTGAATTAAAAAAGAAAATGCAAAGCATTTAATATTTTCAGTGACATTATTAACAGGTACCTTATAGGCAGATAGAACTTGCTACAGTTTGAATGTATTATAATTTATAGCATGTTACTTGCTGTTACTTGTTCTGTCATTTAGGTTATGATCCTGCTGACCTTTGCTTTCATGATAAGACAACTGCTTCAAAGAGCGTAGGATATTAAGGATTACTTGTGTGATTAAGAACTTTTTTTTTTTTTTTTTATACAGAGGAATTTGAAAGAACACAGGCAAAATAGAGATAATGCAGTCAGAGGCCTGAGGAAGAAGGCTCTAATTTTCAGAGCTACCGGGATTTTTTTGTGAGTTTTTTTGCTGGTCAATACAGATTTACTAAACAGAGTATCTATTTCAACGTCGTGCTACTTTCTTAGAAGAACTACTTTAACCCATCTGAACAAATTTTTTCACTCAGCTAAGTAAACTGTGGTCTGTGAATATTTTGTCATTGTCCAGTGACTGTAGGAAAGCTTATGTAAATCAATCCCATGAAATTCAGCCCTCAAACAAATGAGTAATGGGTACTTATAAGAATAGTTCCTGTGTGTAGGCATGACATCTTCACAGGATTTAAGATATAAAAAAGAGGAGTTAAAAGTTTGAGGGTTTTTGACATTGGTCCTAACAAATATACTTACATTTGTCTTGGTCAGCTTCCACTCCTTCACTTTCTGTGTCACTCGGCAATATCCAAGGTTGATGAGCAAGCTGAAGCTGTTGTAAGAATTCATCCTGCCACAAACAGATCTATTTTAGATAAAATGACAGAGAATGGTTCTATACAAATGCAGGCTGTAGCAAACACTCTAGCCTCAATTAACTAGAGAGGAGAAAGACTTTAATAAAAAAAAAAATATTGCTGTGAAATAAAAACAGAATTTGGAGGATATGCAGGCTCCCTAGAATTATTTTTTTTTATTCAATTCTTACATACTTATGTATTTGGAAAAAAAACAAAAAACCATAAAGGGTCTCTTTAGCTAGCTATCTGCTATTGCCACAGATACATACATACTCATCTTAGAAATGCAGCGACACACAACAAAATCGTAATGCAGATGTTCCATCTGTCCCTGCAGTTTTTGGACTATGCCTAGACATGTCATGCACTATTTGCTGAAGTGAGGCTTAGATTTGTCAGAACTTTCACTGTCTCCAATCTAGTTAGAACAAGGTCCTGAAACTTGATTTAGAACCTATGGTTTTATTGGAGAAGGAGAAAGGCTATGAAGGAAAAATGCTATGGAAACTTTTGCCTCCAAGATACCATAAAACACTAAGAATCAAAATATAAATGTTTTACACAGTTAAAAATCCATACGCAGCTGAATATATGCTGTTAAAAATGTTTTACAGTTGTCTCTTTTTATATAATATATATTATATAAATATTCATATATTATATATGAAAACATTTTTACACACACACACGTATGTGAGCATGTACACACATAGACACATAAAATACTTTTGATAGGTTTCTTTGCAATATTCAAGGTGAAAGATGAGACTAGAATGCATTGTTTTATTTTCAAAAGCAGTACAAACATGCAAGTCTAGTCTCTAAAAGAGAACATAAACATTGGCCAGATATCATAAAATGACTGGCCAGATTCTTATAAATACCTGAAAAAAAGAGGGGGCGTTAATAACCCTGTCTTCTTTTGCACCAGCTGAAAACCCAAATCTACATATTCAAAGTTAAATTGTATTGCACAGTGCTACAGAATGATTTTTATTGTTAGGCTATCTGGTTTAAAAACAGAAACCAGGTTTGTTTAAATCAGTTCTTGGGGACCAAAGGCTGTTCAATCACAATCTAACTCGCTGGGAGTAAATTATTAATTCCATTAGTAATCTGTTAAAAAATACACAGGACTGCCGCAATGGGCCAACACTAAACTCGGGCAGGAGCTCCAGGCCTTATGCATGAATTGCCATTTCAAATGTGCTCAGTGTTTGAGAAGGTTTGTGACTACAGCACTGAACTGGCCAAAGTGTTTTGGTTCACGCAACAGGATTTTTGCAGTAGGAGCCAGTGGCGCTCATGCTGATCAGCATACTATTTAATCTTCCAAAAACACAAAGCAAAGAACCGAGCCATGCAGCATAACACAATGGAAGTATCTGACCAAAAAGAGAGTCCTCATCACATCAAGTTATGCTCTATACTCCAGTAAGTAGGAGGAAAACTTGTGTTAATCAATGCTATATTCAAGTAAGCTGAAATTTCCTGCTGTTAACAATGACAGACCAATAAAGATTACTGAATACCATTTTAAACTACCTGGATAAAAAGAAGTGATTGTAAAATTCCAAGTGTTCAGAAAATGAAATGGCAAACAAGGGAGTCAGTAGAATTTTAATCTCAACAGCTATTGATAACTATCACAGAATTGTGTCACTTTAATGGAATTCATCCTAAAGAGATAAGCAGGATTCAACATTCCTTTGTCAATTTATACAAAACACCAAAGGATAAGGTAAATGCATAAAAGTAGTTCTGCCAAAAGATTTGGAACCCTGATTTATTAATTTTATAGAGATAATAAAACTATTTCTCTAGGTAGCATTTCTCTGCTATAATTCAATTCAGCCTTGAACAGAGCTGATAATAAAACACACCTGTTAGAGCTTTGTAATATTGTGTGTGCCAAGAAGCAGAACCTCATCCACAAAATCTCAGATCATTGTAAATCTTGAGCATTAAAAAAACCCAAAACATTCTTAACAGCTGATATGTAAAGTACTTGCCAAATGATTTAATATTTGTGCTATAACAAGATTAAACCACCCAGACCTACAGCATGAACTTTACTAAAACTTAAGAACAACTCTGAATTGTATTTATCGGTAATATTTTTGTATTTTAGACTTGTTATGTTACTCTGAAACACATTACAAACTAGGAAGTATATGTAAGATATTGAGAGATATGTTATAATTCCTGATAAATAAACAAGTGACAGCACACAGTGTAAACCCACGCTGATTCTGAATTATTCAATTTAAGCTCCTTATGGTAAAACATGCTCCCTGTAGCCAGGAATCTGATCCTTCTCAGCTGACTTATTCTCATCAAAGATGTATCAACTTTATACTCGTTAATTCCATTAACACCACCTAACAGCAAGGAAGCAGAATTATTTGCAAAAATCTTATCTCCTATAGGATCAGCCACAGTGTATTCACATGTAGCGGAAATTCCTAATTCACACCATAAGGCTAAGAAGAATAAAGGTAATTTCCCTTTTATTTTACTGGTTTTATACAGGAAGAGGATTCAAAATCTACAATAAAATAATTTACAGTATAAGCCTTGAGTTTTATATGTTTGTGATCTATAAAAGTACAAAGACAAGACAGAACTTTGTTGTTCTACTACCACAGGCCATCTTTGACTTTTTAAAATTTGTCTCTTTGGTCAGAGAGAAATTGTGACACAAGAGAATGAAATCATATGGCCACAAATAGGGGGACACCTCTAACACGGCAAAAAATGTCACTGAACAGAGATATTTCCTGGGTATGTTCTGTCTAAACCCACTTACTCTAAGTCACCAGGAACTTCAGTGGCCAAAGATAGCTTAAAAGAGCTCCCAAAACACTCCAAAGATGGGGCTGGGAGCAGCAGATTTGCCAGACTTCCATCAGCTACTTTCTGACATCCGACAGCCTTTACAGCTTGGCAGAGAAAGGTCTTCAGTATGAACATGTCATATTAGCGGTTTTCCCATTGGAAGCTGAGTTAGTCCCAGGACAAGTTTCCGTTAAGTCAAAGGTCACTTGTGCATGTCAGGAAAGGATAAATAGGGTTTGAGCTGGGTCACTAGAAGCCAACGTACTATTGTACCGAGTAAGCAAAGAGTAAGAAAAGAATTTGTCACTTCTAGAAGGGATTATAACAGCGGATAAGATCCTGCATAGAAATGCTGAGATTTAACAACAGCTTTCCAGTGGGCTCACTGGATGAAATTGGACATGCTATTCTAACTATAAAACAGGGTAATAATATTTCTCATTCCTTAAAGTTCTTGTGACATATATATATACACATATTAGAAGTATAACAGGACACTTATTTTAAGAGCTATCAGCAAAGCTTGGGATTTGGCTAACAGAAGTAACAAGTCACTGCAAATAAAATGGGACTCACAGTTATTATTACTATAACTACAGAAAGGCTGTCAAAGAAAACATTTTTAATTGCCTGCCTTGTTACAGGAAAGATCAGAAGTGATGGACAGACTGGATGTCCCTTGGTGGAGATGCAGCTTATTACATGGCACTTTCAGGAGTCTACACAATAATTCTAGTTGGCATCAGATGACTATGTACCACATAAGAACAGGACTGCTTAAAAAGAAAGAAAAAGAGGAGTGAAGAGTTTAATGGGAAACAATGAAACCCGTCATTTCTTCTGAACATTTTTAGTTAAAAATGAATTTCAATTCTCATTTTTGGTATGTGGAAAAATTCCAACATACAAACACACCACCCCACAAAATAGAAGACACGGGGCTTTTGTTTGTCAAAACCTGAATTTGTTACAATTACATTTTTTTTTTCCATTGAAAGATTCTGGTTTGAATATGCATCAACTGTCAGGGAAGACACTTTCAACAGAAATGTAGTCATCTGCAGTTCTCGTGTCTTTAAATTGGATATCCATTTCTAGGTGAAGAAGTAGCTTGAGTGATGGGATTAGTGCACTGCGATTCAAACACCAAAATGAGTATTTTTTCCACCACCAAATTTAAGTTAGATTTCCTCCCCAAATTCTATAGTTTTAGTTATCTGTGCCTCATTTCCTTTCTTTCATAATAAATAATGGAGGACATATACTTAAGTGCAAGATTATACTAAATATCATATATCTAATTTTCCTACAAGCATCTCTAAGGAATATTATAAGCAACATTTTAAAATTTTTTTAAGAAGTCATTAGACTGATAATACACTGTGTCAAGTAGCATACCCAACAGATTTTTAAACCAAATGATACTTCTCAGAAACAATTATCTATGTATGATATGTTTTTCAGTCTTGGAAAAAAAGCTCTCCAGGCTTTGACAAATGGATTACAAAGAGATTAGTAATAAATGGTGGGAACCGACTTGTTTTACCATTAAAAAATTAGCAATCTAGACATGTACGTCCTTCTCAAGTCAGTACAGAAGGACTGGCATTTCCTGAGAAAAAACCTCACCTTTGTAAGGCATGTATCTGAGATAGACAGCAGGGCTGTTCTTTCACAGGTGCTTTTATTTCCACTGCCTACACACTAAAGTTATCTTTAAGGCAGCTAAGGTTAGCAGAAGAAAATCCCACTCAAAATTTCCAAGGTACTTTAACATTTAGTTTTGATTTAAACCAAGACCAATCCTGTAAAAGCAATTAATATAGGACAGAAAGTTTTATGCTCTGAATCAGCCTAGTTAACATGCACATAATACTAGACAGTGATTCAATAATGTTGGACATTTTCTCATTGCAGTTCAGTTTTGTGTTTCGGAAAATTTGTTCATTCATCAATGCCTAACTAATCATTCCAATGTGTCCAAAAAAATGAAAGAAAAAGTAGACCAAGGACACTGCCAGTGCAGCAGGAAGGAAATACCCTGGAATCACAAAGATAAGATAAAGTTGTGTCTAATATTCCAGAAGTATGCACCTTTTAGAAACTATAAGGCTAATATTTTATTATGCATCATGCATAATAATAATAATAACAGTAAGAATAATAATTACTATGCATCATGCAGACAAAACCCTACAGAGCCCATGGAAAATCTGGGGGGCAGGAGCGTTTCACTAGGATTTCTGTAATAACCCTGACAGTCTCTAATCAGTACCTCTCAAAGCTGAGCAGTATTTCCTTGCTAATTTTCTCATTGTTATATTTCAAGTTCTTTTCAGAATAGTAAGTTATATTAGGTATACTGATGTTACTTCAACATAAAACACAATCTAGTCTTCATGTTATAGCAGCTCTTAAACATAGCAAAAACATTAAATTGAAAATCTTACTTCTGATAAACTGCTTCTCTGAGTAGTGACAGTTCCAACAATGTCTCCACTCATTTGCACAGAGAGCCCTGAAGCAGCGCTGAGGGTCCTCCCCATTTGGCTCTTAGATGACAAAGATCTGCTTCTTTGCATACTAATGATGCTTTCCCTATTTCCTTGGTTGCTAGGGGTAAGAGGCCGTGACAGCAAGCTATTTGGGGTCACAGGTCTGCTCCCTGGAGTTGATGGAGTTGGTGGCCTGTTGGTTTGTGTAGCGGGTGTTGGAGGCCTACTGTTTCCAACACTGGAGACCTGTGTTCTGCTGTTAGTGGGCAGAGGGGGTGATTTGTTTCCTTGGAGCTGAATGTTCTTCCCAGTCTGAGTTGGCACTTGAGGCCTTGGATTTTGGCCTTGTGCAGTCTGAAGATTTCCTTGATGGTCAGGTGTAACAGAACTATGATGTTGGATAGTAGGGCTTCTTGAGAGCCTTGCTTCTTCCCATAATGCTAGGTCCTTCTCAATATCTGTGCAAACACAGACAAACAAAAAACTCACTCACTTGATGTTTCTCTAGTTTAAAACTCTTGATTTTCTCCAATGTAAGTGACAACCTCTAGCTATGCAGAGAAAAATCTATTCATCGTTAAAATATAAGGCATCAGAATTAACAGTTCAAATGTTTGACAAACATTTCCTCAAAGCTTATTTACACTGATTTGGTGCACACACAGCTATGCCACAGGAATGAAATATTAACACTGCGTTGAATGTCAATACAGCTTATGAAAATCCCTCTCATTTCCTCAGAGTTATCACTGTGGCTTTTGCACGTTAGTATCAAACCAAGATGGAGCTGTGAGCTAAACTTGCCATCCTCAGCTGCAGTGAAGGGCAATCCAAAACTGGTTCAAGGTGAGACTTTTGCTTCTGGCCTTGCTGTTTAAAACCCAACCAAAATTCTGGTGGAAAAAACCCTTGAACTCTGGCACATTTGGATCTGTGATCCTGTTTGAATCTCAATTTTGTGCTCTGGCATGCCATGTCACAGCAGGTGATGGGTTCACCAACATCTATAATCCAAGGATAAAAGGTAGCCACCACTTGATGTGTCCTCACACAGCCATAAGGTGTAAGATACTATTTAAAAACTGAACAGATCAGGGGTAGTGATGAAAAATGTCTTCTGAATTAATTTAAATCATATTAATACTTCTAATGAATTAGATCAGGTACATCCAATGAAGTTAGATGAGGGTAGCTGGAATTTAGGTTAGCGTTGCTAACATACTGAAAGTCCTTGCAAGTAAAAATGTCAAGCTTAAGGAACAGTCGACTTGTTTATTTTATCTTACACAATCGTTACAAATTTCCACTCTCACCAGCATATACTCTACTGTAACTTGGTTTTGATAGGCATAGTCAGTTATCTTTAGAAAAGGAATGCCATTTCCCACTGAACTGTATGTCACAGTTCCAGAAGCTGTAAATCAGCAAGGCTCTACTGATTTTAACACCTATTAAGAGCACTTAAATAAACCAAACATTTATTTTTTATTTTGATATCAGTAATCTCAAATGCTAAAAGTCCAAAAAGAAAGATTACAAACTTCATATTGGAAAATCAGATCTTCTTTCACTTGTGTTTACCAGCAGATAGATACAAAAGGAATGCTGTATGTAAAATAATTAAAGATGTGCCGCCCTTAACATTATTTTATAACACCTTGAAAACAGAAAATAAGCTATGTTAAGTTCACGTTAATAGTCTAATAGAAAATAATCCACACATTTCAAATGCTATTACTAAAAAAGCTCATAAAACTGAAATAGTTTGAAAACCTCAGATAATAGTGTCTCTCAACTCTTTAAAGATTAAATGTTTTCTTGTTTCCAAATTTCAGAATATAGATATTGCTTCGAGCACACATTTAAGATTATTTCTAATTGCTACCTTGCTGCCCTCTTAAAATTTATTATTTCTTTTTTTGAAATAATTATGTCTTGAAGTACTCTTCCATTATGCTTTTAAAAAAAAAAAATCAATACACATCACTTTGGAACTTGTAAGATGCCTGGCAAAAATTCAGGGGCCAATAAATGACAATGTGGGCTACCTAATTTAAATGAAAGGAGAAATATGTTCTTTTAAAGATTCAGCTTAGCCTATGTCTTTGCAAAATTACAGACCTCTAACTTCCCCATGATGATTTGGTATCTGAATACTGAATGATTTAATAAGAGTTAAATAAACATTTTATTCTGGCTCATGTTTCCTTAATTCCGTACAGTAATCAAGCCTGAAGAAAAACCAATTACTCAAATAATTTCTTCACATATAATGAACATGTTTCCATAGTGCAATTATTCAGTTTTATTTATAGCACATATACTCTGGTTTTGCTTCAATATCAGTTTTTCAATCAGAAAAGAAAAAAAAAAAAATCACACATCTTCAGGCTTTAACAGTATTATCGGATCTATAGTAAGCAGGAAAACTGAATTACAATTTAGGATTTTTTAAATTCCTTGTCAATGTAACTTAAAGGAAAATAAAATGCATGCAACAGAGCAACGCAAAGGCATTTTATTTTCATATCAGAAATCCCAGAATAAGGACATAATTCATAATGTGCTTACAAACTGTTTATGCATTTAACAGTTCTTCTTGTGATAAAATATATTTAAGAAGTATCCAGTAACCACAGAATCAGTGCAACAAACCAAATTGGCAAGATACTGGAATTAACTACCAAAATATATATATTCTCCAGTTGCATGTGGTATAAAGCAAGCCACAGTAACATAAGAGCCTGGAACTTAGACAAAGTATTACTGAGCCATATGTAAGAAGGGAAAGGAAACTAATTGCTTCAGTATCTGATTTTGTAAAAATACTGCTTTCAAATATCAAGGTACTGAGGGAGTTGGTGCTAGCCCATAATTTAGGCACAGGCACCAAATTGTGTCTTATGTTAGGAGTGAGTTTTATCCAGCACACAGTCCATAAGAGAAAGCCAGGCTCCTTAGGAAGGGGTACCTAAGACAGGGGACCACACTTCATCATTATACAAGTAATCCAAGTCATAAATCAGGCATCTAAATCACTGCCTTGTATTGGGTAGTAGTAATAGTTTCCAGTGTGCTTGGTAAGAGAACTGAAACAAGGAGACTTGCTGATATCAGTGACACATGAACTTTTGCAAATTTATGAGACAGATAGAGTTAAGCAAAACCACAGCATTATCTGAGGTCTTCTGAGCTGATTCTTCATGGAAATTATGTTATGCTTGTCTGTTAGGGAAATAATTGTCTCAGGCAGCACTGATGTTATAATAGGACATGAATTATTAGGAATACAAGAGTCCAATGTCCAGTAATTGGGCTGCTTTCTTGTGAATTTCTCAGGCAGACAAAAATTACTGAATGGTAGAACAACTGAACCCCATGTTACAGCCCTACTGAAATAACGGGCCCAAAGCCCAGTGACAACAACAGCATTGATGCGGGAGAGAAGACCTTGTAGGTCACACAGCGGTAGACCAAATCTCAGAGACTAAGTGAATGTAGCTAGTTAGCTTATGGTCAATTAAGTATTTAAAATTCCATATTCTGTTGCATATGGTAGTTATTACTGTCAGCTTTGTCAAGGGAGATCTAAAGGAACTGCATGTTTCAATGCATACTGCATATATAAGAACAGCTTGTACAACCATGGAAGTGTGACCAGTTAGGACATAATCAAAGTAGGGTGACCTTCACCAGACCCCTCCTGAGAGCCAACTGCAGCAACGTAAGGGAAGGCAAGCACTACCT
Source organism: Athene noctua (assembly GCF_965140245.1). NCBI lineage: Eukaryota > Metazoa > Chordata > Aves > Strigiformes > Strigidae > Athene > Athene noctua. The sequence goes on from NC_134038.1 coordinate 37,694,468, forward strand.
TAGGAGCAGAGGCCCCTGGGGTACTCAGGTCCCTGCTATGTCACAGAAACCTGATGACCACAGCTCAGTCTGCTGGTTCCCACAAGATGTTCCTGGTGGTTTCAGCTTGGAGAGAGGGCTCAAATTTTCAGTCTAGTTTGACAATAGTTACATCTCTAATAGCTACAGTGACTTGAATGTGTCAAGAAAAACTGAATGACAGTATCTCTGTTGTCAGAAACAAAAACTGTCTAAAATTTCTTCATTTATAGATATCACAATTTTTAGTTTTGTTCCATTCCAAGCAAAAGCTTTTTCTAAAGTGCTTCCCTCTTTGTGGTCATAGCTTTGGCTTCTACCTTGACTTCAGCTCCAACAGCCCCTAGAGAAAAGTACAAGAGCTGCACCTCTCTCTAAAGAGGATACAGCTCCCAAGCCTGTCACACAAATATTATTCATAGAATATATGGTCAAAATGACACTGAAAATGTTAAAGTTCTCAGTCTCACTCTCTGAATTACTTGAAAGAAGGGTCAGATACATTTCATTTCTCCTTCCACCTTATATACACAGTCTTTATGTTCCAGTTCCGCATTGCTTTTCATAGAGTTGGTCCATGAAACACAGCTTTCACCGTATGACAAACAGCATGCATAATATAGGACTACCATGCTATAGGTCTATGTCATACCTTATAACTAAAGCTGAAGATAAGAAAATATAAATATTGATTACAAAGAACAACAAATTGTAAACTATATCCTAGGATATGCCTCATTAATTTCTATAGAGCTCTGAAATATATCTTCACTAAAGAAAATGGGGGGGGTTTGTTTGATCTTTAGGAAATGGTTAGTCCATCAAAGATGTTACAGATGTTACACTTCACACAAGTTAACAGACTTCACTTAGACAGAAGTCTCATGAAAAAGGCGGGCTTTTCCTGCAAAGAATTCTATTCCTCAAGCTAAAGGTCCATTGCAGACTTTTCTAAAGACTACTTAGCTGTAGGTGAAGAGGCAGTACCTCCTTATTGCATGTCTTGATGAAATGTGAAAACAACAAAAAAGGTATGTTATTAAGCTGTCAGACTGCTGTATATTTAAGACAGTTTAATTACTGTTTAATTGCTGTATTTACTGTAATTACAACAAAGTTCATTATATCTACAAACACAACAATAAATGTCCTGTTTCTCTTCAATGAAGAAAAAAAGAAGTTTAGAATTTTTATCTTTCATCAGCATTTGAGATACATAATTTTTTCCTTTGTCTAAAGTATTGGCAGAGCTAGCTGGGTGAGTACTGCTAGGCATTTTATGACCCCTTGCTACCATACATACCAGCTAGGTGTTTCTCCATGGTCTGAAGTTCTTTTGCTGCTAATGAATCCTTCAAGAGTTTCTGCCTTGGGGAACCTCCAGGTCTGACACCCATGGCATCCAGTGTCCAAACCGTCTGAGACTTACACAGATAAAATGAAAAGGGAATATTTTTTTAATGTGGTTTCAGAGTTACACATGAAAAAAAAAAAAAAATTTAAAAAAAGTGGTGTTCTCATTTAGAACAGTGTATCTGGATCTGGTGCTTTTAATTTAGAATATATATTTTATGCAAAATATTACAAAATATACCTTAAATAACATAAATAGTAGGCATTATTTAAAACCAATAGTTCTAAAGTAATTCAAATATATACTTTCACAAGCTCTTGTTCCATGCTGAGACATCATAACTGGACAAATTCTTCAACAATTTACATTCTGTACAGTTCTAGTTACTTAGTGGGGGTTGAACCTACTTTAAATTACTGTAACGTTTGGCACCATATCTCTGAAAAGCAGCACTTCTGGGAATATCACAGAATTTCCTAATCAAAATTGCCAGTGCTGTTTTATCACTGCAAGAAATATTACTTTCAGGGCAACATAGCAGTATGAAAGGGATGCCGGCAAACAGACCACCTCCCCAGTCACCTGTGGTATTCACAATTATGTGCGTTTTTGGGAACCCACTCAATACGGTTACAAGAAATGATTTTAAAATATACTATGAGGTAAACTTGATAATTTTTTTTAATGCTTATTTGAAATACACAAAAACCATATGACCAAGCACGCAAGACTTGGTCATAAAAACAACAAATTAAAACATTAATTAAAGCATTCTTAACAGCCTAGCTGAAATAAATTTTACATTATTACCTCACTAAAACATTTCATCTGTAGTCTAGAGAGTTTTGTTGATTTCCCAGGTTTCCTAAAGAAGCAAGTCTTATGCCGTGGTTTCGAAGACATTAAGCTGATGTAAGTTCAGGGAGAAGAATGATTGAGCATTCAACTGAGAGAAAGACCCAAACTGGAGATGCCACTCACAGATGGCATACAGAGCTCTGCTGCTACATGGTCTGCCACGCTGGAACTGTATTACTGGCAGACACATGGGTTGCTGCAGGCAGCTGCAGCACATGATGGTACTTTTCTGGCTGGACTCTCATGTCACAGGGAAAGGTGTACCACAGTTCAAAGGATGAACATGAAAATAGAGGTTTGATATCATCTCTATTCACAAAAAATTTGCTTGAACCATAAACACTGAACAAAACAATGTACTTGCCTTCCCTTTTAGAAAAGTAAGCATAATTCTACAGAAGTAAAATATTATATGGGATATATTTGACATAATTTTTAATCTGTTCCAAATAAACACTGTCTTGTATACAATTGATCATTGTAAACCATGTATCTTTAAAATATGTTAACACATATTCATAATTATAAAGCAACAGCAATACTGTAATGATGCATATGTGTACAAAAAATGCCTAGTCATAAAAATATAGTTCAAAGCCGGAGATAATTCTGCTATTAAATCACAACTCTTAGAACACTAGTGTCATTTTTTGATTTGCTGATTGTTTTTTATACTAGTTCTGCTCTGGTTAAAGTTGACCTTATTTAGTCTCAGGTAGACACATAGGAACAGCTGAATAAAACAGTAAATTACTCAGAGTGGAACTGATTCTGAAAACACATCTATTTCAGATATATCCCTAGACATGATTCACCTTCTCAGCCAAGAGACTTTGAGCATTTGTCACTTCAGTCTTCATTGTGAATTCTCCATTCAAATCATAATCTGTCTTGTTGACATTAATATTAACCTGTTAAATTACTCACCTCCCTAATTGTTTATTTTGATATCAGTTACCCAGTATCTTTCTCTAGATGGAAGAATATTTTATTCTGTAAACAATTCCTCTGAAATAAACAAAACCGAATAAGAGATAGGAAGGGGGAACAGAGCCTGTAACAAAACTCTAATATTTACATTTTCAATCTGGTTTTAAATATACTTTTGTCCCCAGATTTTTATGGTGGAAAAAGGCCATTTTTATACACATTTTATAGTGTATATTTTCACAAGGGGAAAAAACCCACAGACTTCAATAATGACTAGGGGGAGAAAACCCCAAGGTTATAAGGATGAATCCTTTTTGAATATATCATTCCATGCACAAATACATCTCTGATAAAATATGGAATAAAAAGTAATCAGGTAATACTTGGAAGACCAAACTGCTCTTCTAATATTCTTATGTGACTATTCAAAGTTTATCCTAAACAAATTATTATGGGTTTTCAATAACTCCCTAACCTCCTAAAAACACAGACTTTAAATATTAGCCTGGTGAGAGGGTTTCATTCTCCATGTCCTGTTTTCTGGAAATTAAATGGAGTTTACCTTATCTTCTACAAACTTCTACTGTTTCTTCTTATATTCTGCCTTTTCTTCTACTTTACTTCTTCCCTAATGCACAGCAATCTTATAAGACACATACAACTAAGGTGACTGAGTACAGGCATCTCTCTACTGCTTGTAGTAGAAGCTAAGATAATGGAGAAAAATGGTTCTTTAACAGTAGACATCACGATAGTGCATAGACCTTTATAAAAACATGAGTAATGCTTAAATTAAATAATTTGCAACTAGGAGACTCCAAATCACAAAGATCAAACATTAGCAATACCTTTGTATGTTTCAATACAGATTTAAAAATCTTAAGTTCATGCAAGATACATTGATATGCCTGTGTATAAGCACATACAGGCACACAAAGGCAGGTACACATATGCATTTAATAAATATTTGTCTGCCTTCTCCTGTTAACACACAGGTACAAAGAGAGTTTGTGTTCCATCCTGGGTGTAGCACAGATGTATACATTCTTTCTAAGAATAAGTATTAATCTTGTATATGATTTAAAACAATTAAATTTACATATATTCAACCTTTACTGTTACATTATAGTTAAATGTTCAAATTCCCTTTCCACACAGTTCCAACACCCTGCGAAATTAATGAGGTAACTTTTGATTAATTTTTTCCCTAAATTTCATAACTCTTCCCATGTATTTTTCTGTTCTATGTAATATCATAAGCTTATGGCATTTTGTCAGGCAAAAGCTTCACAAAAGAGCAGAACAGTATTGCAATAGTTATGGAAGAGGAGATAGTTAATATTAGCAATTTAATTTCATGGTCAATTATGTGCTTATAATAGTGCCTTCCAATTAAACATTCACTTGATAGAAAGTAATAATGATCTGCGAAAAAAATAATACAAGAGTTTATTAAGACATTAAAACTGTAATAAAACCATTTCTTGTTCCCTCTCTGAAGCTGGATATTTCAGGGCTATAACCAACAACATTTTTGGCTCAAGTAATGTTTTTTTCTATTTATCAATATATCTATATATAGATATATATCTATATATATTTCTATTTTCTATATATCTAAATAATACTGAACATAAAAAAAAAAAAAAAATTTTGAGACTATAAGTTCATCTAAGTGAATAACATATAAACAGAGTTCCTCAGCGTTTCCAGCATACAATCCATGCAACAACCTCATTCCTAAAAGATAAACACAAGCTGAAAGAATCTTCCAAACTACAGTTGTCTTTGATTGTTGATTAAGCTTTATAAATATAAGCACATTTATAAATGGCCTATTTACATTAACAAGATTAACAACATCTAAATATAAGGATGTTCCTGAAAGGCTTATTTGGCTTTTTACACTTATAGAAACAGCTCTGTTCATCACCTTCAAACTTTGAAGGTGAGGCAATGTCTCTTTGTACCAGAAATATGTTCAAAGTCCTCAGGACACGTTTGTCAACTTTGAACTATGTGTCCGTTACTTAAGTGGCTTTCTTTACATATCATCATCATTTCTCCACATACAATACATTCATTAATGCTTTTTTTTTACTTAGATCAATTAGCCAAGCTATTCTAAAACAAAGAATTATAAACAATAAAGCCAAAGGTAATCTCTCTCACCGCTGGATCCCTGAACTTCCAGAAAATACCGTAAGTTACCGGGAATGTCTTAGTGGAGCAGAAATACAATTACGTAGGTCAAGAATAAGAATAATCAGACTTTTCCAAGATCACAATATGTGCTTCAATCTGCAGCAGAATATTAGCTTGACAGCATACATCAGTATAGCTTTTATCCTTAAAACCCAGTGCAGATGTGAATGTCTTGATCTCACTGCTGACTTGACTTGACATGGGCTGTGTAACACTGACACCTGGGGAGTTCTACCGAGGTGCAACATTTCAGAATAGCTAAGGCAAAGAGGAAGGCCTCCAAATTACCTACAACATCATCTGGAATTCAAGTGCTTGTTATAAAATCATAGAATGTTTTTAGTTGGAAGGGACCTTAAAGATCACCTAGGTCCAATCGCCCTGCCATAGGGAGGGACACCTTCCACTAGACCACGTTGCTCAAAGCCTCATCCAAACAGGCCTTGAATGCTTCCAAGGAGGGGGCAGCCACAACTTCTCTAGGCAACCTGTTTCAGTGCCTCACCACCCTCACAGTAAACAATTTCTTCCTTATATCCAGTATAAATCTACCCTCTTTCAGTTTAAAACTGTTACCCCTCATCCTATCACTACACTTCCTGATAAAGCGTCCCTCCCATCTTTCCTGTAGCCCCCTTTAAGTACTGGAAGACTGCTATCAGGTCTCCTCAGAGCCTTGTCTTTTCCAGGCTGAACATTCCCATCTCCTCATAAGGAAATGGCTCCAGCCCCTTGATCATCTTTGTGACCCTTCTCTGGACCCACTAGAGCAGGTCCATGTCCTTATGTTGGGGGCCCCAGAGCTGGACACAGAAGTGCAGGTGGGGTCTGACAAGAGCAGAGTAGAGGGGGACATTCACCTCCCTCAACCTGCTGGCCAAACCTCTCTTGATGCAGGATATGGCTGGCTTTCTGGGCTGCGAGCACACATTGTTGGCTTGTAGTCAGTCTTCTATCCATACCCACAAATCCTTCTCTTCAGGGCTGCTCTCAATCCACTCATTGCCCAGCCTCTATTTGTGCATGGGATTGCCTTGACTCATGTACAGGACTCAGCCTTGTGGAACTTCATGAGGTTTGCACAGGCCCACCTCTCAAGGCTTTACTCTTTCTTGCTGACCATAAAAAGCGTTTATAAACTCTGCAGCATTACATTTGTATGTCATTCTGGGCTGCTTCAGAGTAAAACACCTGGGTACTCACATGCACATCCATACACACACACCCCCGATCTCTTTTCAGGTGTGGGAATAGTCCCCATCTCACAAGAGAAAGCACTTCTTTATTTTTAAAGACTATCAAAATTGTATGATCAAAATAAAATGAGGAAATTGAGGTGAAACCCAATTAATTAGTTCCTGACAAGCTGTAAATACATGCAATGCCTTTTGATTGAACTTTTTCTTCTACATAGCTTTGCTAATCAAGTGCAAATGTTATTGGTAGCTTCAGGAGATAATACTGTGAGAAAGATAACCACGCTTAGCTTTCTATGTATAACCTACAATTTCTTTGCTAAATAGCTTAAATATCTTAAATAGACACATTTGACAGAGATCGCTCCAAATACAAAACCCAACCGCTTTATTGAATAATTTGTTTGCAAGTGTCCCTTCTGTTCTGAACAAGCAGCTGGCAAGGACAGTTGTTATTCATGCAGTGGGACTTTTTCTGCAATATTTTGTTTGAAGATTCCTCACCAACATGCATTTCTGTAAGAGTTCGCCAAATGTTTAATCTTTCAGCTTCCATAGTCTGTTCAAGGACATAAGGTGAGCTAGTCACATGGTTTTTTAGTACTATAAAAATAATAAACATTCTCAGAGTTCTGTTGCCGTATTGGCAGCCACCTCTAATCCTCACCTTCCACATCAGGGCCTGTTCTACTTGAAATGCCATGTAATTGAAATTACAAGCTTTTTGCTTCCCATGGCAGTTGGCCAGCACATCTCACGCTAAACTTTATACTAAAAAAATGGTAGTTTAGTTACCTTACACATAGATTTTTTGTTTACAGGCAAGAGGGAAGGAGGAAATATATCGTCACCTGGGAATACTTTTTTTCTAAGTTTTGGTCCTGTTTTATTTACCGTTATTTAGACTAATACTTTTGCCATGCTCAAGAAACCAAAATTTTAAGACAGGTAGAAATAAGGCACTCATTGATTATTTTGGTATTTTTACATATTTGTTTTAAAGTCCAGAAAAATCTTTCAATTTAAAAATACATTTTAGAGGATTAAATATTTTCAAATAAGAGTATTTTCACTCCAGTAGACTTCTGCCTCATGAAAGGTCTCCTTGGAAGCACTAACCACACACTGCATGCAATGACTGCCAGTGGGGCTGATGAACTGATCTCATGAGGAGTGGGGGCCTTTCTGGAAGCAGTCTCTGGGGGTCTGGGCAGGAAGACAGGGCAGCCCCTGATGCTATCAACATAATACCAGCAAAAAGAATACCAGCAGGTAAGAAGTGAAAAAAATTTTTGAGTACTTCACATGCTTTCCAAAGTAAAAGAGAATTTTGAAAGAAATAATTATTTTGCAGCTGTATGTACAAAATACTATGTCTATTTTATGGAATTTATTTTGCATGAGGGGGTCCAACCAAAAAGGTTCAAGGTATGTAATTCAAATTACTTGCTTGACAACTTGCAAGAAATGTTACTTATTTCCCAAGAGCCTTAATATTTATGCTCTTCTACTATCTTGTATTGCTAATTTAGCTAATAGTAATTAAACACATATTTGCAGGTTTTTTTGACTAATGGTGGAAGAGTTGCACTGATTAATATTATCTGATATTATTATTTTTACAGAAGATTTACAATTTAAAAATTTAAAAATTTCACTTTATGTGCCTGAATTTCCATATACTTACAGAAGTCAACTTGGATTTGAAAACTTTTCTATCAGAAAACACTAATTTTGTGTTTATAATATATAGATATGTCCTTTACAATTCATACTACCTCACAGGCATATTGCTGTTGTCCCTGATGTGGCAGTGGATCCTTAAAATACTTTTTAAAACGACTAACATGTTAAATGCTATTCAGTAAACCCAGTCCAGCAAATAATTTATAGATTTAGTTAAATACTGAAGTGTTAGTGATTTAGAGTTGTCGATTATACTCAAACATGTACAAGAAATGAAGTTACTTCTCAGCATTTTTCCTAGGGAAAATAGCAGGAAAAGCTAGGAAAATTTCTAACAATTATAATTTAAAACATGTATCACCAGAATGTAGCTGTATTCAATGTATATTGATAGCAAGAATTAAAAGATTAATTTTCCTTGTGCATGAAGCCTCAAGACATCTCACAAATTGAATTACCATGTGATAAATACAGAAAATCCATGTATGTATTCCTTCTAGGAAAGCAACTGTAAAGTTCCCAAGCAGTAGGGAAAACAAGAGAAAATTTATTTAAAACAGAACACCTTTATAATATAATTTATTGGAGTATTTTTCCCACAGTAATAAAGAGCAAAAAGTCAAGGCAAATTCATGCAGAAATGCCTTTTGCAGTTGGTCAACTCTTTTTTCCACAGTTTCTGTTACACTTGGATTGGTTTGCTTTACATGGATAATTTGCAAAGAAAAATACACCTTTTTATGTGCACATGCAAGGCAAGATGAGTGAATGCAAAGATTCACATAAAAAAACCCAGTATGAGTCCTGTTAGATCCAGGTGGTAAAAGAAGCAACTCAGAGGGAAGGCAAATGCTACTCAATGCAAATTGCCCAGTGCATGTACCCTCTTTCTTTCTGTTAGTCACTGTAAATTTAGTAACTTCCCCCGATACCATATTTTTCCATTTCTGTCAGAATTCCAGCCCACATCATTTTTTCCTAGTATCACTTCAGTGTTTTCTTAAACCTTGCTAGCCAAATATTTATAAAACTCATTTACAGAAACATAAAGTAAAATAGGACTCTAAGTTCACCACAGTGCAAAAATCTCAACAAAAAGCTTTGCATTTTGCCTAGCACTTTTTGTTACACTAAATATTTGTCAGAAAATGAGCCCTGCAGTAAACTAGGATCTCTAAGGACATTCCGATTGCTTGCTTCCGCTTTGAATCCTTGCAAAACTATTGGGAAGATTACTGATTCCTGTAAATACCTCAAACTGCTTTTTGCTATCTTTACAATTTTATTCATTCAGTATGCCTTTTTCAGGATTGTGTAGCACTGAAAACTTAAGTTCTCAATTTTTCAAATATCACCTCTCCGTGAAAAATAAAGCGTAGCAAAAGTTTCTATTAAAAAAGGTTCAAAGGAAAAAGATCTAATTACAAGAACTAAGATATTCTTCAGAAATAAAACAGTAAACATGTACAATATTCCAATAAAATCGTAAGGTAACCATAGTACAAATTACTGAGCCATGTTAGGCATAGATGTTGCCTATTTCTTCTAAATAGCAATATCCAGATTGCTTTATTCTCCACACAGCTCTTTTCTAAAGATCCTTATGCATAATTCTTGCTGCTTTATCCCAGTTTTTCTCAAAACACTTCTCTTCTGAAGGCCAAGGCACTTTTAAAGAAAATTTGTCAAAGATACATGAATAGAGAGAAATTTATGATAATGATCCATTTAACTAGCAACAGACTCAAATTACCCTATTGGAATGCAGTTCCCGTATTAAATATGGCACACCTTGAACCAGATCAGGAATTTTTACATGTAATGCACACATTTGAGTGAATGCCATGAACCAATTTGTCCAATTTATGAGAAATGTCCAATCAACATCATATTTATTCTATTTTTCCCTCACCCTGTATCTCATATAGTATCTCATATCTCATATAATATCTGAAAATAATTTCAAGTCACGAGAATGTATTTCGGTATCAATTCTGAAGTAATTTTACAGGCATATTTCTTACTGTTTTGAATGATTTGTGAGAATCCATTGCAAGAATGCATTTATCTTCACAGCCTTCCTATGAGGTACCTGTTTCACCTCTATATTTCATATGTCAAGATTGTCAAAGAATAAGTCTTACTGGAAGTTATTAAGTGACCATGGAATAGACCTCTTTTCCTTCAGAGCCCTAAAAGGCAACAACACCACTTGGATTGTTTTTTTCTTTTTGAGGAGATACAGTTGCAGACAAACATAGTGTTAGATAGCTGAATCTTATTCTGAAAAACAAGCCATTTTAAAGAGATAAAAGTACACAATCAGCTAGCTACACATTATTTCAGCAAGAGCTTTAAGATACAAGACACAAAAAAAACCCAAAGCAGATGAACTAACAGTTACTGCTATATGGCTCCTTAGTAACTTAGGCAAAAGAATTTTCCAGGAGCTCAGGAAAGTGAAGCTTGCTGCCTTCAAGCTAGAGACAGATTGGATGGGCAGAGCAATGGCTGCAACTGCTTTTTTTGCCTTCTCTTTGCAGCACTGGCAGCAACAACAATAGCCAGTGTGTCTTTCAGGGATTCAGTCCAGGCAACTTGACTGCCTCTGGCAGTCCACTGCTCAAGGCAAACTAACCTATGCCTAGAAGTATCAGAGCATTAAATGATACATGTACATATTGTTTGTCCATTTGTAAGCATGCACACACAGAGTATATATATATATATATATATATATATATATATATATATATATAAATACTTAGCCGAAGGCTGTACATTTCTGTAGCAAGATTTTCCTAATAAACATAATAATCTCTTGTTTTCCTTATATCTTTATTTTTCTGTGCAATTCAGTTTATTTGCTGTTCTTTCCCTATATTACATGTCTCCAGAACTGATAAATCAAAGCTGGTAGCTGCAGGTCCAAATCAATAAGAAAAACATGGGTTCAGAAACTGACGCAAAATTTATTATACCTCTCTGTTCACTGGTGTGAAGCAGAAAGGAGGCTTAAGAAAGAAATTCAAGGCAATGACAGCTGAAGTTCTGCTCATTACTCCCTTTGCTCAGTATGTGCAAATGCTCTGTGAGGTTCTTGCACTCCAAGCTCTCAAAGAGCTACAAGAATTGAACTGGAACTCCGTATCTGCCTACTACTTGGATAACTCTGGTTGGAAACACTACATATTCAGTATTATTTAGCTTTATTGGGAGTACTTAATTAGCCACCTCAAAGACTGCAGGATCAGTCTTCCTTGTAATTTTTTTTTTTCTTTAATACTGCCCTATTTTCCTTAGCTAACAGAGAACTTCTTTTCACTTTATAAACACTTAAGTGTGCTATAAAGCTGTATTGCTCTGTATGGTTGAATGGAAATTAATATGTCCTCTTACAGCTGTCTAAAATCTTGCAAAAGCAAAAAACTATTGTCAAGTTACTTGCTTTAGAAAAAAATCAATCTCTTCTTTAATCTGTACTCATTTCTGATGCAATACCACTAGCACCAAAATTCTGATTATATAATTTTTCAAATTTTATTGCTGATTATATTTTCTGCAAATGCAAATATTTTCTTAAATATCAAAATAACTGATAAAAGTATTACCAAGCATAATACTGCATTCTTAAAAAATAGCCATACATTTTAAATAGACACGTTATTAGTTTTCAAGGAAATGTTAACAAAAATCTACATTATAGTTGAGATATTATAATGTCATATTTCATCATGAAATATAGAGTTTGAATTATTTTGTTCTCTTAATTTTATAAAATTGAATATTATCTGGTAAAATGGATATTTGACTAACATTTAAGAACATAAAGGCATAGTAAAAAACGACTGCACTTTCAATGGGAGCTATGCATGTTAAGTTCAACAACATATGGTTTTGTATGAGATTATAATAATTTATTTCAAAATATCACCCTTCCTAGAATGAAAAAGTTAAAACAGCCAGACAACTCAAAATTCTGAAAAGTTATGTAGATGACAGTGCTGGCAAGCACAACTTTTAAATTTATGCAAAATCTAATTTTTATAAACGTATTTTTTTAAATTACAGGACTATCCATAAGGGAAGATACTTACAGATCCTGACACTTGAGGGACACTCTGAAATTCATCAGTATCTTCTATAAGTGTTTCAACCCTGGGTACCTGAGCTGTTCCAGAGAGGTAGAAGAGAAGTAAATCACTCTAATTAAGTAAGCATTAGTCACTTTGAAAATAAAATGCCTACAAATTAACAGCTGGGAAGGTAAATGTGGCTACTGTAAATGCACTGCTTTTCAGTTACACTTCAATGGATTTTAATTTATGTCTGATTATAATCTATAATCTTAATGCAATTTGGAACAGTGTCTCTAACACAATTAGAGTGATAAGCAAGCTTCCTTCAGCTGCCAAGGTGTCTCATAGGTTATTTATTCTTTTTAGTATCAAAACTAAATATTGGTTGTCCTTTACACAGGTGAGTAGTGGATCTTCAGCTTTAATAAAATCAATAAAATTAAATGTAATTAATTCTGTTAAACTAATTAGAATATAGTTAAAATCCTTGAAGTAAGAAGTTCTTCTCACTTTAGTCAATGTTTAAAAGCCATGGAAGCTACAATTTTTGCCCATATTGACACATTTGTAAAACATGACTTGGTGAGAAGTCTAGAAAGCTTCTTTGACACATCCATAACAGCTTAAAACAGAATTTATGTACCTATGTCTGAGAAAGCAATCTCCAAGTAACATGCTATGAAATTCCACTCTTTGCCTGACAGTCTGTTCATAAGCAGCCTAAGAAAATAAGATGCCCTGACCTTCCCTAGGTTCTACAGTTATTCAGACACAGTAGGGATGTCCTTATGTTTCCAGAGTGCCCTGATTTAACATCTCAGACTACATTTACTATAAAGACAGAACTATACTGAAGTATTGCAACTATGGTTACCACAATCATTGCAAACACAAACGAAAGCAGAGAAAGATGAGTTGATGATGATGCAAAGTTGTGGTCAGAGAACTGTGCAGGAATTGGGAGATGATGCCACATTTTTGCCACTGTCATCTCTAGTTCCCAACCCAAATTCCCACATATTTGCACCCTTACTAATTTTTTACACCGATCATGCAGTTCCATCTGGAATAGCACTATATGTGTTTCATACATTCCTATTTCTATTGAACATCCCCAATTTCAAACTCTTCTTCTAAATCCAAACGTCTGTTTTGAACTTTCTAGCATACTGGCACTTTAAAGGAAAAAAATGTAGAAGATACACCTCCTAGTCTTTTCAAGTTTCTTCAAAGAGAAACTTTCTTGTTTCTACTGGATAGAAACAGGAGCTGGCTAACTGCAAATAATAGAAAACAGTGACTCCTAATAGATAGGGAATGAACTACTACTCCCCCCAACCTAAAACACAGACTGGGGATTGACAGATGCAGATTTTTTTACTGGATCTATCCTGTTGCAGTGCCTATCTTTTGAAGCCCATCTGTACAGAACAAGAGCAAGGCTTAATTGAGGACTGATTCAAGAGACAAACCTGGCAAGGCTTGGCATCTACAGGGGGTTTACTGTGCGGTCACTGAAGCTGCTTCTTCTAATCAAAATCAAGAACCTAGCTATCAAATTCTTCCCTTTGTTCTTTCCTGTGAAGTGGTCCAGTGGGAAAGAGAAATAGTTTTGAGAGGTATAGTTTAAGACAATAAAAAGAAACTACAGGATTAAAGTGACTTGTGTTCTCCAATCTTGAGACCTGATTCCCATCTCTCATTTTTACTACTTAGATCAAATACAACTCTGTCCAATTCAGCAGGATTATACTAGAGGGAAATCAGTGTAGTGGTTAATTAGAACCAGATCCAGATGGAGTCAGTATAGTGCCTGATGCTGCAGATGATCTGTTTATATAAGCTATCACATTGACTTTATTAGGTGGAATTGCTTTAGTAAGGCTTATTTATAAGGGCTGTTAGATCAGATATGTTGCCAATTACTTCTGAACCTAGTTCATCTGAAATCCACAAGAGAGACGCTTCAGATCTAACAACTTAACAATTTCCCACTAACCCAGAAACAGATCATTATCTAAAGAAAGCTACCCTCAACTTTGCTGTGCACCAGCACCTTGCTTGCATGTTCTTGAACAAATGGTTTACATCAGCACTTCCCAATCCATAGTTTTCTCTTAGTAAGGTCATTGGTACTGATAAGTAAGAGCAGAAATAAATTCAAATAAACCTGATAAGTGAAGCCTGTTAGTTGCCTTTTCAGTATATAACACATTCCTAAGGGGACATAACTAAAATAAAGTGCAACATGATGCCTACGTTACTTAGGGTTTTCTAACAATATCTTTAGCAGTCTCTTTTATCATCTTCTCACACATAATATTTATCGGAAATAAATATCAGATGCACAGAAAACAAGTGATATGCTGCATTTATAGGAAAGACTGATAGAATGGGCAGTTGCTTGAGTTCTGTGCCTGTTTCTAGTCTGTGCCTACTTGCAAAATCCAGCTGTGCTTTTTTTCAAATCAAAATGTACTACTAGCCAACATTTCAGGAAGAAAAAAAATATTTAGAAAGGCTGAACATTTCTGAGCTTGCCCCTTGACAGAAATTTGGCAGTACCTCACTGTTGACCTCAGTCCTTTTGCTCTAGGGGCTTTGCTGTTTTCTAGATATATGACTAAAGGGTTCATGTATCTTCAGACATGAGATAGATGTGTTTATAACAACATGAATGTCATTGCCCCTCCCACCTATCTAACTTTTACTCCCTATATTTTTATTGGAGGTGTTTTTTACAGGAATGCATTCTCCATCTTGTCTATATCCATATGGACTACAGAGTAGATAGAAGCATATAAAGCGGTCCAAGTTACAAGGGCTACAGAACTCTTGTGCTTGATACTCTGTGACCATGAAAGATCCAGCTTCATTATCACACAGCATCCACCTCTTTCTGACAGTGTCACCTTCTTTAATCTGGGTGCTTCTGCCACTTAGCAACAGTGTACTATTTTATTGAAGCCTACAGTTTCAGAAGATGTCATGGCATATTTCTAGTTCAAGAACAAGGGTACACAGGAAGGAAGAAGGAAGGCAGAGATCTGTTCAAAACAAATTGTATCAGGAACTATAGAGCTTTTTCCTACACATATGTCTTACCCCTCTACTTGTTCCTGATGCAATAATCTGATGCTTGCATATCCCCCTTACTTATGCCACACAAGTTACCAACCCCTCCCCTCCTGGGGATTACTCTCATAACAGAAGAATTTTGCTTTCCTTTCACAAGGCTTGAGTGCAGTCACCAGTCTGGGTCTCTCTTGCTAACAATCTTCATCAAGCTCGTAAATACATCATCTTTTGAGATTCTGAGTCCCCTATTAATTTTTTTAATAAAGTGATCAATGGCAGATGAAAGGAAAATAAATGGCATGACTGCATGAAACCATGCATTCTCACAAAACCAGTTTTAAAATATTTATCTTTAAAGACATACTAGTTACTAATGCTGACTTAATGAGGCAAGAGAAATGAGTGAAAGCTCAGGTTGCCTTCATACCTAATGGCACACCTAATAGCACTAAAATGCAGACAGTAGGATAATTAAAACGAATAAGAGTTAGTTCCTATTTGTTTTGCATTAATTAATCAACATAGCCAAATTGTCTGTGGCTGCTGAAAACTAAACTGCAAATCAAACCCTCCAATTAATAGACTCATCTGGTTCTGCCCAACAGTAAGGGAATGGACCGAAAGATTTATCTTTGCAGATTCTCTGTCCAAAGCTCTATTCCTTTCTGTCTCTATTCCACGGACAGCTAAGATAAAGCTAACCTTCATCAACTTAATGTTTCATAGGAAAGCAGAGCATTCTCTGACAAGATATCCCTTAGGAAGTGCCTTTTCCATTAGATTTCAGGTGCTATTCTGTTCCAAAACCTGAGCAGAAATTGAAATAAGGCTGAGTCCTGACTGCAGATTAGTGCAACGTATGATTATGTTTGTATGGAGAGAAAAAACGTCCTTCAGAGCCATTGTATAAACTCCTTTTTATTGTATTTTAATTCTAGTTAGTGGTGCTTGGAGAGATCAGAAAAGTGTTTCTCATTCTTAGTTTAAAAACAGGGGAGAAATTCTATAACTCCTTTTTATTTTTACTGCACATTATTTGAATCCTGTGGATGCATTTGTAGTATTAAATTAAATATTTCCAAGACCATTCTTTGGCATAAAGGCCAACCGGCAATGAACAGCCCATGTCTATGCTGTTAAGCTATATTACATCCGAAATAAGGCACTAACATACAAACTGTCTACTAAGAATGTATCCTGGCCCAAGGCAGCTCTCAAAATATGCCTATGAATTATTCAGGAGTGCTAATTTGCCATGATAAAAACCATCTTAGGCACTCTTCTAACAGATTTGAAGTGTAAATTATTGAGTTCAAATGCCCAGGAATACTCTCTGGAAGTGTTGAATATTCTTTTACAGACATAACCTCTATTCTTAAATTCAAGATGTTGGTGTTTGGGTTTTTTTTATAAACAGCAAATATTTATATAACTTACCATCAGAGTCTGACACTGCTGACTCAGATGTTTGAGATACCATGGAGACATCTTCTGGCCTTTCTGTCAAATTATCTCCTTGCAATCTAAATTGTGGAAAAATGGGAAGAAAACATTTGCAATCATATACCATAGATAAGACACAGAAGAGTGTTATCTCTGACTACATGCCCTACTCACAACATTGTCCTAATTAAAAGGGTAGCTTTGCTGAATATCCAACATCCATGGTTCAATCATATCATCCCAGATTGTCTAGTAAGCAAAACTAGCCTCTAAGAAACACTCAACTGAATCTCAGCTAATGTATTTTTGTACGACTTATTTTAACAACAGTGGTGTTTTGGTGATATCGTGTGCATATGAAACTGCAATCTTCCTTCACTACATTCAAAAATATTTCAATTGAATAGGACTGTACTGTGTGTCCATGTCAAGGTGTTGGCAGTGGGGGACTGCAGGGGTGACCTTGGTGAGAAGAAGCTGGGGCTGCCCTGTGCCATACACAGGTGGTTCCATCTGGCTTCAGAAGACCCACAGCAGGACACAGCTGAGACCCTCAGCCAAAATGGTGGTAGCCCTGGAGAAAACAAGGAAGAGCAAACAATGCCACACAGGCAGAAGAGCAGGGAATGGAAAGACTGAGAAACAGCAGAGGGAACACCAAGGTGAAAGGAGAAGGTGCTCCACACTCTGGAGCACCTACTCCCTGCAGCTCATGGTGAGGAGCACACCAGAGCTGATATCCACTGCAGCCTGTGGAGGACCCACACCAGAGCAGGTGGATATGTCCTGGATGAACTGCGGCTCACGGAGAACCCACAATGGAGCAGATTTTTTTCCTGAAAGACTGCAGCCCATGGAGAGAGTCCACGCAAGAGCAGGTGAAAACTGCAAGGAGGAAGAAGAGGCCGAGAGGCGTCGTGATGGACTGACCACAACCCCCAATTCCCCATCCCCCCTGCACCACTCAGTGGATGAAGAGTCTGAAGTGAAGTTGGGAAAGGGAGGAGGAAAAGTGTGGGTTTAATGTTTCTCATTCTCATTACCTAAGTGGATTTTAACTGCTAATAAATTAAAATCTTTTCCTCAGGAATTTTCCTCAAGTCAAGTCTGTTTTGCCCACGACAGTAACTGGTAAGCAATTTCCATGTCTTTATCTCGACTCACAAGCTATTTCATCCTATTTTCTCTCCTCGTCTTGCTGAGAGCAGTGAGCAAGCGAGTGGCTGGGTTGGGGGCTGGCCCTTAACCAAGGTTAACCAACTAGAGGGAAATACATGCAAGAGTATTTCCTCCTCCTTTGTTACTTTTTAAAAGAAAATACAGTCATTACAGCAGGCTTCATCTTCAGGCTTTCCCCCTCCATCAGCTGACTACAATGCCTTGACAGCAATTTACAAAAATAGTCCTTGTATCTGTTCTTTTAAATAAGCATCCCAAGAGTCCCACCATCCTTCTTCAAGCTCTTTATGAATCCTGAGTAGATTCTGCTCTGAAGAAATGGTTTGTAGCTCTTAACACAATATAACTTCCATTTACATAAAGGTTATCTTACCTTGAATTTATTCAGACATGAAAAGAATAAGAAAAATGCAATTTAATTTTGCAAAGCCCAGGAATCATAAAAATGCACTGAAGTAAAACCTTGGGGAAAGAAATAACTTATCTCTTATAAAAAGTTCCTTTCACTCTGTAGTCTCACTCTCTGCAGCTGCTTTACACTAAACTTTGAATTAATCTTTGAAACCAAGCAGAACCCCCATATCTGCCCTATCTGAATTTCACATTTTAGGACTCTCACAGTTATCCAATATATTTGGATCTTAAGTCCTATATTTGCATCTTCTAAAAACCATTCCTTCCCCCACCCCCCACCCCCATTACTTTATCTCCTTTATTGCCCCTGGAATGGTTTACTTATGACGGAAAGCTCAAAGTAAATTCATAATGATTCTTACCTGAGGCAGTTCCATAGAAACAAAACTCCTCACAGGAGCAAGGTGTAAAACTTAGAAGCTGTAAACCTAATTTTGAAAATTGCTTCTATGAATCCTTTATAGCTCTATACCTGGTTTGTAATGCTCTAGTTATCAATTATTTAAAAGCCTAACTTGTCAAACAGGTTCTTCTAAAGATGACAGTCAACCAGAAACAAATAACTTTGCACCATTACCATAAAGATATTAAAACAGGGAGAAAACAAATTGCAAACGAAATAACCATGTGAAAAAGGAAGATCCCAAAAGTCACATAAATTTCCTTTGCATTAAAATTGACCTGTTGTTCTTCATTACATACATACACATGTTTACTACAAACATGTATTCAAGCTTATAGGGATATGCATGGGATTGCAGGAACCAGAAATAATGTACTCTTCTCTGCAGACATGTTGATAGCTTATTTGTGTTTAATTAAAAGGAAAACTACAACATTCTCTGCTTATACTGCAATCATAAAAAAAAAATCTCTATAAGTAGGAGCTCCTTCTTTTATCCCGTCAGAATATTCAAGATTTTATATGTTCTGACTCTCAGCTTTCATAAATCCAAACAAGACATGAACTGAAATTATTCTCATCTTATTCCAGAAATTACATACATCTAAGTGACCCATTGCCTCATGAAAAACATGCAAAAAAAAAAAATCTTTTCGATGTATCTAGTCAGAAAAGCTATTTCAAATTATTTCCCCTTGTAGGAGGAAACAGCTGGGTGAACTGGGTGGGTGAACAAGATGTTTGACATACCTGGACCTCATTTTCACATCCAATTTCAACTTATTTATGTATTTCTTACATGTGGATTCCTATTGGAATATAATTCTCATGTGACCCAAGCAACAAAAAAGTCACAAACACTACTGCTCACCAAAAGAATTCTGTTACTTGAACTATTCTGATTTTTTCTTCAACAGTTAACACTATACATAAGACACCTCCGCAGCAAAATGAAAACACTTAAAAATTATTGATCAATAGATTAGAAAGAAACATATGTCTAGAAGAGCTTCTGAATGCTTAACAAGCTCATTATATAATCAGAGATATATTTTCTAATCTGTCCTTGTTTATGCTACTTTCTTCTCTGGTTCATTCTTGCTGTATGTCTTCCAAGAAAAGTGTGTTGCACCATGCTGCAAGCATCAGTAACATTGGAAGGCCTAAACTATGAGATCCACATATCTGTCCCCTGGTACTACAAAAGCATTTTTATCTCCAACAATTTTTCTTGCAGACTAGTCGTACAGAGAAGTGTAAACTCCAGGGCAGACTTGATTCTTTATTGCCAGATACCAGATAGAAATTTGTTTAGCAAAAAAAAAGGTAAAATGATGATCAAAATGTTGTGTTGGAACTTTTCATCCATGTTTTGATTATAAAAAGAGCAATGTATATGACAGTCACATCCTTGTTCGCAAAGCAACCTAAAAAGACTTGAACTTTTCCAAACTGGTGGCTAGCTTTGAAAATCTTGGCTGTTAGTTTCAATTTGTACTCTTAAAAAAACCCAAACAAACAAACCCCAAATTATCTAAAAACTACTATCTTATACTTTATGAACTCTTTCAGTTATTAACCAAAACATTATTTCAGCTATTAATTATTTAATGGGAGTCTAAACTTGATACCTGATAGCCAACATTAACATTTTATTCTAGATACATTGCTTATAGTGTGATCTCTTGCTTAGAGGCCATTATTTCAGTTACATTCAACCAGCTGCATGTTGGAGCTTCAAGAGCTACAAAGGCAAACAGCCTCCAGGCAAAGAGTTCAATTTCCTTTGACCCAAAAATGCATTCTGTAGGATCTGTTCCAAGAAAATCATCAAGGACTTCAGCACCGAAGACATTTTGACTAAGTTCTACAGGATGGGTGCAGCAGCATTATACCAGGTCTATCACTAGAAACAAGCTTGTGGGTGTGTGAACCACAGTTGCACTGCCAGTATGATTTAGAAAATATGATACTATAAGAGTATGTAAACAGGGGACAAAAGGATTTAATCTACATTCCTTGAATAAACCACAGCATAATAAAATCCTACATTGCCTCACCAGAGGACAGAAAGAAATAGAGTCAAGATTGAAATTGTAGATTTTTTTTTATCCACTACTTTAAAAGGGTCTTTTCACGCTCCTGAACAATCTATAAGCACACACAGTATTATCTAAGAGATGGCAGTGACTAAAGTCAGTGAAAAGAAAATATTTTGACTCCTTTAGGATTCAGATTAGGAAAATATTTCCTCCTGACTTGACATCTGAAAAAACAGTGTTTTCTACAAATGTTTAAGATTTATCATCTATCAAAGATCTTATTTCCATGTAAGTTGCCTTTGTCTACTATATTAATTATTCTATTAGTGATGGTGAAGTATTTGGAAGTAGGAATAACCTACCAAAAAAAAGA
Organism: Athene noctua; assembly: GCF_965140245.1. Taxonomy (NCBI): domain Eukaryota; kingdom Metazoa; phylum Chordata; class Aves; order Strigiformes; family Strigidae; genus Athene; species Athene noctua. The sequence continues at coordinate 37,715,726 of NC_134038.1, forward strand.
AACCAACTTTTTTTTTTTTGTCTAAAAGTTCAGTCATCTTAAATTTTCACTATAAAAACAGCCTGCACAAAGGTGATACAGAACAAATGTTGCAGTTTTGATTCAGTAACATTTATCTAAGCAGATTACTCTTTGGTTTAAAATTACACTCATGTTAAGTACATTGCTGAACTTGAGCTTTCTCTCTTAAAACACTGATTGTTGGAGAACAGGGCATGTCATCAATATGAGGGTATAACAATTCGATATTTCAATAGAAGCCACCTACTTTATGAGATGAAAAAATACTAAGATAAAACTGAAATGAAAATTAGAGTAACTGATTTACGTTGTGTAACCTCTCACCAGTGAAGCCATGTGAAATAACCTACATAAGGCCACATTCTGACTAATATGACAACCTCTTTTTGAACATCTTCAGTACTTCCCTAGCAATTTTGAGTGCCCAGCAACACCCCAAACACATTGTTCTGTGGTATCACAATTACCAACAGTCTTTAACAAAACACTTGTAAATCCCTGTGATTACAGAGGTGGAAAACAACTCACTGGTTCATTCATTTCATCCTGCAGGCAGTGCAAGAAGCAATACCCTAGAGAAGTATCATATACTAGTTCCTACTCTAGCTCCATTTGTTGCAAAAAAAAAAAAAAAAAAAGTAAAGTAAAGCAGACTAATGACCATAAATGTTTCAACTTATTTCCATTTTCAAGATGACAGAATGTTCCAGGGGAATTTTACACAGATTAAATATGCAGCATGTAAGTATCTGTAACATGAATTTAGTGACAGGGACATTGTAAACCATGCAGGTGGGCTAAGGATTCAGTGCAGATATGCGTTTCCTGCTTGGTAGATGAGATCTGTTGACTGGCTGTTTGGTGGAGTCCAGCTGGAAGAGACAGATCAAGTGATATGAATTCTCAAGCTTCTCTTGTGCCTGACCTTTCAGAAAGACCCATTCTAGCACTCAAAAGAAAGACTTGAGCTTTTCTGATGGCACAACTTAATGAGGAAATGTCGGATGGACTAACTTTATTTCCCTTCACAGCAACCTCCTCATCCTCCCACTCTGTTTTCAAAGCCACAAAAACATCCCTGTGGCAATCCAATCATTACTATCAGGAGAAAACACTGAGTGCATCTTGATCTTTCTTCTAGCATTACGTAGCAGCTGGAAATAAATTGGCACAGTATGAGCAATCATTCTGCAGGATCAGCCTTGCTTTCAGCATATCATTTGTGTCTAGATTTTACTGTCTGTTTGAAGCAGATTATAGAGTCAGATTCTTCCATGTATTTCCATAAAGCAAAGAGTATTCTGTTAGTACTAAAGACGGAATGATTAAGTAGTCTGAATGCATACGTGCTGTAAGGCTTTTTTAAAGTCAACAGTGAGATTTCTATAGCAGCAACATATTCCCCATTAGATGACTTTGATAAACTAAGAGTGTTCAGTTTAGTTTCTGAAGTTTACCAGTAAGTCCTTTTGATACTATAACACATGCAACTTAATTATGCCAAGAATATTACAGTTGTAGCTATGTACATAATTTTCTCTAATTACAACTACATAGAAGTAGACGCAAGAAAGGACCCTTATATAAGGAAGGTCTGTTCTCTGCAATATGCAAATCTTTGAAATGGCATCTACTTTTTCTAACACTGTTCATTAGGACATATTTCTTGGTGATTATTTCTTCTCATCAAACTGATATCACTTAAGCAGACTGTGTGATAAAAACTGTCACTACTATCTGAAAGTCAGTCCTTCCCAAAAAGTTACATATTTGAAATGAAAATAAATGCTGACAGTACCCAAAGTCAGTTGAGTTTATCACTCTTCTTTATTGTAATCAGCTACATGGCATGTTATCACATGTCCCCATTCTTTCTGTGTGACAGAACTAGTGGTCTTGTTTTCAAATCTCTCTGATATCTATCAATATCCAATTTACATGACCTATTAAGTGGACAGCTTCTTGACATTATGTTAATTGCTGCTTTAGAAAGATGTTAAATTGATGAGCTCACTTAGAAGCTGAAAAGAAAGAGAAAAAGATGATCCTACAAAACAATTCACCAAATCACAGAATCATCAAGGTTGGAAAAAACCTTGAAGATCATCTAGACGAGCAGTTAACCTAACACTGACAGTTCCCAACTACACCATATCCCTCAGCGCTATGTCGACCGACTTTTAACACCCCCAGGGATGGGGACTCCACCACCTCCCTGGGCAGCCCATTCCAATGGCCAACAACCCACTCTGTAAAGAAATGCTTCCTAATATCCAGACTAAACCTTCCCTGGTGCATCTTGAGGCCATTCCATCTTGTCCTATTGCTTGTTACTTGGTTAAAGAGAATCATCCCCAGCTCTCTGCACCCTCCTTTCAGGGAGCTGTAGAGGGCGATGAGGTCTCCCCTCAGCCTCCTCTTCTCCAGACTAAACACCCCCAGTTCCCTCAGCCGCTCCCCGTACGACCTGTGCTCCAGACCCTGCACCAGCTCCGTTGCCCTTCTCTGGACACGCTCGAGTCATTCAATGTCCTTTTTGTAGTGAGGGGCCCAAAACTGAACACAGGAATCGAGGGGTGGCCTCACCAGTGCCGAGGACAGGGGTAAGATCCCTTCCCTGTCCCTGCTGGCCACGCTATTGCTGACACAAGCCCGGATGCCATTGGCCTTCTTGGCCACCTGGGCACACTGCTGGCTCCTGTTCAGCCGGCTGTCAATCAACACCCCAGGTCCCTCTCAGACTGGCAGCTCTCCAGCCACTCCTCCCCAAGCCTGTAGCGCTGCTGGGGGTTGTTGTGGCCCAAGGGCATCCCCCGGCATTTGCCTTTATTGAAATTCAATTCCTTATATAAAACCAAAATCCATCTAACCGAATCCTAAAATGACTAATTATAATTGGTACCTAATAAAGTGTATGCATAGTGGGGATGTAAGGAGAGAGTAATGCCAGAGAAGCTGCGATTTCTCCATTTATACCACCCCTAAAAAATGCAGTAGCTCTCATACAGCTGCAGAGTTTCTAGAAAATAGGACACCAGAATTAAACTATACCTTGGAGAAAAAAGGAGCAGGAAACAGTTGAGGAAGCTGAATTAAAATTGGGTTTTTCTCCACGATTTAAAGTTGGCATGCATTTACAGATTTGAAATTCGTGTAAACACTTATGCTTGAGCACAACAGATTTTTAAGAGGTAAAACAATGTCCTGCTTTGAGGGCAACTATGAGTATGCCTGTATTTGGGTGTGTACATGACTGCAGGTACAGATGCAGGACAAGCTCCTACTTAACAAGTCCTCCAGTGCACTAAATAGAAGACATTCATAGTGTATGCCTACATGTCAACACTGTTGATATTCTTAAAATTAGCAGTAAATGAAATTAAACTCAACACTACAGTAGAATGCTACAATTAAAAAAAAATTCACCATTCTCGCAATTATTAGTGGATTAGAAGAAAAAAAATAAATCCAAGGACTGTATCAGATTCATAAAAACAATTAAAAACATTTAACCACAAGCATATGTATTATCTAACAACAGGGCCTAATGAGAAGGAATAAAGTATCCTGAAAACAAAGAAATGGAAATGTTTCTGATACCTAATCAGAAACATTAACATGTATGCTCTGACATGTTCTTTGTGTAAACTACTAATTCAAAGTATGTGCATTATAAATTGTCTTGTGCTAGTGTGTAGTAAAGGCTATGCTTTAGGAAATGTTTGTGTCAAATCCAATACTAAACAGGAGAGGAGATTCACCTTCAGAGGAGGGTGATTGTTTGCTCACAGACAGAGGAATTGGGATTGTATTTCGATTAATACTATTGTCTTCCAGAAATATCACTTAACTCAAATAACCAAATTCCCGTTCTATTCCTCCTAAAAATGAACCAAAAAACCCAAACAGAAGAAGGGTCATAATTTTTGACCAAACTGTCCTTTAATCCCCAAATAAACAACTACAGGCAAGAGTTATATAATTACTGTGTGTGTGGCTGGCCTTCAAAATCTGGTACAAGCCTATGGGACTTCTTTTTAAACATAGCAAACTAGAGCTGGATAATTTGCTCAAATTCTGGTGATCCCCAGAGGTGAACAACAACAGAAACTTTGAAATTCCACTTGAGAAGAAACCCTGAACACCTGTTGTTTCAAGAGAATGCTTCTGCTGTCTTTTTAGTAATAAAGAAAAATTCCTCCAGGTGTTCCAAGACAGTAAAGGGCACTCCCGGAGGAGGAAGTGGGAAGTTTCATGTCTCCATGCCATTCTCTCTGCTCTGCCCTGGGTCAGCTAAATTTTGTTGAATCCAGATAATTTCTGTAAAACATTTTGGTTTCTGTGAAGCATTATTTCTTAAAGAACACACATTTCATTGGGAAATTCCTGATCTCCTTTGATAAAGAACTCAGCTGACATTTTTTAGATAAACATGGTGAGAAGTAGGGGAAAGTTCAGCAAAGAATCCTTAATTCTTACAGCAAAAGGAGCAGTAAAGCTATTTGCATGCTGAACCAAGATTAGGGTACATTTTTAAGGCTACAACTGCAAAGAAAAGTTCTCAACTCTAAAACACAGAGGTAGTGTCATGTTTGCATTAGAATCTTAATTAAGGAGATTTTAGCTTGGTGAATCACTGATTTTGCTTAAATTTTTTCAAAGTAGTTTAACTATGCTCTTGAAAAAATCCAAACAAATACTTCATTGATTTACAGTCAGTTTCTTTATGTAGTTGTTACTAATTTGGATTAAAAACTGTAACCTACATTGTGTAAGATTAATGAATATAATGAATGAATATAATGAAATTATTAACAAAAGAAACTTATTAAAAATATAATGATGATGTTTCTTTGGCAACCAAAGGGAATTTCAGTCAGAGATGAGAAGAAAGATAAATTAGATTTATTGGACTTCCTTTTCTTTTTTCCTTTCAAATCTTCTGCTTCCTTTCTGTAATTTAAAACATTATATCTACCTCTACATCTAACATCTCTCTCTTATATCACTGTAATACTGAATTATAATTTTCCTAGAACAAAAGGGAAGTTATAGCAACCGAGATCAGACAACAAAGTCCTGAAAGCCCCCCATGCTTTTAGGTTACACTGAATGTTTTCTTACACCTTTCCCTAGCAACCTCAACACCACACCAGTAAGAGTACTCTAAGCTTTATAATCATTTGTCCTGACTTGCCTATAATACGGTGAGTCTATTTCATTCTCTGTTCTCAAACACACTGATCCAAAATCTGATCTCATGTACATTTGACTTACTGTCCCCACAAGTCTCCTTTATACTGGTGTAAAAACCAAAGCTTCTCCAGCACCTAAAGCCAGGAATGTCTGACCTATTCCACTTGTTCTACTGATGCCTTTCAGAAAAATAAAAAAATGTTAAAACTGTGCCAGCAAAATTCTTAGTGTATTCACAGGTACAGAGACAAAAAGATGTCAGTTTTCCAGTATAGACTATGCCAGTTAGTATAATGGTAAAATCATATTAATTAAATATATTTTAAACAATATACAGGCAAAAGTACACTTTTGTTGGTAAAACTGTCCATCTGCTTCAGCTACATACTCCAGTTTCCTAATAAATGTGAGATTTTAAAAGAAGTTTATACAAATTTCAGATCAATAAACTACAGAAGAAAAACGTCTTAGGTCAATGAGGTGAACAACAGAGGATTGTGAATTCAGTGAGCAGTGACAGCGGCCGGCACCTCTCAAGTCTGAAGTAATAATGGGAAAGCTCTGCAGCATGTCACCTTGTTATATTAAAAAAATCTCTGTCATAGTTTCTGTTTTCACTGTAGACTAAAATACAGGAAGCATCTGCACTGAAGAGGAATGAAGCATGAGGACTATTGGACTATTATCCTGCAGAACACTATCCAGGAAAGCAGACGTTTCAAAATTAAAGTATAAGACTACATTAATAAATACAGATATTTAACAAAATTTCTGAATATAATGTAGGAATATAAACTTAGTGACATATTCAGCATGCTCACTAACAGAGACATAATTTCTTTAAATCCATTTGAAGAAGTGGTGCAAACCTCTCAGGAAGGAGTATGTTGTTAATACCATCAATTCTATTTATGCGAGATATCCAACATTCCTATTCTTTGAGTTTCACCCTGTTCTAAGGTATAGTTAATCTAAAATAGCTCCATTTTCACTGGTACTATTCAGATCACAGTCTATTTCTTACTTCTGTACTAACTTTCTAAAGGACACTATTTCTCAGTGCTTACACACTAAATCACAACAAATGATTCAAAAATTCATAAAAATCACAGTTAAGAATGAATTTTGGTGGAAGTCCATCTATTTCTGCAAATCAAAAGCATTATTTTCAGTTACTCTTGAAGATTTTTGTGGGAAGTTTCCATGTCACCAATACTTAATTCACAGCCATAATGTTTTCAGCCGGTAAAACTAGAATATCCACTTGCTGAGCAAAATTTACACATTGACACAGCCTGCAAAATAATCTTTTCTGTGTGCTGTTTGCTTTTCAAAATGTCTGAATGCAGGTCTTTGTGCATTTAAATAAGAACACTCTACAGCTATTTCTGAGGAGAACCAAAAGTGGAAATATATTTCCCAGAGTAAGGAATCCCTAAAGAGACTGAATTATCTAATCCTTTTACAAGATGGGGAATTAAGCCATTCTTATGGCAATCTTTTATCTGCTGCTGGCTTCAAACCATTATCTCACAGGAGAAAAATTACAGTCTTTGTCAGTCTTTTCAGACTTAACAGTCTTTCTTCCCCTGTGAACCATTTTTTTCTAGGACTTGTGAAAGAGTTTTGTGTGTGTGTGTGCATGTGTGTCTGTTAAGAGCTATATTAAACTGTTATCCAGAGCCTCAAATTATGACCAACAAGATTCCCCAAGCTCATGATCTTCTGGCTTCCTCCCTATATCATTTGCATCCAGAAGCAACCGCTGTTGCTGATATACATCACCGTATAGCACCAAACAGAAAGAATCTATAAATATTACGATAAAGAATTAACTTGCAAAGCACACATCAAAGAGAACAAGGGAAAAGAAGGAGGAAAGGCTTGGGAAAGCACTTGTCTTTTTAAATTATTGAGGGGGTTAAATGTGTTTTGTAGGGGAAAAGAGAAAGAGGTGTCTTGACAACATCTACAAATGAAGGACACAATGAAACGGATGCTAGCCTCTATTAAACTGAGAGACAGTACAATAATTTTCAGGACTAGACAAAATAATATTAATTTCATTTTCAAATATGCTCCTACTGCTTTCATTATTACAAATCAAGACTGGTACATTCAAAAGAACTAAAAAATCCTTTGTCTACTCTTAGAATTTCTCAATCATTTTTAAATGTTTACAAGTGTACCAATCTCCTTATACCAGTTCTATCTTTTTATAACCAGCTTGAGATTAAAAAATATAGCTACTGTTGAACAACAGTTCTTAGAAAAGATATTCTAGTGACATGTCATTAATTCACAGCATCTTATATATATTCTTCATGCATAACCAAAACCAGATACTAATTTCCTGTCAGTAAAGTTACAGTAAGGCTACCTTCAGATCAACCTGGCGCACTAAGTGCCACATTTCCAAAACCAGTCCTATCATGAGAACAATATGTTAGTATGTATGTAGAAGATGCAATTCACATGCAAATTTTATGTACCTAGGGCACATGTTTCATGTATAAGACTATTTTCACTACCTTTCGTCAGAATTCTTCCATTTCTCTTATGCTGATTGACAGTTAAGTCAAAAACAAGTCTACCCCACACAAGCAGTCTTTAAGGAAATAAAATAGCTGTGAAATCAAACTCTGAGGGAAATGCTTTGTCTGTGAAATTAATGCATAACGCAAGGATGCAGACACACACTGTTCCCTCTAAAGAGATATATGCTTCATCTGAAAATACTGGTTTCTTCACAGCTTACATAATTTTTTATAATAGATGGTGTTTTTATCATCACAGTATTTTGTGGAACTTCTGATAGGTCTGAAATTATTGTTTGGTGGGTTTATCCAGTGGGAAATTCTGGTAAAAAAGATGGAAGAAAGAAGTCTGATCCTCCTGGGATTTCTGTCTGAGCACTTGATATAAATCTCTTGTCTTATATTGTTCCTTTTAGATGACACGGTTAAGATTTTGAAGAAAGAGAGACCTTGGCCAATCTTTTAAAACACACATTCACTGGGAGTTTGCCATAAAACTAATTAAGGTTTGGGATTAAAAATTAAAATATCTTGTATATTTTAGAGGTCAAACTTAAATCCATTAACTCAAAAAATAATTTGAAATCACACAGATATTATCTATTTTGCATATTGTAAGATGTTCAAAATCAACACAAGTTGGTGAAAGAAGAGGCAAGCCAGTGTTTGACAACTTAACAAATCAACCTAACTATTAAAAATTATGTTCTCTGTCTCTGATAACCACTAGGAACAGTGAAAACATTTTCTGAATTATTTCTTTCGTGTTTTCCTATTTTTTTGAAAGAACAAGTAAGATATCAAAATGGCACACCACTCCACTCACAAAATCAAGAGAAGACAATGAAGACACTATTGTGGTTATTTATGCATCAAAGCTAGGCAAATTAATCACTGCCCAGATTCAATTCAGCCAAAAAGCTAAATGAAAATTTTTTTACTAATTTTTTTTTCCCACAACTTTTTCTTTTCCTGTAATTATTTTAATTTTTCTACATTGTAAGAAGTTCTAAGAAGCAAAAGGAAAAATATAGCTTTTCTCCACAATTTTCCAAAGTGAAAGGAGATTTTTTTAAAGTCATAAAGCACTACTATACAGGATTTAATTTGCTTGTTTGCCACTCTTAAAGGAAAAAGACGCAAATAAAACACCTGGTTTAGGACAAAGTCTGTGAAACTAGCACAAAAAACATAAGGAAAATTCAGCTCTTTGAAACAATAGGTCCAATAAAACTAAGGTTACAAAAAAAGAAAATACAGGAAAAAAAGAATGAAAAATAGTGACACAAGTAATCTGGAATATTTAGTACTTTCTCCTCTGTAACAATAGCCACTTAGAAATAGTACACAGATAGAAAGCTAATATGAAATGCAAGATAAGTAAGAAAAAAATATGAAATCCAAAGGTCTGGTAACATTTGAAGACAACCTTCCTAACATCTAACCTTCTGTTCATGAACTCCAATCAGAGAACTTTTCCCCCAAAATTATTTCTCTACCAACCAATTTAATTTGGAAACATTTTTCTCCCTTGGTACTTTGAAGTCATTTGTTCCTGAATTTCAGGAATATTAACAAACCAGAAGTTTCTGCCAGGAACTGAGTCACTAAGCTGGCCTTACCACTACTGGGAAGACATACAGAAACTATTCTTTATGCAAATACATGTACCAAACTATACATATACCTGTATCTATTCCCCAGTATTACATCACAGTGTACAAAGCCAAACCAGCGATTATATGGAGGATTTGAGAAGTTATTCTGACACATCTGTATAATATTGATTAATTAGAAATATAAACTGTAGGACATTATCAACCTGTTTCCTACTTTTCTGCTGCATGATTGGACAGAAATTAGCTGTTCCCTTTAAAATATTACATGTTTCAAAGGTGTCTCCACGAGGGAAAAGACTAAAAACTTTTATAAAACTCACAAATAAGCAAAATACAAATCCTAGAGTGTTCTTTGTTACATTTATGTGTAAAAGGTTACACGCTAGAAAAATCAAACCCCATTTAAATGTACAAAAGGACAAATGTACCGAAAATTCACCTTGGAGAATAAAACTAATGGGGAAAAAGGGGTCATAACGATTCAAAATCAAGTGGTCAATATAAACCAGCAAAAATGGAACTCAGTGGAGAACATAATGAAAGGTTCAGATGCGAGTCATCTGGATGCTCTGCACCTTCTGCTCTGGCAGAATTCTCTCTATGTGTTTATTTACATAGACCTTTGGGGAGTAGCAAAGAAAGCTAGGAAAAAGAGGAATCAAAACTATGGGTCAGGTCTAAAGAGGAAATGGAATGTTAAGTTTTCCAAATAGATATATCATGCTATTGCATGATTTTGATATCAGAAATTACAATTTATTCTCCTGAAATCCCAATTTCTAGTCTCATGCATTCCAGGATCCACCATTTATAGGTTACTTCCCACAAAACATTAAATTAGGACGGAAGTTGAAGTCTATAAAGAAAAAACAAGGGTTTAAAGACATCCTTTGAAGTCACATGCACAGTGCTCTACTAAGTCTGTTAGGAATAGATAATTTTATATTCCCAGTGATCAATTCTCTTCTATTTAATTCCATCACCTCTTTGTTAACATTAACACTGCAGTTAAAGGGATAATTATAGTTCATGTAAACATACCTGAACCACCTATAAATACATGAATCACCTTTAAATTAGTATCTGTACATGATATCACTGAACAGTTTTGACGATTCATGTAACAGCCAAGGAATTTTTGCAGAAATCTTTCTGACAGATTTCAGTGTAGGTATAGCCTTTTATCATCTCACCCAAACACAAAGTGCTGTTACATATGCTCAGGATAAGGGAAAAACAGTCCATGGAGTTTAGATGTCTTTTAGTTCCACATGCATTTTCAAGGTACTGCTCCTTTGAGAGTGACTCACACCAAAATGGCTCAGCCTGGGAAAGAAAACTTCACACTCAGACTTGAACAGCAGTCCGCTGAAAACTGAGCAGAACCATCTACAGTTCTGGCTTGGTCTAATTTGGCAGAACATAAACCTAGACCATCTGTTAAAAACCACACCAGTCAGCAAACTCTGCATACCCCCTTCTTCCAGGATCTATGGCACCTGTATGGGATGTCAGAGGTTGCCCCTCTTTACTTGATCAGACTCTATCCCAGTGTTGCATGGTGCAGCATCCATTCCTTGACAACTTCCCTTCCCCAGCTGTGTAGTTAGTCTGGAATACATGCCTGGACAAGATAGGAGAACCCATCTCATTTCAAAAGACAAGCCAGCTACCCCACTGTTTTCTGTGCCGGGAACACAATGACAATGAGAGCAGACTAGCCATAAACAATAAGGAAGGGATCTAGTGCACACCTGAAGTTGAGGAAGCTCAGTAGGCTTCCTTCCTTCCTTCACTTGAGGAAATCTTCCAGGAACCCGTATCTTTAACTGCTTTTTAAATATAGTAATTTGTGAGTATTTATGCTCTTCCTCACAGGGCTCATTAATGTCATTAATTTTTCTTTGCTGTCTGCAGTTTCAGTAGTGTTGTCTGTGGACAATATGTACAGTAACATGGCTTGTTTAACAGCAGTTTTTTCTCTGTTTACAGACATCAGGTCTTCTGCTTTCGATAGTTAAATGAGATCCACTTGTCAAGCTTTTGACACTATTTTCTTCACAGTTCATTATTAAATTTTCCAACAAATGCTTCTTAATGCTTCAAGTCTCATTAGTATTGTTATAGCTTTGTGAAACTCAGATAAAGCATCTCCATACAAATTCTCACTCCACAAGAATCGAAAATGGTTGAAGCTAGCTTAATACCAGAGAATTCCCCAACCAACCAGTTAACTCCTGTTCTTTTCTAGAGACATATCATGGCCAATTCAGACAACAGTCCTATTCTTTCCACCGTTATTCTGCAATTTATGACAAATTATAGCTTGTTCCTTCAATTCTCTTGTCTCTTCCCCCACACATTCATGGTCCTCATGGCCCTATGTCATGGAGGTCTGCTTAAAGGCCACTGGTGTATTTCAAAAAACCTACATGTGATTCTTAAATTTCACATAGTACTATGTAGTTTCTATGACTATGTCCCAAGTACGAATGGAAGTGATGGAGACCACCATAGAAAACCAAACTTACTAAAATACTGTAAAAATCTAGATGGTTAAAAAAAAGTTAACTAGCCCTGGTAAATAAGCAGGTTAAATTGAAGATTGATTGGAGGACAACACATCTTAAAGGAGTCAAAGATGCAGATGATGAGCAAGGCAACAATGAAAATTTCACAGGCACAGCAAACTGACATGAGAATTTCTGAGTATTTTTTCCAAACTAAGTTTTCAGAGAGCATCTGTAAATGGTATCATGCACAGAGTATCTCATTTATTCTACATTAGGAGCTCAAACTCACAAGTTACTATATTTGAACTGTACTCACATCCCAATGGTAATGGTTAGAAAAGCCACACTTTTTAAATGTACAGATGTACTTTGTTTGTTTATACCTATATATATGATTCCTCTAATATGTTAAAAGGCCTTAGGACATTGTGCTTTTGCTCTAGCTAATCTTAAAATATTAACTAAAATATTGCATCTCAGACCTACATTTGTATGCAGCTAGCGCTCCTTCCAAACATTCTTGTTCAGAAGCCTTCAAGCTTGTGGCACAGTATGTTTTCTATAATCCCATTTCTTTTATAATCACATGCAACCCCTTTTTTGTATTCTACTGATGTTAAGAAGAATGAATGCAGCCCTTGCGCTATTAAAAACAAAAAGCTTCTTACTTCCAGGAATGCATTGGCAAGACTCCACAAGAACAAGATTTAACTTTTGAGCATGGCAGTGGGCATACAAGGCTAATGGGTGGTCCTTACGAAAAAAAAAAGAAAAAAGAAAAACCTTTAAAATACATTCAGCAGTACGTTAATATTATCTTATACCTTATGCCTGATTAAATTCTTGCAAAACGTTCAATGTGCAAGTCACAATACATGAGAAAATATGGAAGTGTTGTTTGGCTTTTACAAATTGTCATTTAGATCTTTATTTAAGCCATATGAGTTTTGCTTATGTATGAGGGTGTCTTATGATTCATTGGCCAAACCTGAAATTCGTTTTGTTTTGCCTGTATCTGAGAAAGGATTCACAAAATCATGTTATAGTGTGAGACAGTCTGTTCTCTATGTCAAACTAATTGTGCTCTTTGATGAAGAAGGAATTTTTATTATAATAATTTTGCTCAAATGTAAATCCAGATCAATTGTACTAAAAATTTATTTTCTATTTTTCTGGACTAAATAGCAAAGAGCAAACCTTCCAAACACAGGTTCTTTGGTAGTCTTTTTTTCTGTATCTATAAACCTTGTTTTGTTTCACCTTGTGAATGATGTCACCCCTTTATTTAGATGACTTAATATGCTGCTTAACTTGCACTGTAGTCCAAGAGCAGCTATGGGAATAACATTGTTCTGTAGCTACTTTCCCATTTGAAAAACCTCTTAAAGCTGTTATCCATCTGCATTTCGCTCATCGTGTGTGAAACATCTATACAGAAAACAGTAAGCTCTCTGTTTCTTACAGCTATATTCCAGTCTACAAACCAATTTATACTCCAGGAGAATTAACCCCTCGTTTTATTTCTCTTTCTCTCTGATTTTGGGGGGGGTTTTGTTTGGTTGGTTTTGGGGGGATGCTTTTAGGGTTTTTTTTAATATAAGCTGTAAAAACGACCTTGGTGTGATAGCTTGAAAGAATCCCCCCATCTTTACCTCCTAGATGTCTGGGTGGAGGACTTTACCTTTTTTTAAAATTACTGACCTGGGCTCTGATAACTCTTATCTGTTACTTGAAGATAACTGGTGCAAGTGTCCACACTGAAGGTTAGGTAACAGTTTCTAAACAAAAAACAACATAAAAGTTGGGGGGTTTATTCTAGTTCAGATGTCCATTCTCAGTATCGTTTCTTATGAGTCATGAAAAAGCTTTTACTTTTGTCTAAGAGTCTTCAAGCGATTGCAGCTTTCCCCCACAATATGAACTGGTTTTAATTTGCCTTGTAACAAAGTATATTTTTATCTCTAACTATAGTTACTCCCATTTGGCATTCTTTTTTAAGATCTTCCTCTGACACTGTGTTAAAAACTGCATCAGAAATGGAATAGGGGAGTTCAAGGGGAAGAACTATTACTGTGCAGAGTAACAGCCCAGTGACACTTAGAGAAAACCAGCTACATGGGACATTTAATACTAGCTTGAACTAAATGCCAGTTACTAGTAAAAGAGTAAGTCTGTACTGACAGAGAAAGAGGGAACCAGAAGCTGCTAGTATTGTCTTCCTGTTATTACATTCTAAAGTTTGGATCCTGATTTTCTCACGTATTTGTGTAGTACAAAGGGAAGGAGCTAAACTGGAGCTAAATGAAGTCTGATGAGTAATCTCAGCATCGAGGAAACAGTTGGTTCAGTCCATTCTGCTCACACCTCACTGTAATCCCATGTTTAGCCCACTTGTAGGAAGCGATAGAAGCCACAGAAAAGAGAAGACATATTGCTGCACTGTATGCTACTGCAGGTGCTCTCAGTTGGCATACAGAATTAAAGCAGCACTCCTCCCAGGCTAAAATAACTTACTCATAGCCACAGACCTGTTCTCTCTAATTCTCAAATAATAAGGGAACTCTAATAATCTAGGGCAAGAAAATGTAATCCTAGTAGCAGGAGGGTCTAAAATTTCCGCACTGTTTTAATCAAGACGTAGGTTGTAACTTCGATAAGACTCTTTGTGCTTTCCAGGTGAGACCCTAAAATTAAGCCAAACTAAGTCAAAGCTAGTATTGAGGGACTCCTTCAATTCTTTAATTAAATCCCTCTCAGAAGAGCCCCAACATGTCCACCAGGGAAGTGAGGAACATTCTGGAGGAGGTATCATAGAAAGTAAATTGAGTGGAGAGTAATCAGAGCAGAGCATTTTTTAAAAAATATAGCAAGGTGAAAGAACTACATAATGCAAATGCAAAAGTAAAATTATTTTTTCTGTCTCAGCCAAGAAGCATGTTTCCTAACATTTGAAACTCCGCCAATCAAATTTCAAGTAAAAGTCATATTCCTCCTACAGACAGCCAAAATACCTTCAGCAAACCTGATTCGGTAATCTGATTTGACAAGTCCTATAATCTACAGAACACTCAGTGCAATTAATAGCTCCATTCATTTCAAATCACTTTATACAACCAAAAAATGGGTAAAACTGAGAGAAAAGACACTTGTTTAAATCGTAACCAAAAGTATGCATAACAACAACTTATACTGGCTTCTTTTTCAATTGTATTCAAATGTGCCTACAATTGAATCCCATAGTATGTATATATCAACTGCACAGCACACAAGACTACTTAGAGAATATGAGAAAATAAAAAAAATAATTTCTCAACCAGATAAATATACTAATAGGTTCTGTATTATGACCTTACACTAAATAGTAGGCTTTCTCATAACAATGGAGATAAATGTCAACACTGAGAAACTTTCATAGAGATGACCCAAATACTCAGGGCTGTGATTTTATAGCATGGTATGTTCAATGGCTATATCACTAGCAGAAAATTGAATTGCTTGGAACCAAACAGGAGAAAAACCTATCTTCATGTTCTTGAAGCCACCTGCTTCACTCAACTCTCTCTACCCACTACTTCAGCTGCTTCACAAAAGCACTGGCAAACCCACTGTGGAGGTATCAATAGAGAGAGCTAATCACACTAATAAGTCTTTCTTGAAGTAAGAGAGGAAAGGTGTCCTCAGACTCAGCACAAAGGAAGGAACGCTCCAACAGAATAGACAGACTTCATCATCTTGAAGAAAAAAGGCTAGTTTCATCACTATTGAATACAACAGCAATACCCATTTCTCTGTTTTGCCTTTGCTTGCTACTGATGAGATGGAGTATTTTTTAATTCCTCCAAAGTTTAAAGAAACAGCTAAACGGCAACAAGAGTGAAAAGAACCACATGTATCATCCAGTTGCTCGCCAACTTCATTAAACAGGATAGGCAATGAAATGAAGGTGTATAGGGAAAATAAAGCACTGCTTTGCATTCTCTGATAAGTGAAGTAAGAAAAGGGGATTTTATGAGATCTTTCTCTCACAACTCATATTTTAGACTGCAGAGTCATATAGTACAGCCAGTTACAGGAGAATAGCAACAGCCAAGGTTGCTAGGTTTAGCTCAAGATCTGAGCCGTTTGTTCCCTGGTGTGCAGGATTAAGAGAATATATAGTATGTTGGCACCTGCTGTTAGCGGCTACTTTAGAGAATTTAAAATTTAATTAACCTTCATAGTAATCCATACAAGATTTTATGTAAATTCAAAAAGATCATGTAGAAAATTCAACATTTCTATTTTCCTTACCTTTCTACTTGTTAATCCATGGACAACCGATGCCAGTTGAAAAAAGGTGCCACACTTTCATGTAGCTAGTTGTTTGGCAACATTTTACAACATAAACAATTTGTTTCTAGTGAATTGGGAAGAATCCCTTAACTGGCATGTTTGCTCTTTTTTTTAAAGCATAAGGCCACACTGCTGACAGCAAAATTCTCTAGAATTATGAGGCCATCCTGTCACTGCTGCTCTGACAGTACTGTGAGCTGAAGTTCCCTAAGGCTCCACAATCCTGCCAGAGATGCTATTGCATGGGTGATTCAGTATGCCTGTAGTTATGCTCTTAGAGCATCAGAAAATGTTCTGAAGCCCCTCTTCCTACATAAGTGCCTTTTAAAAGTAGTAATTTACAAGCAAAATGGGAAAAAAGTAGAAACGTAGGGTGGCATATGGCCAAACTTTTGACTTAATTTCACCACAGGTTGCTTTTTATTTACAAGCGGCTAATCCCCTCTCAAACTACACAATAGAGCAGCCATTGGCAAAGGCAGGCAGATAAAATTGGCATGCCTCTGTATTGTTCTTGCTAATCTGAACCATTAACAGAAGGGTGAGAAGGCTAGTTTTGTCATTTAAACAGGCTTAAATCCTTTCTCCAAATGAGCTTTTGTCTACATAGAAGAATGCATCCAGGAAATTTAAGGGGTTTCTGTTAGTGTTGCATTTTCATGTCGACTTGGCTACAGGAATAACAACCTGTTTATTTGGCCCTCATACTGTAAATGCAAGAATTATTTCCAGCTGTCAAAACCAAAAGGGGTTCAACCTGATTAAATTATTTCTCAGAGGTGAAACAGGATGAGATTATAAAGTGCTAAGAAACAACTATTTGAAATCCTGAACTGCACCTGTGCAACTAAATCTCCATTTATACAGGTGCTTTTCAAATTGGATTTGAACCTTTAAATTCCCTGATTCATCCCCTGAAAAACCACAGAAGCTCAAATAACTAATGAAATTCAGAGACAGAAAGGCTTAAAATAGTTTCAAGCTGTGAAGTAAGGCCTAAGACTAACTATGTTCTTTGATTCATTGTTGATGTGACATATCAAGCATAAATATAAATTGCACAACCCAAATGCCGGAGGTGATAGGGTAGCCAGTAATTATTTTTTCCTTTAGCACAGGAGAGGTCATCACCTGGCCCATAAGCACAATACATAGCTGAAAACCTGGGGAAAATAAAGTGTTGGTTAGCATGATCTGGTTTTGTTTTGCTTTTTACCTGGCACATCTTGCGCAGATATTCAGCGTGACCTTTGCTTGAGGCTCAGCCATATGAGCACTTCGAGTTTGATTGAATTTGCTCCCAGAAGACATCACACTTGTTACTCCTTCCATTCTTAGATCATCAAGATCCTCTGCAACAAGACAGAAGGACTAGATGAACACACAATTAAATTTTGTAGCAATAAAGGTGCTTCACCTGTAGAATCACTAAAAAATGGAACAACTCAAAAATCTGGAAGAAAACAGTTACTTGCATAGCAAAAAACCTTTATAGGAAAAAAGTTTTGAGATTATTTTTATTTATATTAACTTCCTGTTACAAGAGGTTCCTTGAAAAATATTTAGTATAATTTCCACTTCAAACAGTGCTGCATATTTTTTCAGGCTTTATTTCTCCAATTAAGTTATAAAAAACTTGTCATCAAGAGATGTTGTCCAATAGCTCCATTTGACTGTATGCTCCTCTGATTTCTTTCATTGTCTGTTCACTTAGCAATGAAAAAATACTGCTAAAATAAAAGTGCTCTGTTAAACCCAGAAAATGTGAAATGGATATATATATATATAAAAAACATTGAAAGAGACCATAATGTGCATACTTATACCCACTATATTGCTGTAGTATTTGGGCAACTCATAATAGTAACTTAATTTTCTACTACTGTAAGAACTTTCCCATTCTGCAGGAAAACAGCTGACGCTCTCAGAGAATTTTTTTCCCAAGATCACACTGGAATAGCATAGCTCAGACTGTAGATGAATTCTCTTCGTTTACAGTCAGGACATTCTTTAGGGGTAATCTATATTTTTTTTTTCTAACATAAAATAGGCAAGTTCTGTACACCTAATGTATCAATGAAGCTGAATTTTCCGTTATTTATAATTTGGTTAGATTCCAGCTAAAAGGTAAACAAGCAAAACACTGACTAGCTGATATTAAATGAGCACCAACCCTACCATGTACTGACTGATGCATGTGGTTTCTGGTATATAGTATGTGATCATCTAATTAAAATGTCTTTCAGATAATGTATACACATATATATTTACGTTTACAAAAGAAACCTGATATCAAAGGACCTGAGTGGAGGAGAAAATGAGTAAAAGCAGACTTTAAATCCCAACATCAGATGGGGAAAAGTCACAGAGAACTTTAAAATCAGAAGAGGCAATGTTCAATTAGAATTTAAAATACACAACTAGTCATTATAGATACACAGTGGAGTACCAGGCTTCTCTTCATACATGAAAGAGTGAGATACAACCCCCCGAATCATTACCTGAAATATTTCTGGTTGTCCTCTATATTTCACAGACACTAGACTTACCACCGTGCTTCAAACTCTGGGCATTATGGCCAGATTGTCAAGATTATGCCATGTTAACAACACACTTTTTGGGAGACACCCATTTTGATAAGCAACATGCAAAACCAGCAAGGCTAAACCTAAATGAAAGTTCTGTGAATAAAGTTCTTGAATTAGATTTTCTTATCTGAAATGTTTTATTTTACCACTGAAGAAAACTCTCCTCCCTCCCAAAATTTGTTGGCTTGGTGGTATAAATTGACAGTTCCACTCATGTTTCTGGCATTGATTTACACCATTTCCACACCTTTTTTCTCTAAATTTCATCTACGGTTAATATACAAACTAATTCAAAGACTTGGAAGGCTATATGATAAAGAATTATGAAATCAATCATCTATGAGTCATTTCAGAAAAGGTACTACATATGCAGAACATATTATGTATTAAAATAAATACAGTTTAATTGTGCTTTAAAGAGGTGTGAAAAGTTCCATATTTTTTAACAGATGTAAACCACTGGATGGATTACAGTTTAAATGAAATTGAAGCATATGTCTCAGGGTTTTTTTTCTCCTAACAGATGTTATTTCTTTGAAAGAGGTTTTCAACTGTTTTCTGCTTGATTAATTTTTGGCTCTCTGATGACTGAGACTGTTCCAATAGAATGATGACATAGGCTGTCCCCTATCATACCTTTTATATTTGAATCTGTATATCAAAACCATGCCTTTTTTTCAGTTTTAGACAACTACCAACATTTTTGTCTTAAAAGAAAATGTAATGAATCTTTAAGCAAGGAATGTAGATTTCAGAGGTGCCTATAGTTGTAGCTAACAGACAAGTATGCAGACTATTATGCAGCATTGATTTATCATCACATGCTGTTAGACCAATAGCAGTAATGTGCATGCTGAAATGCAGATTTTAAAAAAGCCACCTACATCATATACAATTGTTAATTTTACTCAAGGAATTTTCATTGATCTAACTCAGCATTGGATGGAATTTGTCCACGGCAAGCTACAAAAAAATGTTAATATTCCAACTAGACAGAGAAGTATAACCCCATCTTCTAAATCCAAAGAATAAATGCAGCACTTGATTTAACTTTGATTACTGCACTTCTGCCTCAATATCAAATGATTTCAATTTCTTCTGGATGCCTCAAATTTACAGTGCAGATACTGCACTTCCTTCTCACTAAAGTACTTGGGCTTTGAGAAGCTGCCTGGTTCCCAATAACTTTGCATGGGAATTTTTGAGTTGTGAGCAAGTTTACATGCCATCTGGCAATCTTCCTGATTGACCACATCCATTATTGAAGACCCTCAATTAAAAACAATAATAATAAATCATACAGTAATTTGAATACTAAACTCTGTGTGTTTGTGTGTATATATTAATAATTGATGCGTGTTTTGCAGAAGAATATTTGTTCATAAATAAGGATGTTATTAAAATAAATACAAACAAGAAGTGCAGTAATGCATTTTAAGAATAAAGGTTTCCAAAGGTTCAGATGTTTCTATGTAACAGTCGGAAAGAATCAGCCTTAGCAAAAAAGGATCTCATTGAGAAGTCAATTCAGTTACAGGGTCTGGAACACTGAATCTTTTCTGTTTCTTTGTATTCTTTGCTAGACCAACTAGTGATGATACAGCCGAGTGGTTCAGTGATTTTATTGAGCAGCAATGAGGTAATTCACTGAGAAAAGAGAGTAAGAAAAGCCAAGCTGATGACTGCTTATGTGATGGAAGGCAAGAATACTGTGAAACTTCTCAAATCCTTAGAAAACTGTTACCTATCTTTGTACAGTGATAGGATGGAAGTTCATGTAAATGAAACAATCTCATTTGTGCTAATAAAAGTTTGTTATTTTAATGTATGCCTATCTACTGTATTTCTTTGATTTACTGTTAATTCTCTGTTATGCTCTATGTGAATAGGGTATGTCAAGACCTACCTCGATTCTATCGCAATTAAGTATGTTCTATGTAGTTCTATTTAGTAAAAAAACACTTACCTAAAAACCAAACAGAACACCCTTAAATTTTTGTCAAATCAGCAACTCACCAAAATAAATTCACACAGTTTCAATCTTCATGCATTGCCATAATAACAATACACGAAAATACTTAAAAGTGAGATAAAGATCACAAGTGTAATACAGCATAGCACAGAACCAGATGTTTTCTATATTAATAATAATGCTGCACTAAGCTAAATTATCTGTGATTTTTTTATAGACAAGTTTCATCAAAAAGGGAAGGGGGAAAAGGGTATCTATTTCAGCTAAAGGAGAACATAGCCCAGTAATAAGATAATATTTTTAAACAGGTTATTGTACTTCCTTTGTTTTTGGGGAGGAAGGGCTAGGGAGAGGGAAATGAAAGAGGCACTAATGTCAAGTATTTTAAAAACTGTGGAAGATTGCTTAATGTCTTGGGATGAGACGGTGTGTAATCACCTTCCAAACATCTCCTACAAGACTTGCACACCCCATTCCCTTTAAGGACAGAGCTTCTTCCTAAGCAGATATCTTAGTAAATGCAGTGAAAGTTCAGTTGCACAGGACTCATGTAATCAGGTTATGTGCTACATTGTTTGATATGATCCAGTCACTTTTTTCTCCTTTCTCCATTATAAAACATGTAGTAATTTCCCAGGAGTAATTCAAGAAGTATAACGTGCAAAGCTGGAAAAGTCCTGGTTCATCTTTAGAGAGGTTATGACAGCTCAGAGATTATCTATTCAGTCCAATGCTAAGAAAAGCACTAAATATTTTCACGTGAGAGTAAAAAACTTCAGATAATGAACTCTGATTTATGTTCTTGCAGGCCACCAGTCAATTCTAATGCACCAGTAAAATAATGCCTCTTTCTTTGAAGCAATGAATTTCTCTGGCAACATTCTTAGATCATGATGTATTCCATGGACATAGCATTGATTTGTCAAGAACTGTTGACTGAAACACAGACTTTTAATATGTTCTACTACTCACATTTTAAAAAAGAACACCAAACATCGCCCCCCCCCCCCCCCCCAAAATAAGAACAAAATCGACCCAAAACCCCAAACCAACAAAATTCTACTGCCAATGCATTTCTGCTTGCATTCCAGGAATTTATGCCACTTTATATGTCATACTTGTATATTTCTTACTATGTTAACCAATTCTCTCTGCTTAAGATAAATTCTTTCTTAGAATATCAAGAGAGCCCAATAAAAATCCCACCTTAATTCTGAAAGAACTGTTGGGCCAAGCAGGAATTGAGCTTCCAGACAAAGAAGAACCGTTAATCTAGATCACCTGATGCTCCACTCCTGAAAATGTTTAATCATTTAACAGAAGCAGAACTGGAGTTATTGTCTGCAATACACTAGGTACAGGACATCTCACTTCATTTCTTCTTATCCATCTATGACTTTGATGTCATGGAGCAGACAATGCTGTTAGTCTGGTAGATATGTTCTAATGTGTCTTTCTATTAACGTCTTCAAATATCAGAATTTGGCCCAGTTCAGACCCATGCCATAGACCCATGGCATAGACTGTTGATGCAAAATATCATCCTAAATCCATAAAGAGACTTTCACTCTTTAGAGCCATTCTAGATTCCTGAACCCAATGTTCTGAAGACATCTTACTTTATAAGCATCTCAAATTGACAATAAATTCCCTAAATGTTTGTGCTTCCACTGATGAACGCATGCAAAACCAACTGAAACACGATATTGCTAAGTCCTTCAGTTTGCATGTCCACCTCTACCTGTATCATTTGTCAGAACCCACCTAGAAGAATTCCACCCCACAACCAAAACCAAAATCAACACAGGACTACTGAAAGCAGCATTATTTGCAGGTACTGAAATGTATAATGAATCATTAATTAGAGCTTTCACTTTTAATCATCAAGACTGAGAGCAATCTGTACTCAGTTTCTCCATCTTCCTATTTTAAGCTGGGGCTGGAATTAACAGAGGAGGTAGCTTTTTCTGATGAAGATGTCCTAGTTTCATTAGAGCACATTTCAGTATCTTAGACAATTGCACTAAGCACTGGCCCACAGGGCTCCTGCTTATTCTCCTTTTTTCCACTAGGTGGAATATTTGTTTACTACAGAAAACAAATTGCAGGCAAGACTGATGGAGCACTGATTTAGGGGATGAGAGTGCCTCTAAAATGCAGTGTCTGGGCTTCAGACCCTTGCTCCAAATCAGGCAGATTGTTTATAAAACAAGTCTTGAGATACCCCAATTGCCCAAACCACTGACTGAATGCAGCATTATAGTCTCATTTTATTTAAAGGAGAAAGTCCATAACCACAGTTGAAAAGAACTGGAATCACGTCATCATTCCCTGCTGGTAATCCTAGGACAAATGATCTAATATCACTAGATAACCACTGCTCACCCACTAGTTCAGCAACAA
Organism: Athene noctua; assembly: GCF_965140245.1. NCBI lineage: Eukaryota > Metazoa > Chordata > Aves > Strigiformes > Strigidae > Athene > Athene noctua. Next base: position 37,738,907 of record NC_134038.1, read on the forward strand.
CAAATGACTATATAACGAATGTTGCTCCACACCACAGTGACTTCAAACACATCGATCTAAACTATCAACTAGGTAGAGCTTCATTCAGTGCTAAAGATTTCAAACACTTTATTTTTACAGTAATAGGAATCTACTATTGACTGAAGCACATTAATTACTTCTACATTTCCAATAAAATAACATTTAGAGTATTGGACTTGTTACATCACATTCTATAATGCATTACTGCAACTGCCATAATTGTACAAAGTGCGCGCGCTATAATAATAATATAGAACTGCAAAAAGGTCATAATGAGAAAATCCCCAAAAGTACCATAAATTCTGGACTTCAAAAGGCATCTAAAGGAATGTGTTTTAATGTTTTTCCTTGGCAAACTTCTTATTTTTTGCACTTTGGCTATAAGTAAAACAACTTTTAAAATTAAAAGCAAATTTTGATCAATATTTCTAATCAGCTTCAATCCTGATGTCAGTTATTTATCCAACCATTTTTTGAATATGCAACTCAGACCTCAGTCCAACTCTGTATTCTTACAGAAAACCACCAAAAAAAGCTTCTTCGTAACAGAATAAGCCATGTTTAAATCAGTAAGCTTTTTTTCAATCATATCAAAATATCAAAGCATTAGAAAGGAATGTATATTTAAAAGGTTTAATTTTGGTTTTAATTTCAGTTTGGTTTTTATTTTCTAACAAAGAAGAGCCAGTCATAATATTTTTCAACTGTATTTCATTAATGTAGTACAAATGTTCCTTACAATATATCCAAAATATTCAAAATATTCAATTTCATGTTACATTGTTGTTTACATTTTTCTTTATCAAATCTATTTTGAATTAAACTGATAATTTGCATGTTGTTTATATTAAGTTTTACAAAAATGAGCTTAGATGAATAATAATTCATTGATTCAGTAGGACACCTCACTACATGTAAAGCAACTACTGTGAATTTTCAGGCAGTCAGAGAAGATACTAAACTGTATGAATCAATTTTCGCACCAAGGGCCACCTTCTTATTTCTTTGCACCCACCTAATTTGCTCTACCAGCCTCTTCACAGGATTAAGTTTAGCTGGCTTGTCAAGAGGCCAGTGGAAATTCATACGCCTTTTATTGAAATGAAAATTGAGGCAAAGCAGAAAGAAACATTACAAATAATCTTTCGCCACACATTTCCAGAAACACTGAGCCTTCCAACAGCTTTCTTCTGAAAAATTATTAGTACAAACATTTCTGCAGTGCCAGTTGCTAGAGCATCTGTATGCTCTCTTGCATAAATCTGTCTAGATCAAGGATTCCTACAGTGCAAATATCTTTCTCCAACTTTTTTTCTTTTTTTTTTTAAATTGAAATGATTAAATTCCAAATGTAGTTAAAAACCTTCTTTGTCCTTCAGAGAATCTTCTTCATGAAGAGAGAAATGCACTAAGAAGCAAGATGCCTGTACAGTTTAAATTTTCTACTGAGAAACTAGCTCATCTCCCATTATAAAAAAGTGCTTTTCAGTGAAGCACTATACCCAAATGCATCCAGCAGCAGCAGACCAAGCTGTTGTGTTAGCAAAGTTTCAGTTAATTTAGGGATTTGTATATGAGTGATCTGACTGAACATTTTGGGCAGGCATAGAGAAAGCAAAGAAATCTCTAAACTCTCTGTGTGCGCAGGCGCATTTAGCAAAGGATATTTTGTATGTTGTATGTGAAAGTATATAGTAAGCTCTAGCTGCATTAAAGTTCTGACTGAGACAGTAACATATCAGTAATTCTATGATAGTCACCAAAACTCTTAGATAATAAGCCAGGAGAAACAAACTGTGTATCTTTGTTATTGCTCTTCAAACTTCTGCCTACCTGCAAAAGGACAACTGCCCCACTTGTTACCTCTGCTAACTGTGAATCAAAGACAAGTATAAGATGGTATCCAACAACTGAAGCTCTGCCGTTTCTTCCAGTTACATCCCTCTATCAGCATGCATCAACTCTGCTTTGTCCTGAGACAAGACCATCTGTTTTGTATCACTATCTCTATTTTGGCCAGACACTGGGACATCTGGAAGACTGCACTGTCTACACTCATAGAAGCAGACACTGAGCTGCATACCATCAGCATACCAATGGCATCACAGCTGACAGTACATGCTCTTCCTCACTTATTGATTAAATTAATAACACTGATGTCTTTTGAGAGAGGACAGAACAAAATTTTTAAATATAATTTTATCTCTCCAGCTGGGTCAAGCAGATATACTAGCAGGTATGTCAAAACCATCCCACACATCCAATAGATTATCCAGTAATAAAGTTCCAAATAAACCATGCAGTTTTCCAGTATTTTTTTTACTGAAGTAAATGCTTTTTAAAGAAACGTTTGGTTATTGAAAAACCTGTGTGGTCGGGGGCATCGTATAGGTGCTGTTTATTTTGTTAGATTGCTTTGTATAACCTACCAGTTCAGTGCACTATTGGGTTATGTTTGCTCATGCTTTTGGTTTGGATAAGAGAAAATTAGCTTTTTGGTTTTGCCACAATGCTTATGCAAGCATACTGCAGTACAAGACAGAGAACTGGCTGAAATGAAAAATAATCTAGTAGTGCATATAATACATGTGGTTGCTACTCTTTCAGTGAATATTGCAGGAAAAGATTACTGCCTAAATAATAAATATGGCATTGCAGCATGTTAGTTCATGTAATGTTAGCTCATGACTACGATCTTATGCATCATAGAGATAGATTTGCTTTTACTCAGCACTATTTTATCCTTTGGATATGAACTAGAACGACACATTTCTCCATATCTAATTTCAGAACTATAAAACCATCTTGTAAGCAAATCAGAGTACATTATCTGACAATTCTGCTTCTCAAGACATACTAAAGTTAATCATGATTCCGTTGAACTCAAGTGGAATTTGCCATTGACTCCACAGACTCAGAATTTATCTAATATATCGCAAGATTCTCTTTGGGTCTTAACTCCTTAATATGAAAGCTGTGAAACTCCCATAGATCTTGAGATGTGTTTAACTTTGGAGTCCACAGCAGTGGAGCAGAACGTGAACCACATCCCTGGTGGTCACTGCATACCATCCTCAGTGGAGGATAAAAACTGCAGGCTAATCATTCAAAGCAATTCTATCAACTGAGAAGGAGGCAGAGATCCTAGAATGGAAAGCCAATTCAACATCAGATAGCAAATATTCTTCAAAGAATTGTAACAAAACCAAAGATGAAAGAAACACAAAACCTGAGGACGCACAATTGTCATATGCTGGAAGGAGGCACCAGAAGACTACATCATATCACAGAAGATAAATTACTAACTCAGTATTTTTTCCTTTTCAAAAAGAACCATCTCTACTAAATTCCTAGAGTGAAGGCAGTTTGACTGATAGATAATCTAAAAATGAAATGAGGTCAAACTTGCAGTTCAAATCATATCAACAGGAGGAACAAAGAAAAAAAAATAAGAAGGCTAAACTGAAAGCATCGTCAACAGTACACAGCAGAGATCTATATCAAGCAAAAAGAAAACAGGTAGCATTGCACTAAGAGGAAAGTTAGGTCAACACAAAAAAACCAAGTGATTCATGGATTTCAGTCTTCAGGTGCACTAGCAAAGCTCACTGGCCCTAAAATACTATTACCTCAAGTGGTGGATGGACGAGGTCAGACTTCAAGGTGCTAACCAGCAGTCACTAAGGGTGCAGTTCTGTAATCCAGCATCTTGCTCCCAGTGATAGAGAAAGTCCCACTTATTTCCATGCTCTTTACCCCCTTCTACCATTTCCACTGATATTGGTGCTTGATTCTTATCTGACCTTGGCGAGAGCTCCTTCAGGGGAAAAATATTATGTTATTGCTGGAATTTACATCTGGCTCAGTGGGCCACATTGGACACTGAGGGGTCATACAAGCATTAAAATCCATTTAAAGGAAACAACAGGAGAATACAGCCCTGTGTGAAGGAACAGAGGAGGAAGCAGGAAAACCTTCTTTAATGAAAGAAATCTATCATATTCAGTTAGGCCCATCTCATCTCCCAGAACCGCACCCTAAGGGGGTAAAGGCATTAGGCAGCACTAACAATTCAGAATAAGAACATGTTTCTACAGGACTAAAGCACCAGAAGAAAAAAAACCCAGATGTTTATCAAAATATCAGAAATGAAAGTAAGCAAGACATCATTTTTACATTCATGGAAGGAAACCTCAGCTGCAACTCATCACTGCTGCTTTTAAGGACCTTAAAACCTAATGTAATTTTGCTTAAGACAAAAGAATTGAAGTTTTTCAAAACTGGTATTATATCAGAATATTCAAGTATGTATTCAGAAAAGCATTCCTAATATATTATCAAAATATGATTCTAAATAGCATGTGTTAGCAAATTAAAGATATGATTTGTGATTTTTCAGAAAAAGTATTACATTTGTCAAGAAATCACTGCCTTCCTTTTTTTTTTCTTAGTTAACTGGGTAATGTCAAGATGATATAATCTGACTGAACTTGTAAGTAAGCTTGAACATGAGTAGCAGGTTAAGATCTCTTGCTATCAATACATCTTACCTTCTCATCACCTTTTGTTCATCTGTTTTAGAAGTCCTGAAATATGGTAATGTACATGAATTAAATTAATTATGATACTATGATATGACTGTTTGCCGGGGTTTAACTCCAGCCAGCAATGAAGCACCACACAGCCACTCACTCACTACTCACTCCCCCTCTCAGTGGGATGGGGGATAGAATTGGAAAAAAAAAGTAAAACTCGTGGGTTGAGATAAAGACAGTTTAATAGGACAGAAGAGGAAGGAAAAATAATAGTAGTAATAAGAGAACATACAAAACAAATGATGTACAATACAATTGCTCACCACCCACTGACAGTGCTTAGCCAATCCCTGAACTGTGGCGCACTCTAACTCCCCCAGTTTATATACTGAGCATGAGGTCATATGGTATGGAATAGCCCACTGGCTCGCTTGGGTCAGCTGTCCTTGCTGTGTCCCCTCCCAGCCTCTGCTGGCAGGGCAGTATGAGAAGCTGAAAAGTCCCTGAATTAGTATAAACACTGCTCAGCAACAACTAAATCATCAGTGTGTTATCAACATTTTCATGCTAAATCCAAAACACAGCACTACACCAGCTAAGAGGAAGAAAATTAACTTTATTCCAGCCAAAACCAGGACACCGTATATAGATTTTTTTTTTTAAGTGAATGCAGATTTGATGGATGAGTCTTGCTCCAACAACAGTTGAAAGAAAAATTGAAGCTGAAGCTACTTTGAAAGTTATTACAAATGAGAGAGGTCACTGATGCGCTCCAAGAAAATTTCAGAACTTATTAAGTTATCAGTTTCATTATAATGGATACAAATATTATTCTGAAACTAACGTACAGATACATTTGCTCATCCATAAAATACTGTTGTATCAATTCAACTACAAATGCAGCTTCTCTTCAGTTTCGCAAAATACAAGGAACAGTTTCTAACATCTGATAATGTTTCAGCAAATCCATACAAATAAGTTTTTTCAGCTCCCAAATGATATTTTCCATTATCTACGTACACTCAAAGTTCCCTTTCAGATGAGCACCCCAAAAGAGTCCTGAGCAAGAAGCTCTCTTAGCTGTCAAAAACTCTTCCTATTCCTTATCACCTGAGCAGCTTAGTTTGTAGAATTTCTCATAGCCCTTTCAATAAGCACCCTGAGTAAATACCCATAGCCGCTAATATAACTTCCCATCACACCAGTGAAAGTCTCCCATCTGTTTAATGTTCTGTTTCAGGTATCACCGACTTATGAAACATTTATGTGAAGATTCAGTATAATGTGAAATATTGCCAAATTATTGCTCATTTACAGGTTAGAAATTATATCCACTATAAACACTCTAAATCAATATAATCCAAATAAATTCTAAAGAACAGGCTATCAGAAACAGAATTCCCAAGGCACTAGTGATATAATTATGATGTTTACGGAATTTGGAAATTTTAACAGAAGATTTTTGATTCCTTAAACAAACACATTATTCAAGCCTTTTCACCAATGCTTCTCAACAAGTCAATAGACAATCAATATTCAAAGATGAAAAAATTACTACTGCTCAGCAGCTAGACCTTAACAGTATTTTGTCTCTGGTAACTAGACATACATTTAGAGCAAATTTCACACAACAAGTATTACTTTTATCAGATCATTACACGAGTAGTCATGAAAAAAAACAGTGATAAATTCAACCTAATTACTTGTGACTGACATAACCCAGTTGCTGTCCATTTCCTGAAAAGCATCAGGAAAATTAGTTCGTCTCAGAAATACTCAAATATGTCAAAAGATTATTCTCTCCCTCTAAGGGTATCAAGCAATCATGAAAAACATTTGATAAAATCCCCCACAAAGATACATTTCGCCATATAGCCAAATGGAGAAACAGGTCTGCAAACTATTATCAGACACTTGTACCAAACATTACTTAGAGTACTTCTGCAGTTAGGTGATAGAGATTGAATAATTAAACCTGTGACATTCTGAGGAATTGTCTCTCCACAGTCATTAATTCACATTTCCCTATGGTCATATACACACTAACTAACTGAGAGCCAGAAACAGAAACGAAATTAAATGATACATAAAATTCCTTTGTATATATAAAAATGACAACCATTTAGTCAGCTTCTGAGCATCCAAAATAAAACATAGAGTAACTCATAGATGTAGAAAAAGCACTTGACTTTGATGTGCTAGAGTAATTTTTTAGAGATGTGGCAGGTGAGCAAGAGGAAACAATTCCAGAAGTAAACACTAACTAGGAATGAATTACTGTATTCTCTGTGTCTAGGAGAGAAATGAGGACTCTGGTCCACAGTTCAATGTCTGAAGAAGGAAATATATGTTCAGTTACAGTTACTTTTTTATAATGTAACAGGGAACTACCACAGTGAATGGTTACTTCTATGTAAGGCATATATGCAGGACATGCACCTATCTCTGCCGTGTTTTGTGGCTGAAACCAGGTGATTTGCCTTCAGGTGCTCAGAGATCTACAAGCAATGACAGCAATGTTTCTACATAAAAACTGTAAAACCTGCACATGGCAAGTATGATTTATCTTCTCAATCTCAAAGCTTTATGTTTTCAGTTCAGTGTTGTTAGGCAAAATGTTACATATGAGAACAAAATTAGTTATCTTCCATTTGCATTTCAGATAAATCATAAACAATGATTTATGTTATTGATTTATAAGCAATAAAAATAAATGCAAATTTTATATAACACAGATGTCACTTTTTCCAGCCTACTGGACAATACTTTTATTCTCCGAGCAATCTTCAAGCTGAAATTTCACATCAGAAGACTAAGAAAGGATTATGGCAACATTAGCTTGGTACTTCAGTGTCAGCATTTATAGTTTCAAAAAGAGAAAAATCTAAAAGTAACATTTAAAAGTTCTGCAATAATGTAGGAATGTTTTGGAGTGTTACCTTTGTTGGAAAGGACAAATACATGTCTATCACTTTTTTATTATGAACTATGACTTTAAGAACAATTTTGTATTCTTATTGTTTCATTTACAACATCTTTTCAAGTTTTTATTTTCATCATATTGAAAAGAAAACAACTTCTTTATAACTTCTGGTTTCAATAAAATAAGGGGGGAAACCTTTTTGATGCCACAATTGGATTTGTCTCTCTTTGCATCTAGTTAAAAATCAAAAATAAAAAATCCTATTATTTGCATATTTATTTATATTTAATTATTCCCAGGACTGTAAACTTTCTCTGAAGAGAATTAAAAGCAACGGAATGACTACAATTCTTTTCATTTCTAATTTATTCCTTCATTATTGGATACTTCAAAGGTACACCATTTGTTTACAGAGAAGAAACTTGTGCTACACCACTGTTACCCAAAAACCCGTAAGTCCATAAATGTAACCTTTTTATGTTCAAAACTTCTCCTTGTGTCAAAAAGGCACATTGTAACCTCAACTGTTCAGCCCAGGAATGTACAAACTTTATGCATTTAACATCACACACATACATACATATCCTATTAAATTTTCATTTCTTTTTCAGCTGCTCAATCTCTCAATATCTTGCTAACCATTTCCATCTTCATTTTTATATATTCTTCCAAAGGTGACTCACCATCTCTCTTCCCATGATCATGCTCCCTCCCAGCAAAACCTTGGCTTTATATGCATCAGTGGCCAAACTCATATTTCACTGCAGTGAAGCCAAGACTTAACTATTTTAAGTGTGCTCCCTATGCAGCTTATTGTTCCAAGACAGTGATGATTTAAGGAGGAGTTTCACAATCAGTTTAAGCTAAACTAAGTCAGCACTGCCACTGAAAGAGTCAGACCTGCCTGTCTCCTCAGCTGACTAACACTTTCTGTCCTTAGGCTAGCAGCAGTGCTTGCATGGTCCACAGTGAGCTGGGCCAAGGAGCTCACCTCTCTGAAGGTTATCGCTTGTTTGGTTGGTGGATTTGTGGCTCAGCTTAGACTCACACTTCAACATCTTCTTAGAGGTTTCTTGCTCAGACATGGACTGTTTTAAACAGGCAATCAGAAGAGTTGATTTAAAAATACAGCTTACTATTTTTTCAATTCAGTGTCTGGTGATGTAAAACCAGTTAAATTATACCAGGGTCATGGTTGGTTATTGAAGTTAAAATAGAGGATACCACCAGGTAGCATCTTCAAAGAAAGTAACAATACTACTTCACCTTGAAATATGATTTTTATTTTCCTTGGAATGTGAAGCTGAATTCCTGTAGGCTACAATTTGAGGAAATACTCAGTATATATTAGAAAATAGTTTTAGGAGTTATTTTAACATGTTTTGGGCAAAAAATATTGTATGTATTATCTTGAGATAATTGCAGTAGTAGGTAAGTACAGAGACAACATACAGAAATTGCTAAAACTTTCACAGCTCCAGAGCAAATGATTAGAAGATAAATTTGTTCCAAAAATAGATACCAAGCTTAAACCAACACCCCTTCTGACTACAGAAAAAAAAAAAAAAGTTAAGTATAATAAAGGACTCAGAATACAGAATTACATAAAACAGCTTCCAATGCCAACTCACACCGTAATTCCGTAGACTTCAAATGATTTAATATCAAAGATAACTCAGATCCTTATATTTAAATCTAGCATCTGCCCTCTTTATTGCCTCACTTTTGTCCACAGACAAAATTTTTAATTTTTTAGATTTGGTATTTGGATGTATTCTTACTGTACTTGCTCTCCCTCACCCTTCCAGTCCTCACTAATTATGCAAAGGATCCAGTAGCTATTTATTACAGTGGACAGACATCCTTCAGCTGAAATGCTCCTTCAGGTTCTTTTTTATATACCTTCCCATATTCTTATTGTATTATGTTATAAACTGATGATTACTGATTTATCTTATTAATTTCTCATATCCTGAGTTCTTTTCAGTCTCCATAGGCTCCCGCTCCACCACCCTGCATTACAGCCTTTGCTACATTTTGCCTTTGTCATCTTTGCTACATGAAAAGTCAAAATGTCCTACATATAATACTACTTATTGCCAGTATATTCACATACAAAGAGCTATGTCTTCATAAATGCTGGGTCATTAAAGAAAAATGCAAGAAAATAAGCTGGTAGCACTATTGATGTCAGCAGGTGCATTGCAATTACTACAGTGATGTTTCTAAACTAGTGTTGAATTTGCAAACTCAAGGTATTGTGTGACACGTTAACCCTGTGAATCACAGAAATGGCTAATGAGCTTCTTGGTCCACTCAAAATTGCTACATACACACGACAAAAGCTGGCACTCCTAGAGGTATCTGACTTGAACTGTTTGAACCTATCGTTTGTTTGCAGGGCAGTCATGAATTTACTGCCGTGTTCTCAGTTCTACCTGATGATATTCTGTCATGTAATTTGTTAAGACAGCAATCGAAGACGACAAATGGGATACCTGAAATTGTAGGTGGGCTGAAGAGCTGTTTAGAGGTGCTTCTATTTACTTTTTGTTTTCAGTCTCTCTCTCCTCTCAATTTTATCAAGGTTTTTCAAATCTAATTTTGAGTTCTGCAAAGTACCTGAAGAGTTATCTTTCTGAAAAAGCATGCGTTCCCTTTTTACTTTGCTATAAATCATCTTTTACTTCACTCTATTCTTGCTTCTCCATGTTTATTATTCCTCCATCCTATTCTTTGCTTTCAGCAATTACAACCATTAGAAAAAATTTATTCCATGTCAATTTAATTTTACAAAACAGAACACTCTCATAATCTCTTCACAACCAAAACACTAGTAGAAAGAATGGCTGGCCAAGCAACAGCCTTTTAATAGATGTTGAATCAACTGTTTTCAAGAAAAGGTAACAAAAAGTTTGGATTTTGCCATGTTATTCACTTTTTGTCATGTTATCTTCTGCTTGCAGCATTTAAATTTACATTCATCTTATGATTTTTAAATTCAGTGTTGCACTCAATATCATGTTAAATGGTAAGAACACACACCTTGCAACAAACAATAAAAATAAAATTCTGCCTGGTGAGGAAAAGAAATACACACACAAAAAAAGTAGAGATAGATAATCTGTAAGAAGAAAATTAATAATATATACTAAATTTTGAATTCTTACAGATTTGTGTTATATTTCAATAATTCATTTACTTTAATTTCAGCTATTTTCCTCCATAATTCTTATAGTATCCTCTCCCTAGTAGTTCTGTCCATCTTACTTCTTTTCCTCTCCTTCATTAACTTAAACAGCTTGTCCCAAATTGCTTGGGCAAGTCAGCAGATGCTTTGTTTGATTCAGTGCCACAATACTGATCAATCTGTAATAGTACCTCTTTAGTTTGTACTAAAGCTTCAGGATGGTACTAATGATTGCCTTCTATTCAGATATCAATTTTCAGGAAATTGGAAAAAAATTCATTTATTAGAGACCTGTCAAATTCTGTTGAAATTTTTCAGTAGCTTTAAAAGTTTCTAGGACTAGAACACAAAGACAGATGAGCACACCTCATAAAACCACATAAATGCACAGAAAACCAGTCTCACAGGAAACCAGGGGCTGAAAATTTACAGGGCAAAAAATAGTATGCAGGGAGTATCACTACTGAATTACATCACACTAAGCTCACGGTTTTGCAGCTATGTTACTGGGAATATTTCCACCAATTAAATACACACTGCATAAAACAAACACATCCTTTTTATCAGGTTTCAGTAGCCGTAGTTTTATATTTTTCCTTGAAATATCGAATGTTTGAGGTCTCTGGCAGACTCGCCCTGCCTGATGTTGCTACCAGGCTAAACCATCTTCCCCTCCTCTGACAGACACTGCTACTCTCCTGGGCAGAAACAGGTTTCCTTAATGCACTGGGCTGAAAACAACCAATTCACAAGCTGATTTACAAGCAGATCAGATGTCTCTGCCTTGAGGGTTTCCATATCTATTAAAGGTGCAGAGCAAGGCAGATGACTAAGGGTGGCAGCAACTTCAGCCAACAATCTCCGGCTGCAAGTCTGTCAGAAGTCGAACAAGAGCCAATTTATACTCACTAATGATTCTGCATCCCCTTTTTCATTCCTTCTCTAAACTGCTATGTATAAAACTCTTGCAACTTCTGTCTCCAGTCATTGCCCTCTCATATTTTACATCCCCCTTCCTTTCTGCTGTATCCACTCTGAGATGAAGGTGCCAAGAATGGAAAGCCATTACACAACAGAGAGAGCTCACACAGAGACAACTGAAAGACACTTGAACAAGAAGGATATACAAGACAATGGCATTTTGACCTAATAGCACCAGCCAAACGTACCCGGCTCCTATCTAGTAGTCTGAAAATTGTAGTTGTAGTTCAAATCATTCTTCCTCACATGTTCCCTGACATTTCTCAAGCACAAAATTCACCTACTGTCATGTTAATTTTTAAAAAATTCTTCACTTGTTTCCGTTCTTGACCAACTTGGGTATTTCTGTGTAATGTCGTAAATATAATTTTATTTCTGACCTACCTCCCAGTGGAGAATAACAATATATTAAACGATAAGATTCTAATAGAGGTAATCCACTGCTACTGGATTGCTAAAATAATAATTTTAAATTATCATTCATTCTTTATTATTATTTTGTCACATGGGCAGCTTCTAATCCATGACAGCACTTTATTTCTCACCTTGTGAATACTTAATTTCCTTAGTATCCATTTGTGAGAGGCTTTGACAAAGGTTTTTTTATGAAAGTCTAAGTAAATCATACCTAATGGCACTCCTTAGCCAATACTTTGCTGACACCTTCATAGGATCATAATTACATACACAGAAAAGGAAAAGACAGCTGTACTCAAGCACAGTCACTAGAGCACTCCCATTTTTATAGCCTTCTAGGAAGAAAAATAAACTTGACATCATTATGCACGTCCACCTTTAAAAAAGGGGTAAAAATCCCCCTGCTAAAATGTTGGCTTACTAAATATTGAGAGAAAAAAGAAAGAAATGATTAAGTATTTAGTGTTTGAGCCCAACATTAACCTCAGAAGCAACATTACAGCTCACATTCCTAACCATCTATTTCTTAGATGGCTAAGGATCTGTAAGATATTTGTACAGAAACCTCTCTGATATCTTCTTCCTCTAAATGGGATCTAACAACTAGCTAACAGAAAATTAACCAAACTGTATAAGTAAACTCATAGAAAAATTTAGCAATTTTTTAAGTGAGTCATACTGCTCAAAATTAATTTTCTAATCAGTTGGGGGTTTTTAGTTTTAATTTAAAATAAACATTTACTTTAGGGTATTTTATGGTTTTATTACACAAGATGTTGGTTAATAAATAAGTGATGGGCTCTGTAATATTTCAAGTAAAGATTTTTGTAGAATGATATTCAGTGGGAGTTAATGACACTGGAACATTACATACCAGCTGAAAAACAAACCTGTAATTTTCCATGTCGCAAAACTCATGCTAGTAACATACAAGAAAATACTTCTATATTTATGATTCTTGACAATTCTTGGAATGGCAGGGTGTAATAGAAGTGTTCTGATGTGTACTGATAAAATGTGTGGGTCAGGGGAGGTTAACAAGCAAACAAAACAGAAGTTAACTGACTATTTATTTCCAATGAGTCACTGAACATGCTTATAAACTTCTGAATACTGCTATGTCACAGTCATAACTAACCTTCGCATACAGGTGACTTGAAATACTGCATAAATGTGATGTTACACCACTAAGAGTCTAAGTCTAACTTACAAACTTTCTGAAATTTAATTCTGTGGCAAAGATACAAGTAAAGAAATGTGGTTTTGCCTTGCATTCATGATTCTGCCACCAGAACCCTTCCTTGTATTAAATGGTTTTGTAAATCCTGGCAGCTTCCCCTTTGATGCAGCCTGATTACACCAAGAAAACATTATCTATTTCACAGCCAAGATCCATTTATTTTGCATTGGGTGGACTGCCTTTAAGGAATAATGCAATGCTTAGGAGGTACATGCACTATTTATTCTCTCTTAAATTCCAGCTCATTTTGTTAACTGAACATGCAAAGGGGCAATAACTGAGAGCCCATCCTGGTAAAATTCATAAAACCACAGACAGAAGTATTTGCTGCACTGTTAGTTAAGGAATGCCTCTCCAGAGGTGAAAAGAGCACAAGCTTTTCAGAATTTAGCAATCATTCTGGACCCCTGAAAATAGAAAATTAGTTTGATGATCACCAACAATATTCCATATTCTCACCCCTTCTTTTAGGAAAAGCAATTCTGAGCTGATAATGAAAAGATAATTTTGGTGCTACCTGTTCTGTGTTTCACATGTTTCATGATAGTATCTTTTCTATTTCAACATTACCAAAAGTATTTCAGCGATAAATGTCTTCACACTAACAGTGAATGACTGATGTTTCAGATGTCCATGTTTATTCTTTCAGCTATATTCAAAAGTATTGTGTCATTAAGCTTGAACATATTTCCTTCAAAAAATCCTAGGTTTCCTACAGTTCTACCCAATCCAGGACAGATTTGATCCAGCTTTCCTACCCAGCGGCAATCATTTTGGACAGTGATGTTGGAACCCACTTCTTCCTTTCACACAAGCTGAGAAAGCCTACCTGGCACCAGTCAGCATCTACCTCTCAGAGCACAGGGCCTCGGAGTTCCCAAGGAGCTGGAAGCCTGCAGTTTAAAGAAGCTCTAGCTCTAACTGAAGATCAGGTTTATGCGTTGCACACAAGTCAAAATGCCAATTACAACTGCCTCCTAACCGCAGAGTCTGGGCATACGCCTTGCTTGTCAGATCCGAGATAGGTGTCCCAGGTCTGTAATTGCACAACCACAGAGGGGCTGCCCCTGAGCCCAGACCCTGCCAGTCCCAGGAGGCCGCTCCAATCGACATTCTTGTCAATTTCACAGCTACTGTTAGCAGGGAAACTGACAAGAATGTCAATTTCACCAGCCCACAGCAGGGGAATTCAGCATTTTCAGACAAAGAGCAAATTTTAATATTCCTGTTTTGATCCTATTTGGAACAAAACGTTTTAAAAAAAATAACTAAAATGTCTGTTATTCAGTCCAATCTATTAGTCACAGTTTTTCTTTAAGGCATGTCTAAATAGCCGTGTGAATTATAAATGTTACAATTTCAAAATTAAAGTGCATTGAAAAAATCATCTGCCACTTTCAGTGATCCCCAGGATACAGGGAAACACAGAAGATGTTAACTACTTGTCACAGGAAATGCCCTGTCCTTTTATTAGCAACAAACTACAGAAATGCTGCAACATGCATTCTTAAGACTGTAATTCCTGACTTCAAATTTAAAATCCTAGATCAACCCTCCCCTTCATGTCGGTATCTCAGGAATACTCCCCTATCATCAATAATACAGACCAGCAAAATCCTGTAGTCACAGAAAAGATGACACATATACATATATATGTGCATTACAGACTACTTGAGGTCATTCATCTAAATATACTGAACTTCAGGTGGAAAAAGTGACATATTTTCTCAACAATAGACACTATGATTCTACAGATTACTTCAGAAAATTAATTACCTCCAGATTACAACTCCAGATATCTCCTTGAAAAAGTTATTTAAAACAGAGACATTTGTGACAAATACAGCTTTAAACATTGAACAATTTCCAATGCATAGTTATTTTTCAGGTTTTTACAATATTAATTAAAAAATCGCTATTTCAGCTCATTTTTTTCCTTACTGCTTGTACATCTCAAAAGGATCTCTTTTTTTTAACTTATTGAATTAAATTGTTTGATCCATTTCTAAAGGTTAGGAACATAAAATTATATTTGTCTATGTTACGAAAATTAAGTATCTATTCCACTAAGGAGTTCTTAGATTTCATACACAAAGCAGAAACACAAACTTTTGTGTCAGGTCATGACATCTTCATTGCTATCAGGCATCTTATTGACACTTCTACGGAAAACCCAGCTGGTGTGGCCTCCTCATAAGTACCTCTAAAGTTCAAACTCATCCACAGTTAGTAAAAGCTCTTAACATCTTATTCTGTCTACAATATGGGAATATGGATAGGTGCATCCTATCTGGCAAATATTCCATCTCTGCTTAATACATTCTTCCCAAAGACTCCAGTATTGGACAATAAACCAATTCTTCTGCCGGATGCTTGTCAGCATTGTTCTACGAGTCACCAGAACTGAGACCATGCCTGACAGCACAGAAAAGAAAAACAACAAAAAAAGATGAAGTACAACTGAAATGGAAAGAAAAGTGAATTATGGACTTGGCTAGAAAGAGGCATGGAGAAGAAGAAACAATGTAAACATGTATCTAAAAATTATCTTGTAATGCATATGCACAAGAAGTTCAAATGCCATATGCAACAGAACCCTAAGATTAGCACTTCTGAATTTCTGATTAAGTGTCCTGCTGGTTTATATACATACTTTTCTACTACTTTTGGTTATGTTTGATAACCCACTTACTAGTCCTAGAGCTCACAGTGTAGTTTTGTCACAAATAAAATTCCCTATAAATGCACTTTACTTTTTACCTGTTAAACTATAATTATGCCTTTGTTTTTCCTTGCATTCTTTACCCGCTCACTGCAACTCACTTCAGTTAATATATGGCATGCCCTGACAAAATAATTCAGATTATTCTCCATTCTGAACACTTCTCTCTGACGAATTATAGCTGAATTGCAGCAATAATTTCAGGTAAATACTTTACACTCTGTAGCAGCATTTAAGTCAAGCTACTGATGGTTTCCAGTAGTATTTTCTATGCAAGCTTGCACCTGTTTATAATGAACACCTTAGCTTATTACATACAATCTCACTTGAAGCATGGATAGGCAATGCCTGTCCTCTAGAAATAGATATTATTTAAAAGTATCTTTTGAAGAGTATTAGCTTGTTCTTTCCTCTAATCTTCCATGAGGAAGCAATCACACACACACACACACACAAAAAATTTATCAGCTGTAGCTTTTACATTACAGACTGTTGAACCTTTCAAATTCAAAGGTCAAAAACTTTTATTAATATTTTGTAGAAAGATACCCTTAAAATATAGGTGAGTATATCTAAATGCTGCATTTTCTTTTACAAAATAATATGCAAAACAAAAGATTTTTTTCCCTTACAAGATAAAAGGAAACATTAAGATTTTTTTTTCATTTAAACAAGTTCTCTGAACACTACCATCTTTCAACAGACTTAACTAAAACAATTATTTAAGATAGGCTTTTGTATAAACAAATCAAAGAATAAAAAAATTCAGACACTAAAATAGTCACACCTTTAAACAACTCACCAGAAAAATAATGGCAGGATTAGAACCATTTAAAATTAAATTTTTCCACATGATTCTAACAAAGGACCAGGTGTGCTACAAACTAAAAGTATCAAGTCAAGTCTGAAAAGAGAAAGCAATATGTATACAATGAAAAATTTGCTTTGCCAAAGAGGTGGAAGCCTTTTAAACTCATTCAACTTATACCATCTTATAAGAAAACAAATTACATGATTAGTTCAGTAGGAGATGTTTGACAGCAGCTGTAACACTAACTTCTTAGCTTTTACAATGATCAACATAGGTTAATCTCAAAAGTTGCACATGCATTACTATTTTTAATCAAAACATAACAACAAAAAAATCTAATAGCCCCATTATTCCAATGCAGTATGTCTTTTGAACACACCAATGGAGCAGAAATTCTGTTACCAACAAAAAAAACATTTTATTTTCATGAGAGTATCAAATTGGTAAAAATTCTAAACAGCTGAAGTTCGAACACTGAATGAATTTAATTTATATACCTTTAACTTTTCTTTCCAAGAGTTTATTTTTCTGGCTTCCACAGAGAAATTATTTGTAAACCTTATTCTGTGATAAACATTTTATAGAAATAACATCAATTTCATATCCAAGAAAAGAATGACATAATCATTGTAGCTAAACAGGGATGAATTCAATAAATTTTGTGGTAGAAGGATGAATCAAAGAGGACCATTATGATGACCACTTTGTGTTTCACATCTCCTTTGTCCCACCCAAATGAGTTCATTTCACAGAATAACAGAATCATCAAGGTTGGAAAAGACCTTGAAGATCATCCAGCCCAACCATTAACCTAACACTGACAGTTCCCAACTACACCATATCCCTCAGCGCTATGTTGACCCAACTCTTAAACACCTCCAGGGATGGGGACTCCACCACCTCCCTCGGCAGCCCATTCTAACACCTAACAACCCATTCTGTAAAGAAATGCTTCCTAATATCCAGTCTAAACTTTCCCTGGCACAACTTGAGGCCATTCCCTCTTGTCCTATCTCTTGTTACTTGGTTAAAGAGGCTCATCCCCAGCTCTCTGCAACCTCCTTTCAGGTAGCTGTAGAGGGTGATGAGGTCTCCCCTCAGCCTCCTCTTCTCCAGACTAAACACCCCCAGTTCCCTCAGTCACTCCTCCTACGACCTGTGCTCCAGACCCTGCACCAGCTTCGTTGCCCTTCTCTGGACACGCTCGAGTCATTCAATGTCCTTTTTGTAGTGAGGGGCCCAAAACTGAACACAGGAATCGAGGTGCGGCCTCACCAGTGCCGAGGACAGGGGTAAGATCCCTTCCCTGTCCCTGCTGGCCACGCTATTTCTGACACAAGCCAGGATGCCATTGGCCTTCTTGGCCACCTGGGCACACTGCTGGCTCCTGTTCAGCCGGCTGTCAATCAACACCCCCAGGTCCCTCTCTGACTGGCAGCTCTCCAGCCACTCCTCCCCAAGCCTGTAGTGCTGCTGGGGGTTGTTGTGGCCCAAGGGCAGCCCCCGGCATTTGGCCTTATTGAAACTCCTCCAGTTGGCCTCAGCCCATGGCTCCAGCCTGTCCAGGTCTCTCTGCAGAGCCTCCCTACCCTTGAGCAGATCAACACTCCCACCCAACTTGGTGTCATCCGCAAACTGACTGAGGGTGCACTCAATCCCCTCGTCTAGATCATCAATGAAGATGTTAAACAGGAGTGGCCCCAACACCCACCACTCGTGACCGGCCGCCAACTGGATTTAACTCCGTTCACCACAACTCTTTGGGCCCGGCCATCCAGCCAATTTTTTACCCAGCGAATCATGTGCCCATCCAAGCCTCAAGCAGCCAGTTTCGCCAGGAGAATGCTGTGGGAAACGGTATCGAAGGCCTTACTGAAGTCAAGGTAAACAATATCCACAACCTTTCCCTCATCCAATAAGCAGGTCGCTCTGTTGTAGAAGGAGATCAGGCTTGTCAAGCAGGACTTGCCTTTCATAAACCCATGCTCACTGGGCCTGAGCATCTGGTTTATTTTGATACAATTAACTGTAGTTTTGTCCTACATACTAATATGTTAGATCAAGCACATTACAGAATCTTGGTCTGTAAATAATTTTCCAGCACTATCTAAATGTTAGAATTTGTAAATGTAGCATTAACTACATGCTAAACTAATTATAAATGCTATATATAAAAATGCATCACAACAACAACAAAGCTGCAAAAATATAAACTCATCATCCTTAGCTGAGTATCAGCATTTCTTTTCTTCCCTATGCGTTTATTCCCTTCCCTATGCTTAAATAACTGCTTTTACCAGCAGATTTACAAAACGACAAATATAAGTGGGCAGCAGCAGTCTTCATAAGCAACAACTGTGGATATGATTCTGTCACATTTTGACAAGAGTTCACTTGCTTCTACATTAATCAAGATGACATAAGCCAGATATTCACAATTTGTACAATTAGATGAATCATGTGACACGCTTACAAGATCACTGACCTAGACTTGGAAAATTTGACAAAAAGAAACACATTTTGTTAAAATGGACAAATCTAGGCAGTTTCAAAGATAGCCACTATAACACAGGCTATAATAGGGGTTCGTAAAACTTAACTTTTTGCTGCACATTACAGCATTTATTGATTATAAAAAAGAACTAGATATTTGTTTCCTCATATGAAAATGTTACTTTTTAATTTCAAGTAGAAAAAAATAAATTTGTTTCTCATTTCCTCTGCATATTTCTTTTAAATGGTATGCACTTACCTACAATCACAGGTTTAAAATTCATTTTCTTTGCAAAAAGTAACAAGATTTTGTCAGCGCTTACAAAAGTGAGCTACAGAATATTAGATAAACATTGCTTATTAGTTCTTGCAGTGTGAATTTGCATACATCTCTTGCTAGAATAAAGCACCTATTCTGTTTTTATAACCTTTGAAAAGAAAAATACCACCGGTTTACAGTATACCGATATTTTCTGTTTTCTTGTACGTATGATTTTTTTTTTTTTTTTTTTTTTTGTCCTGCAACGTTAAGGGCTTTATTCGCCTTTTAAATAGATTAAATCTAATCTACATTTAAATTAATCCACCCATACAGAAAAGCGCCAGCGCCCCCTCGTGGGCGCAGCGTCCTTTTGACTATACAGGCTTCACTCCCCAGGGATTCCTTCAGACAGCTATAAAAAAAGTTCAGTTCATCAATAATCATATTTAACTCCCTTGCTAGACATTCGTATTTTCTAGTCGTCCAGTAGTCTGTGGATCTAGATATATAAACTGAAGAAACATTCTCTTTTTTACCCCACTCACATTTGTTTCCTTTTTTACTACAAAATACGAAACAGGTTTATAAAGAATAATCTGCAACTAACTTCGCTCTTTATTTTAGCTGCGTGTTTAAAAGAAAATCTCTTCGAAAATTAATTAGAACTAATAAATCACATTTATTATGTTGGCTGGTTATTCTAAAACAAGCTGAAAAGGGTTGCAAACTCAAAACTGAACAGAGAACACAGAAACGACAGGCTGAACCTGCAGTCCAAACCTATTGTAAATGGACATAATAGTCCATGCAACGTATAGGAGCATCAATGCACTAAGAAACAGCCTCTTTGTTTTAGTAAGGCTGTTTGCAGAGTCAAAGCCTACGTTTGTTCACAGTGTTATTCACAGTAAATAGTTTTGCATGCCTTTTAACATTGCTGATTCATATAAAATGTAAGTCTATAAGACGGAAGTCTCAACTGAATGTAATTCCCACTGATACAATTGGAATTTCAGGACAAACAGCAATCAGTTATAACGTCCTCAGAGTATAAAATGTTTGGTGCAGAATAAAGGTAGCATTGCAGAACCAATGAGATACAGAACAAGCTGCAAATGTAAACCAGCACCCGGAATCAAAATGCCAAAAGCAGTTATCCCTCACTCAGAAACCGATCAGTTCACTCTGGAATTGTGTTCATCTCTGCACACAGAATGTATCTGAGGTCACATCCCAGGGCTCTCAGTGATGCATAAGCCAAGTCATTCTACCTATTATTTCCAATGTACTACAGGAAACTCCTTTCTGGAACTGGAAATAAATTTCTCAAGGGTGTCACAGGTGGCAATGGCATTAGCCTGAATGAGTACTAAAGAGTAATGCAGAAGATTAAGCCTATACAATCATTTTCAGAGAAAACCATGACTCTTTTTGAGCAATGAATTTTGTGTATGTCCAACTACTTGTGCTAGGGTCATACTCAAGTTATCTTATAACTTTGCAACCAAAGACAAATCTTTAAACAAGCTGCTGCTGAATGTACAGTATAAAATTTATGGGAGCCTGTTTTTTAACGGATCAGTACAAAACAAGCAAAAATCCTCAATACAGAAATAGAAGATTTCATTATTGTCCCCTGTTCATCAGCTTGTTCATCAATGATTTAAAGGAAAATATTACTTATCCATCAGAATTTTCTTTTGCCTTTGGATTATTTATTTCCTTAAACAACATTAAACTCATCAAATTTGAATAAAAATGTATATGTTTACAAAACCCTGATCCAATGTTTCCACTTCTTTTTAATCTCAATAAATAATTGTAAGCCCCAGCAATATTACAATGATGTTAATGATTTTGAAGAATATGAAACAGCAAATTTAAACTGAGGCAGAGACTCCAAAGTATCCTGACTAGGCTGCGTAGCAGTCAAAACGGACAAGGTGTTTCTGGCTCTCAGGCTCCCACATGCTTTTCCTAGCAATAGTCTTTTCTAGTTCTTTATCTCCCTCCCCTCACCTCCCAAGATGCCAATGCTGTACTTCGCAGATTGCAGCAGTGAGCAGCGTGACTGTGCATCTCTCTGTAAGACATCTGTCTGTCTGGAAGATACTACTGTAAGACATCATCTATCATTTGTTCACTAACCCGGGCTGCCTGGAATGGGTCACAACATCATCTCTTTTAAAAATTGTTATACTCACTGCATTTTACATAACAGTACCTTGTTGACCGTATGATGGTTAAGTGCACTATCCATAGTCTACTTCAGGGATTCTGTAGACATAAGGTTGATGCTGATCATCTGTAGAGATTCCATCTGCCCACATGTGTAATTCTGTGATGCATCTTTGCACCCATTTTATCACCTTGTATTCCACCAGACAAAGTTTCCAGTTGTACCTAAATAAATCCATATGCTCTCTATCGGCTATTCACTGGTATTTTTGAATTATCCATTGGGGTTGTTCTATCTGGAGCCCAGGTGTCAATACTACACATTCACCTAACCTGTAAGAAGTGCTTGTTTCTTCTAGCTAAATATATGTTTCTATCACACACCATGGGATGCCTTCAACTCTGTGCTCAGAGTACTGACTTTTCCATCTATCTAGCCATTTTCCTATTCACCCCCAAAACTGTAAGTTAGACGTGTTTTTAGAGCTGAATGGGTCAAACTTATTAGTTCTAATAACTTTTACTCACATACCCAAATTTTAACTTCCTGTTATTGCCTTCACAGCTACTAAGCTAGCTTTAAAACCTGCTACTGTTTTAGAAGTTACTTGTTCTGAAGAGAAAGCAAAAATTGGAAGTCATTCACTACCACTTATTTAGATAATTTCAGACCTTTCAGTCCATATTAAGAGCTCAGAAAAGGGCAACAACTGTAATGGGCTGTAATTAATTGTCTAGGTAGTTTTATATTAACTTTCTATCTGTATAGTTCCAAGAATTACTTCAGGGTTTCAACATCTATAGTGTGGCATATAAATGTATTTTCTTCTGAGTGTTTATCCTGATACTAGTCTTCCACTTTTTTCTCCTGTCTTTCAGCTGTTTTTCTTTCTAAGCACAAATCAACCTTTTGGTTTTGAATCAGCTTGCAGATTCTTATCTTCCGCACATTCTGGAGATAACCATGAGGTCTGACAGCATTTTGGCAGTCCTAGAGAGCTAATACAATTATCATCAGCAAATTGACCTCCCTTCTGGATGACTGAATTTGCAATCAACTACTGGTTAGTTAAAAGCTCAGCTCACACCTTTAATACTTGTTACCAGATTTGAAACTGGGTTTTTTTATTAAGTAATATAGATATGGGAGGAATAAGGGAATACAGCAATCATTCATGCATGTTTGCATGACAAATATACTTCTTATACAGATTATTCAAACCATCTACTATTTTAAACCCCTCTGCAAGTTTCCTATTTCATTAGCTATTTCACTTTTTCACCCTTCTGGAATCCAGATCTAATCTCTTTGTCTGTATGTTCTGTTTGGTAAAACATTTATTTGCACAGTAGTTTACTCAGATATAGACCAACATTTACTTTCTAATGGTTTCCTTTTCAGCAGTTCAACAAAATTACATTTCAGGGGCTTGTGCTCCTCCCTACACTAGCAATTCATTGAATCATTCAGGCTCAGAGGGACCTCAGGAGGTCTTTGTCTCACTTTCTTGCTCAAAGTAGGGTCAGCCAAGTTGCTTTGGGTATTATCCAATTGAGTCTTGAAAATGTCCAGGTCAGTGACTCCACAACCTCCCTGGGCAGCATGTTCCAGCAGTTAAATATCTACATACTGATTTTTTTCCCTTTTATGTCTAATCAGAACCTTGCCTGTTTCAATTTACATCATTTTGCTCACCCTCCTGCTGTGCACTTCAGGAAAGCCTGTGAGTTCTTCTTCTTGGGACCTCTACTTAGGCAAAGCACAGCCTTGTAAAAATGGAAATTCCATCAAAAGAATAATTAAGTAGTAATGGAGTAGTATCCACACAACATTTACATCACCTTCCATTTAACTAAAGGCAGTTGGGGTAGATGAGGTGGGAAATCCTGGAATCAAAATGTAGAGACTGCTGGAATGAGCAAGAAGCAATCCCTTTCCTGCCCAGAGAAAAGCTAAAAATATTTTCTTAAGGAAGGGAGACAGGGAATCAGCCCTCAGGGAATAAATTTTAATTTAACTCTGTGTCATTTTCCCATACTACTGGCAGAGCAGGAATAATCAACACAAGAATGAATTAATGAGTGATTTAGGGGCAAAGAGGTATATTAAGAGTATCGCCTAAACAGCAAATACAGAAAAGGCATTACTGAACTTCAAACAATAAAATACTTACCATTTCAAGGCAAACTACATGTGACTACTCCGTATGAAGTCCCTAAACTGTACCTAGTACTTAGTGATCACATGCTACATTCCACATCAAAAGACAGTTGGTTGCATGAAGGAGAGTGAGAAGACAGCAATGCATTAGATACTTGGTTTCTCATGACTGTGATGGCATGCATCAGCCCCATTCTAGCACTACCAGACTTGGGATCAACACCATTAAACATTCCACATGAAATACAAACAAATTTAACTGTTCTACTGAGACACAGAGGGAGAAAGATGCAGAAAACAGTTAACGTGAAGTATGAAAATGTGACACTTTCTGCTACTACTGAGTCTTCTGACCTGCTTAGGCCTTACACTATTTTGAGTACAGCTATGTATTTCAACCACATACATTTAGCTTTCACAAGGCTTTTTAAGTGATTCAAGCAGATTGTGCATCTTCATGGCTCACTGCCTAAAAGCTGACTCTGTCTTTGAGACTACGACAGTTCTGTGATAACTTTAGGATATAATTTATCAAAATACCATTTGCTCCCTTCCAAAATCTATTCATATATGGTAGCTTAAGTGAAGTTCTCATGTAAGTGATATTTATCTACATTAACATATAACATTAATGTACCTTTTCCTTCCTATTTCTACTTTTCTTTAATGGAAGAGGAAGGAGTAGCTTCAGCACTCAGTCTAATTCCTTCCAAAACGCTGCTGGAAGAGCCATAGTGTTAGATTAGAAGGACATAAACTCATGTCTGGAAAAGTGCTAATACAATTTCACAAAGTCACATAAAATTAAGTTTATAAGACTATGAATGTAACAAAAACCATATATATTTTGATTATTAATGCATTCTGGTGATCAATTTACATGGCATAAATCATCAGTCTTGTGGGGAGAAAGGCTAAATAGAAGTTTCAACTCTAACTCAATAGAAGACACTAATATCACTGAACAACATCAAAAAAGCAGTAATTAAAACCTACTTTAATATATTAGTTAGGAATCAAACACAAATAACCTACGCGTAAAACACAATTATAGTGCGAAACTCAGCAATCAAAGCCAAATAAAACAGAAAAATGAAACAAATACAGTATAAACTACTGGAAAACAAGTTTGTTACAAGTGTAACATTCGTAATACATAAGAAGCTAAGATATTAATAATATTCTGTATTTACCATACTACTTCCTTAGTTTTGGGTGCATCATATTCAACAAATACTTTACTTTAGAAATTTCATACACTTTCCATTAACTATACCAGAACCTAAAACATCTATGTGCATTATGAAATGTAAATAAAACTCAGTTTTCTGTAGGTAGCATTAAATTACAGTTTCAGCAATTGGAAAGGCTTCATCAAGTAATGAATGTCCAGAGAAGGACAACGAAGCTGGTGCAGGGTCTGGAGCACAGGTCGTAGGAGGAGCGGCTGAGGGAACTGGGGGTGTTTAGTCTGGAGAAGAGGAGGCTGAGGGGAGATCTCATCGCCCTCTACAGCTACCTGAAAGGAGGGTGCAGAGCTGGGGATGAGTCTCTTTAACCAAGTAATAAGTGACGGGACAAGAGGGAATGGCCTCAAGTTGCACCAGGGAAGGTTTAGACTGGATATTAGGAAGCATTTCTTTACAGAACGGGTTGTTAGGTGTTGGAATGGGCTGCCCAGGGAGGTGGTGGAGTCCCCATCCCTGGAGGGATATGGTGTAGTTGGGAACTGTCAGTGTTAGGTTAATGGTTGGACTAGATGATCTTCAAGGTCCTTTCCAACCTAGATGATTCTGTGAATGTATCAGAAAAACACAATATTAATTTTTGGAAAAGGTGCTGTGGTATTGTGAAGTGCATGGCAATAGAATGTTTTTCTACTGGGATTCCCAACACTTTCCTCTTAACAAATGCCAGTTTAGAAAGGCAGAAAACCACCCTTTGAAGCATTTCATTCGCATTTTTGTCTTGGTTCATTTTCCTTCAATTCTTACTTTGCGTTGTTATATACACCATATTCTGTCAGATATTATAAACAGCACCAGGAGATGGAGTTTGTGCTGGTTTTGGCTGGGAGGGAGTTAATTTTCTTCACAGTGGCTAATATGGGGCTATGTTTTGAATTTGTGCTGGAAACAGTGTTGCTAATACAGGAATGTTTTTGTTACTGCTGAGCAGTGCTTACACAGTGTCAAGGTCTTTTCCACTTCTCACCCCACCAGAGAGCAGGTTGGGGGTGCACAAGAAGTTGGGAAGGAAGACATCTGGGACAGCTGACCCCAACTGATCAAAGGCATATCCCACACCATATGACACCATGCTCAGCATATAAAGCTGGGGGAAGAAGAAAAAAAGCAGGGGACATTTGGAGTGATGGCGTTCGTCTTACCAAGTAACTGTTATGTATGGTGTAGTCCTGCTTTCCTGGAGATGGTTGAGCACCTGTCTGCTTATGAGAAGTGGTGAATGAACTCCTTGTTTTGCTTTGCTTGCACATGCAGCTTTCGCCTTATCTATTAAACTCTTTATCTCAACCCACTAGTATTCTTTCTTGTTTTATTTTCTCCCTGATCCCACCAGGAGGAGTGAGCAAGCAGCTGTGGGGCTTAGTTAATGATTGGGGTTAAAACATGAGGTATAATACATAGGAAATTCTCTTACAATAAATATGTTTTATTTATTATACCTTTTATAATTTATGTTTTATACTCTCTCTCTCTCTCTCTATATATATATATATATATAAATAAATCTCCATTGCCACCCACCAAAACCCTGCTAAATTTATACTTCCCTGAGTACCCTTACTGGCAGTAATTATTTTCTTATGAGCAGCTTAACTATACATAAAATAAAGGACAATTTATTCAGAGGAAGGGATGCTCTAGCAATTCAGAAAAACAGGACACTAATCAGCCACGTATTACCATGAAAAATAACTTTAAGCTCTGCTGTGTTTGGATATTTTTTTTTTGCCTTCACATTCTTGCCTCCCAATACGAATTAAATTCACAAATGTCACTTTGATTAAGACTTCTGCCTATCTATTACTCTGATGAACAGTCTCTCCTCAGCAGCTGAAGAGCCCCAAAGCCGAGGATTTCACTGAAGCAGGTCAAATGCTAGCTGTAAAGGGTTATGATACCTGAAAACAGGTAATCGTACTACCTGTCGCTCTGCTGTCACCTCCCTAAATTGCCCTGATAACTCTGCATGAATTCTGCCACTACAAAGACAGTGATTTCAGACATGTACCACTGAGTAGTAAGGAAGCCTCACCACAGGTCTCAGTTCCATTGCTGTCTTCTGAATCTTCAAGTAAAGAAATCCTGTCATTCCTTACCAAAGTACAAGCTTGACAGTTTTAACTGACTTTTTTTCATGCTTCCTCTCCCTGCACACTCCAAAAAAAGAATAAGATTGCGCAGGAGCTGGCAGCAGTATAGCACACAGACAAGTCAGTCAAGAGGGCCAGATATCCCCAAACAGCCTCTGAACTCCAACATTCCTATTTTGAGTTTCAGTGTAAACTAATGAATAAGTATATGCAGACATTATTGCAGAGTCACTAAAATAGATCCAGGCACCAAACAAACCCCTATATCCATTGCTGGATTTCCTTATACATTGCCGCTGAAGGATTTCCCAAGAGTATGTCTAAACTAACCTAAGTGTCCTTAAGAAGTATGAAGTGGTTTGGACATCCATTTATCCAGCATCCTAGGGATAACCATTCTTAGGGATGAGTAAAAGAATGGGTCAAATACACAACAATACTTTATTGTTATCAAAATGTGAAAGGTTAGCAATTGTGACACCCATCTACAAGAAGGGCCCGTCAGGCCTGTCAGTCTGACATCAGTGTCAGGGAAGGTTATGGAGCAAAGCATCTTGAGTGCATCATGCAGCACCTGCAGCACAGCCAAGTGATCAGGCCTAGTCAGCATGGGTTCATGAAAGGCAGGTCCTGCTTGACAAACCTGATCTCCTTCTATGACAGGGGGACCCACTTAGTGGATGAGAGAAAGGCTGTGGATGTTGTCTACCTAGATTTCAATAAAGACTTTGAAACCATTTCCCACAGCATTCTCCTACATAAACTGGCTGCTCTTAACTTGGACAGCTGTACTCTTCACTGGGTAAAAACCTGGATGTATGGCTGGGCCCAAAGTGTGGTGAATGAAGTTAAATCCAGCTGGTGTCTGGTAACAAGTGGTATTCAGCAGGGCTCAGTACTAGGGACAGTTCTATTAATATCTTTATCAATGGTCTGGACAAGGGGATTGAGTACACCTTCACTGTTTGCAGATAATGCCAAGTTGAGTGGGAATGTTAATCTGCTTGAGGGTAGGAAGGCTCTAGAGAGGGATCTGGACAGGCTGGACTGTTGTGCTGAGGCCAACTGTATGAGGTTCAACAAGGCTGAGTGCCAGGTCCTGCACTTGGGTCACAACAATCCCATGCAACATGACAGGCCTGGGGAAGAGTGGATGGAAAGCTGCCTGGTGGAAAAGAACCTGGGGGTGCTGGTTAACAGTTGGCTGAGTATGAGCCAGCCGTGTGCCCAGGTGGCCAAGAAGGCCAGTGGCATCCTGGCTTGTATCAGAAACAGTGTGGCCAGCAGGACTAGGGAAATGACTGTCCCCTTGTACTCAGCACTGGTGAGGCCGCACCTCAAATACCGTGTTCAGTTTTAGACACCTCACTACAAAAAGACATTGAGGTGCTGGAGAGTTTCCAGAGAAGGGCAACAAAACTAGTGAAGGGTCTAGAGAACATGTCTTATGAGAAGCAATTGAGAGAAATAGGGTCGTTTAGCCTGGAAAAAAGGAGATTGAGGGGAGACCTTACCGCTCTCTACCACTACCTGAAAGGAGGTTGTAGCGAGGTGGGTGTCAATCTCTTCTCCCAAGTAACAAGTGATAGGACAAGAGGAAATGGCCTTAATTTTTGCACCCAAGGGAGGTTTAGATTGGATATTAGGAAAAATTTCTTCACCAAATGGTTTGTCAAGAACTGGAACAGGCTGCCCAGGGAAGTGGTCGAGTCACCATCGCTGGAGGTATTTAAAAGATGTGTAAATGTGGTGCTTAAAGACATGGTTTAGTGGTGGACTTGGCAGTGTTAGGTTAATGGTTGGTCTGAATGATCTTAAGGGTCTTTTCCAACCTAAACAATTCTATGATTCTATTTACTAGCATAATCCCTCACAGCCTCTGTTGATTCATTGCCAGGGACTTTCTGAAGCAGAGGTAGTATCTGTATCTTGCAGCTATTGATACAATTTTCTTCCATTAACCTGTGCAGTACATGAAAATATATGTCCTCTTATTTGTCTTAAACTTGTCTACAGACAGTTTCAACTGAAGCCCCATGATTCTTATAAGGGAAAAATCAGTAATCAGTTGTACCTTGTTCACCCTAGTTCTAATAATCTATTGCTCTAACTCCAGTAACTTACTGTAGGAATGCTTGTTTGTTGAAGCCCTGATTCAACACAGTAAAGCAAATGTTTATCTTCTACATGTAAGGAACATGTGAGCTTTCCACCTACTACTGGACATGTTGTCTGACTGAGGTAGTTCACTAGTAGAGCTCATCTGGTATTCTCCCAATAAAAGACACTTTTATTCAGAAAAAATAACGTAATACACTATAGAATGTCTGGCCTTATTCAAAGAGCAACAAAACATATAGCAAAGCAGGATATGTGATGCTAAAGGTAATCACTAGGAATGTAAAAGATGGGGGATGTTGAAGACCTTACCTTGCTCTTCTCAGATAATGCAAATAAACACCTATTACCCCTATCATTTTCTGTTGGGATTCTAGAGGGCTTTCTGCAAGAGAATGGACATGTCAGCAATCCTGTGTGAGAACAAGACTGATAAGAGCCTCAGCCAAGCAAGAATGTGATAAGGATGTGACCCTGAATGAGGGGGGAGAAACTCGAAGAGACAAACAACCCCCAGAAGGGGTTGGGACGGCAGAGGAAGTTACACAAGGCAGGAAGCCTGGCAAGGCTGATGTGGCACTTTTATCCAATCATAAGAAGGTTTAAAGCGCGGGCTAAGTTAACTGTCCAATCTTGAGGACTTGTACTACATGTTACTCACGTGCACGGGAGAACATTATAAAAGGGCTTTCTTAGTTGTAATAAACTGGCATTGCTTGATCACATTGGTCGTGTGCATGCTCAGATCTCCCGCGATTTTCCTATCCCAGTTCTTCTATTCTGTAAAAATAATGAGTATTTATTGAAAATTCTTTGCCATTTTCAGCCACTAAAATTTCAAGAAAGGATCAGAATTATACAGCATGCAGTCCTCAAATATACAGATTCAGATTGTATCTCTTCAATTGACAGGAGACACCAGGGTACATGAACTATTCATGTTGGAACAGACCTGAGGAGCACCTAGCAGAGTGTCCTGACTCAAAATAGCCAACAGTATATAGACAGTAAGTAAAGATCCTCCATTTACCTGAAATTTCCAAATTTGGGACTGAGATAGCAAATATACCAGAACCAACATATTTAGTAAAGTGGTATTGATGTATCTTCCATGAATTTACCTAGTTTTGTATATTTACACCTGTAGTCTTCACAATCTTCTGTGGCAATGCATTCTACAAAACAACCATGCTCAACTCATGAAAAGGTACTTCCTTAAACTTCATAGCTTAAAATGTTATCTAAAATACGCCACCTGACTCAACCACAGCTCTTTACTATTTGCCCAACACCTGATGTGCTAGGCACATCTGGAGGTGGGCAGAGAAATAAGGTTGGTGAACAGAGTTGGCTGTGAGAATCATCTTCTTGTCTTATAAATGGTGTTGAGGTGGGAGGAAGCTTTTTCCTATAGCTTCTCTAAAGGGACCTCTGTGTCTCCACAGCCATTAAACATCAGAACTGCAAGTCTAGAAGAGAACCTGCCTAATTCCATAATACTGGGATCAATATCACATCATAACGAGTGATCTATACCATGTTGCTGTGTCCCCTTACCTTCCTTTGGAAGACATCCCAGGCATACAGGCCATAAAAAGGCTATGGTAGTACAGACATTTAGGCCTCTGATCTGGACAGTTAGAGGACTAGGATTACATTGTGTTCCCACTCTGTTCTTCAGGTATAGGCTTAAAATAAGGTTTGGTTCCTTGTGTAAACTGTAAACAAATGACATTTTAGGCTCCTGCACATCATGATATTCAGTACACAATATTTCTTGAAAACGAATCGTTCTTTTGAAGTTTTTTATTAGCTCATGTAACTATTTTCAACTCAAGAATCTAGTATCTCTTACTATAATCGGTCTTTACTCTGCATTTTCCTTTTAGCAATATGAAGCACAATCAACTTGTTTCAATGCATTTTATGCTTATCAAACCAGAAATAACTACACAAGTGTTGCGATAAGTGACTAATTGAATTAATAGTTTATTCTAACTTTACAAACACTCTCTTAACCAAACTATACAATTTACTAAGCTTACTAGAAGTTACTGACAGTCTAAAAATTCTATGTAAACATCAAACACCTGTAGTATTACTGACAGTAAAATCTGAGAGCAGGGTTCCATTATTTTAAGACTTTAAACACCAAATCCCTGTTCTTTGAATAACCAGCTAGAGCTTTGCTGAAAAACTCAGATCAACTGAAAGATTCGCACTGATGTTACTGTCTTTTAGCACAGGATCACAATATGAACTGAAATCAGTGAAATCCATGAATGACATTGAACAGACCCGGGAGTCTGTCTTGCTTCAGAAACTTTATGTATTGGCAGAAAGGAAACAATATTGAATATGGTATTTGGTAAACCTTTATACAGGTGTCCAGTGGCAAGTATAATGCACGAAGACATTGCTTTAAAATTAGGAGTAGATTTCAAGTTTATGGTTTCTCTCTAGACAACAGTCCTGCAAATCAAGAGATATGGTAAAAAATTACGGTTGACAGTATCTGCAATAATGCTGTCATTAAAATAACAGAATAACAATTCATATATTGCAGTAAAAGCAAAAAAGATAAAGATGTAATGAGACTTACTAGAACCAGAGCAAGCTAATCACTCTAGCCTGAAGATAAATATAGAAGTTATCCATAACTGGCCATTTTTAAAAAGAAATTGCTTTTCACAACCTTGGTGGTTTCTTTGATGTCCTTCTTCCACAGCCCTTTCTGCTAGACTCCAACATTTATTACATTCTCAGGATTAGATCCTGCACATGGATACCTTCAGGTAAACTCCACATAAAAAACTACAGTAAAGAATATATATGTTAAAAGAGAATAATTAAAGAAAGAACATGTTACTGCAAATACAACCTCCTGAAGGAAAGAATGTGTCTTCATGTAAGTCTACAGAAGACCAATAGCTGTCTGAATAGTAGCCATAATGCTCTCTACTGAGCTCTACAGGTTTTACAGTCTTTATCAGTTATGGTAGACCTATGCAATAGCATAACAATCCCAGCCAGGTACCATCACTTACAAACTGTACCCTCAGTAACAACTGCGGTCACTTCTCACTGTTGTTGTGCACAACAAAGACTAATTAAGAAGCAAAGAACACAAGAGACATGGGGCAAGCGTGAAAGACATTCTGGAGTCCACAGTTATGGTCTAAAACACCCACGGGGAGAACAGCATCAGTTGTAAGTGAAAGGCAATATAAAATGAGAGAACAGTTGTAAGAGATCTAACTGTACAATGATCCACCTATCTCAGGAGGAAAAGAGAAAAGCCTTTATCTAAAAGAAATGAGAACTATGTCCCTACAGATGCCAGAGAGAGTAGAAGAAACCTTCCATCATGTCAATACAACTCTCCGTTTTCAAAAAGACAGTAGTGACTTGGAAAAAATAGCTTTAAGGGATGTCCTGGATCTGATCATCTTCATAGCAGCCCACATGGCGTTGTGTTTTAGCTTTGTGACTAAAACAGTGCTGATAACACACCAATCTCTTAGCTATTACCAAACAGCCCTTGCACAGTGTCAAGGATTTCTCTGTTTCTTCCTCTGCCCCACAGTGGGTGGGCATGAGACTGGGAGAGGAGACAGCTGGGACAGTTGACCTGAATTGGCCAAAGGGATATTCCAGGCCCTATAACATCACAGTCAGCAATAAAAAACAGGGGTGATTTTTCCAAATTACCTGTTGTTTGGGGACTCGTTGGGCATTGGTCTGCTTGTGGGAGATGAAGAGTGATTGCTTTGGCATCACTTCTTTCAGGTTTTGGGGTTTTCTTTCTTTCTTTTTTCCTTCTTCTTCCTCTTCCTTTCAATTCTTGAACTACCTTTATCACAACCCATGAGTTTTCTTGCTTTTGCTCTTCATATTCTCTCCCCACTACCACGAGGAGCTTTGTGGTCCTTAGCTGCTTCCTGGGCTCAACTCACAAAGAGGGGAAAAAAAACCTTTTGGAACTTTTGCCTTCAACTGTCATTGTCTATCCAAATTCTAAATCTTTCAGGAGTTCCAAAGTACCTGATAATCAAGATTATCAGAAATTGCCGACCATACAGATAGAAGAAGATTGAAGATAAATGGGAGATAAATGGAAGACTGAAGATCAGACCTTTTATAAATTGTGATAACAGTAAATTGAATTTATTGTCATTTTTCCTAGAATCAAATAGTTCCATTCAAACTGTGATGAACTATATCTTCCACATCAGACTCTAAAGAAAAAGCTACTGAATGTCAAATACCTATCACTTAGAAAGTCAACTACATGTCACAAAAGTAAAGCTTAAAATATTTCATTCATACTAGTCATACTATTCACAGAGCAGTAACATCATGACTGTTCATATGCTAAGCCTGGTCCATATAATATAATCCTTCTTTTACTCCAGTAGTAACTATCAAGAAGCACAAAAGTATGTAAGTTATTTACGCATTCTGGGAGGTAATACAAGTTTTAAAAAGTGCCATAAACCAGTCCTTTTTTGCTTTCTTTTTTAGATACAGAGGACGTCTTCTCTTTTCAGCTGCTGAAATTCGAAGGAAACAGAAAACTTCATATAAAGGCTCCATAAAAGCTATGATCACCACTCTGTAAGACATTAGAATTGGAAGCATGTAGATCTATGGCAATTTAAAAAAAAGCTGAATCAAGTATTTATCTACACATTAACTTTTTTTCAGAAATTTCACTAGGAGGGCAGTAATGATGCAGACAGTCAAATCATGCATAAAAAGACATTTCACTTAAATTTTGAAGACATAGTGTAAGATGAACAACTTTGCTTTTTTGAAGAGAAAAATAATGTATCATATCTTGCTAAAAATTTTCTTGGAATCTGAGAACATCAACATTTATTATTGCACTGAATGTACAGAATCAGCATTCAGTGATAAGAACATGAGACAAATAACACTGCCATTATGACTTTCCTGTGACTTGGCTAAAGCAGTGATCATTATCTCTGACTAGACAGAAAACTTCTTCCAGTGGTGTGAAAATACCATCCTACACTGACTTTCCAGATTGCTGGTGATTTTAACCTGAGGACCATCATACAATGAGGAGTTCATGATCTACAAAATAACTGAGCAGGCGCAGGTCCATGCTGCACTTTGCTGTGCTGCACATATCACTTGGCTGCAGGATAAAGTTAGCCAGCTAATCAAAAGGGAGAAGACTATAAGCAGCTCTCACTTGGCATTTGGCAATCACACCACCTGCATGGTCTTATCTTAAAAGTGAACCACCATACTGTCATGTGAACATATTTTGCTTGACAGTAGAACTGCTGAATGAAATTCTTTACTTACAACAAAACCTAAACTAAATCGTTTACTTCTAAGAGCTCTCAGGTCTGTAATGCTTGTGAGCCTTAGCATGGCAGGATGTCCGCAGCGTACCATGCCATGACTGGAGGTCTGTCTAATGTTGTGCAACTTCGGATTCCCATCATCTGCAGGGATGTGAGATTATACATGTTATCTCCTTTTTCCACCTCAAAAACTTAGTTTTTTTATATTTAAGTCCATAACTGATGGAGTCTGGGTACTCTTCTAATGGAGACCTGTAACACACACTTGCACCAGCTCAACTGAAAATTCTGCATGCGGAAGAAGCCTACAGGTAGTGTTGCCCATTTCCAATAGCTTCCAAAAAGGAAGAGTCAGCAAAAGGGGACATGACGAGCAATTCAGCTTTCTCCCACACAGTCTTTCTACTTAAAACCCAACAAAATAGGCTGAGGACCAGAAAACTGTCCTGAAGATGTAGTTCAACTCACAAACCCTCTTTCCCAGCTCCTTGGGGCCTCTCTTCTGTCAAATTATGTACTCTAGTCACATAATGGAGGAGAAGTTTTTGTCCAGCTGGGAGAGACAACAAAGAGGAACAACCTGCTGTTCATATTGTAATAATTTATCAGGTCTAGTCTGTTTCCTGCATGTTACCAAAGACCTCTAGGAAACAGGGAAATCAGAAATGTCTGTTGAACCAGAGGCAATGTACTGAAAGCACTGCAGATTGGACACCATTTCATTAAAGCACTCAGAGACTTATTAGAAAAGCAGTATAGAATATTTAAGGGGTAGCCCTACCAGGCACTGAGTTATCGTCTCACCCTACAGGCAAAGGCAATCTTTAGTAAAATCTGTTTATCTCCTCTTGTTATAAAATGTAAATATATCACCAGCCAATCTTTCAGGGCTGTTACAATGATTACATAATTAACATTTGGAAAGCTCTTGGAGAAAAAAGAACTTCTAAAGATTAGAAGAGTTATTAAAGCAAAGAGAAGATATCAGGTATCTCACAAATGAATAATTCAAAAGTATATTACTACTTAAAGTGAAGTGCATTTCTATCTTTAAAGATTCTGCATAGCAAGTTTCTTAAAGAAACTGCATAGCAACAACTACACAGAATAAACATTAGGCAGACAATCACTGAACTTTCACTTAAGATTTCCACCAGTATTACTGTGAAACCAGCTCTGAAGAAAAGAGATGGCTATACAAGTCCTGATACAAGTACAAGTCCTGATACAAGTACAACTTGAGGCCATTTCCTCTCATCCTATCACTTGTTACTTGGGAGAAGAGACCAACACCCACCTCACTACAACCTCCTTTCAGGTAGTCATAGAAAGTGATAAGGTCTCCCTTCAACCTCTTTTTCTCCAGATTAAACAACCAGTTCTCTCAGTTGCTCCTCAAAGGACTTGATCTCTATATCAGTACTGTGTTAAACAGTACAGAATTTCTTTCTCATCTTCCTTACTTGTAAAAAGCCTAGAATGTTTATGTAAGTCCAATTGTGCTACAAAAAACCTTATGCTTTTACTATGTGTATGTTTATGCATAGCAATACATTTAAACAATTATATTCTTACACTTAATCAAACAATTGATTTTTTAAAACCAAATGAGTCATGCTTTCATGACTATTCAATCAACATTCCCAGCAATTTCTGGGAAAATACAGTTCAGAACTCTCTAACGGACATCAGTAAGATACTGAGGAAATAACATGATTTCAAAGTCTCAGTGAACTTCAGCCAAATGTGAAAGACAGCTTAAGTGCAAATGTCATGGAATTCCAAAAGGACTGCAGTTTCACAAAGAACTACTTCAGCTCCCGATTAGATTTAGAAAACACAATACTTGGCATTATGATGTATATAAAATGAGCCCCTTGATACCATTTTCAGCCACAGACCTCCATTGCTTTACTGTTGTACATTTATAAATACATGTGATTTTACAGTTACAATTCTCAGCTTTTTAAAGTCAGGAAGATCCTGTCCATTATGATGTTACCTACCAGTAACCTATTTCAGCCACCTAAGCAATTGAACACACTTAGAAAGTTACCAGTGCATTAACTACCCTGCTATGCATCTTATGTTATATATAAGCAGTGATAACTGAAATCAGAATGTAGCCCCATAATATTGTTTTTCATTTTTTCACATAAATTTATTTTGAAATGGATTCTTCAGAAGTATAACAACTTAATTGTTTCTTCTATTTGGAATGTTTCATTCTAGCTAAACCTTCACTGACAATTTTGATACGAGGTTTTTTTTTAAAAAAAGAAAATATACCAACATTCAGTTTCTTGCTTTTAATACGTAAATAAAACAACCAAACTCTGAAAAAGATTCTCCTGAACACACATATTGATTGAAGATTGTGTTCCAAAAAAACCTGCATAATAAGTAAGGTACACATTAAAATCATCTGCTATAAATAGTACAATTTGTTTTCCCAGAATCCAGACTTAGGGTGTGAGGTTTTGCCATTTTTTAAGAAAGGGCTGAATAAGCAACTAATACTGAACTCTAAAGGGAACAAGTCAAGTAGCTATATGCAACAATGTCCTGCAATTCAGTGATGGCAGAAAGCCATGATTTGAAATTAGCTGTACTGCATATAAGCAGTGTTAAAACCATCAAAGCAGTTAATGGATTAATGCAGTACATAATAAAAAAATTCAATTCCAGTATCATACAGTTACTGATCTGGAAAATATAGCACTGAAAAATACCTATGTTTGCTGATAGAAACTTAAGTTCTTTATGTTACCTTCAAAAGAAAACACCCTTCCTGGGTAACACTTTGTCATACCTTCAAGTTTTGAGCACTTCTGGAGGACGTAACCTAACCATTACATCAAATATAAAACACATACTGTCAGCAAACTGCAAAATGAGAATTAAAATAAAAGCCAGTCTTTCAGCAGCACTGCACTTTAAACACCAAGGTGTGCATACTGACCTTTCCATCAGTGGTAGTTACTATAGCATGGCTATATTATAATCACTATAACCATGGCTACTCACTAAGTATGCCATGATTTTGCTTCAGAATCTTCGTAGCACTTACATAATAGCCTACCCATATCAGAAGTCCTGTTCATGGCCTTTCTTAGTTTTAAGGTGATTTTGTATAAACTTTGCCCATTTTGATGAAATGAATGACAGAAAAATGTTTCAGGTTTCTCATGACACAAAACCGGAATGGATTCTTATAAACAAATCCCTATTAAAAAAACCCAAAACATTTGTTTGTACATAGACAATATTCTGCCCAAACATCAACACTAGAAAATAAAATTTCCTTTATACTACCTTTCTCGTTCCAGATACCTTCAGGGATTCAAGTGTCTGGAAGGAAAGACCTACACATCTACTGGATACCCCTTCCTCACTATATCCACAGAAGTTAACAAAAGACTTTATTCTGTATGTGATACATAATGAGGCCAATAACATCAGACTCACATACAGAGAGCTACCTACTGTACCTTCCAGATGCCACAGAATCTGAAAGGAGTCCTGTGGCTTATGTCAGCACAAGACACCTATTCAAGCTTTCTTTTTATGTCACATTAACAAAGTTGAAAAGATCTGTAAATTGAAGGAGGAAATATGGAGGTAATGCAGCTACAGACTAATTATGACCTTCACTGGAATCCATGGATTAGTCCTCAAAATACCAATTCCATGAAGACTGCAGGCCCACAGTCACAAACACTGAACAGTTTCTTCCTTCAAACACAAAGAACTAACTGTGATACCTGAGTGATCCAATCCATTATCTCTTCTTTCTTGTTAGAACAAATGCATGCATCAAACTTAAAACTACTGAAAAAAAGAAACTGTGGATTAATTCACAATTATTTAAGCATAACAAAACATTTTTTTACCGTGAGCATGGGCAACCACTAGAACAGGTTGCCCAGAGACACTGTAGAGTCTCCATCTTTGGAGCCAAACCCAACTGAACAATGTTCAGAGCAACCTGCTCTAGCCAATTGTTTTGAGCGAGATATCTCCCGCAGTCCCCTCCAACCTCAACTATTCTGTGATTCCATGAAGACTGTGGTAAGGAAGCAACAGAAATATAACAGAAACAGAGTAAAGCAGCATGTGTTTTTCTGATTTTTAAAATAAGGTCCAACCTGAAACAAATAATTTGTGATAGAATTTGTAAATGTGCTACTCTGAGCTATCCTGAGATGGCATATTTCCCTTGCTTTGATCCCACATAAATTTCTACATAGAAAAAACTGGGGAAAAAAAAATCCATTACTACCTTTTAAGCATCTTACACTGAAGCTTTTAAAAATGGCAGAAAAGAGACTATTAATTAACTTTCTTTAATAATTTCCCCTCCTTTCACAACTAGTAATTCTAGGAAAGGAGGGAAGCAGTGAGCATAGAGCCTTCTAGAGTGCAATTTAACATACAATACAGCCTACTGGAAAATTACAATCAAATCCTCTGGAGAGGTTACAAATTCACATTGCATAAGATATTTGTAGCTAGTAATTCTCAAATAAAACCCACTGAAGTTAGAACTGTGATACAGCTAAGAAAAAGAACAACCACATGAAAAGCAGTGCAACTGATTTTGCTCCTTGTACATAAATACATTCTCCAAGTAGAACCTGCAAGTGATTTATGTAGAAATTCAAATTAATTATTTAAGCACCTGAAGTGTTTGATATTTCATGGGATTTCGATGCAACTGGCAGTTTATTCACACACACATACAGTCTTCATTACATTCACTCCTGAAAGTTGCAAATTAAACCCCGTGAACCTTCACGCAGCTGCTGGATATTTTAGCTTCAAACATAGGGAGCAGTTTCAAACTAATCTATGTTTGACTCGATATTACACTTTTAAGATCAATCTATAATTAAAAAAGTATCAGAAAATACACATAATTTTTTGCAGTTACCCAGCAGTTCCATTGCATCATCTTCATTGTCAATATCTTCTTCGGTTACAGATGGAGCTGTGCTTTGAGCAGAGTCAAAGGAGTCCTGAGAAAGCATGGCAGCCAGCAGTTTCTTATGTTGCTGCTGTTGTTGTTTTAGTCCTTTGGTCTTTGGCTCCATTTTTAAGCTGTGAGGGAGGAAACCATAACTTTCTCTTACTGATGCTCTCTACAAAATATGTCACACATTTGTCAAATTACTGTAGCACACGGTGTCTTCCCGATCTGAAGGCTAACACCGTCACACATAAACCAGCTGGTTATCACTCATTCCCTGATCACTGGATGTTCTAAGTCAGTTTGTGTTTTCAGTTCCTAGCTAAAGTTTTGATTGAATGATGATGGGAAATTTCCCATTGACTTTATCAGCAATAAACAAGTCTAAATAAGCTACATATACAGAACAGCAGGATGTCAATTACTAATCAGTATTGCTAAGGCGCTGATCGCACAGCAACAAAGCTGACAACAAAGAACTGCTCCCCTGAGTGGTTATGTTATCACAACCCCATAGGATTAAGGACTCTAAAAGTCACAACAGTTCTCATGGTTTATTGACCTGTGTCCCTAACCTAAGTAACAGACAATTGGAACTGCACAGAAGTTAGCAAAAGGGTCTAAGGCAGGACTTGCTACAGTTAGCAACTTCTGATTCCTTTACAATATCAAGATAAAGACAGTGGTGCAGAAGCTTGGTGCCCCACATGAGAGTGCCAGCAACACCTCAGACTGTCTTACAGTCTATTGTAGGAAGGCAGATCTGTTGTAAATGTATGAAATTTGGTATAATCAATGCTAGTCAATTTCGTACTGCAAAGATAAACATTAAGAAGATAAAGTAGACCTTGAAGATGAAGAATAGGCTTTGAATTTAGGACATCAGGCTATGGATGGGGCCTCTGAAAGCCCTAATTCATTTCAGGCTCTAAGAAACAAGAACATCATATTAAAAATCACTCCAATTCCCCAGCGTGTACATACATTATCCCATTGAGGAAGTTTCCCAAGAGCCTTGTTCCTCAGAATTTCTCCTGGAAATTTTTCATGTAGAAAACTACTAACAACGACTTGGAAATTAGTTTAATCCTATTTTCACGGTATTCAAATTTCTGAAAGATGAGCTCAGTGCCAGCAGGACTGCCATCAGGACTTTTATATGGTCCCTTATCACATAGTAATACCTTGCCTTGCTCCCTTACAGCAGCAACAGAGAGCAGTACAAAACCAGTGACAAATACAATCTTTCCTCTGTAGCAATCCAGAACATTAAGGGCAAAAAGGTGACCCTTCTTCATCAGTTTGATAAGGCATCACTAATACAACTTCCTCAGACCTGCCACACTATCTTTTCCAGTCAAAGTAGTAGTGAAACTTGTCTTTGCAGTTGCTCAAAATTAATTCCCCTTCCTTTTTTAAGTAACTGGACCTGGCTTTCAGATATACAACATGTGCTTCTCTTGCTCATCATCACAGGGATGTATGTTTTTAAGGAGAAAATAGTGGTTCTTTCCCACTGTCCAGTACCAAATGGAGCAAAAAGTGAGGTTCATAGCTGCAAAGACAGAAAAAGTAGACAACTCACAGATTTCCAAATATCATGTACTATGTATACTCACTGTGATCTGCTTTATGCTGAGAAGAGCAATATTGAGAATGGGCATGTTATCAACAGACCAGTGGTCCATATGAATATGCCATTCTCTGCAGCCTATTCAGTCCCCTATAGAATGCTATGAATGTGTAAGGACACAAGGCTTCCCCTTCCAAACAGAAAAAGCCTGTATGCTATGGTCTGTGGAAACAACTCAGAGAGAGGGACTCACATGACACTGATGGCAATTACTCCACCAGTGATCTGTCAGTGCCTAAGCCTCTGGATATTTATATAGTATTTAATTTATGTAGCATTTCCTTATGCTTAGTGATAGGTAAAAGAAAACAGGTTACCAGGAAATGTAACAATTACAGTTTTCACTTTCCTGTTCTTACGCCGTAACTAAAGATGAGGAGCAATTTTGAGAGTTTATCACATAAATCGTGATAATTAGTGATCATTAAACTATATTTTTTTATTAAAAGTGTTGCTAAATCAAATTTAACAAGATATAATTGGAAACATTTAACGTGAATTTCAAATTGCTCCCTCTTTCAGTTGCCAGGTAAAAATGTAACTAAATTATTTTGGGCTACATTAGCTATAAAGTAGATGAATGAAATACAGATGAGATAGCCAAAAATTCTTTTCAACCATAACAACTGCACTCTTTTGAGAGTTTAATTTAATCTCATAAAACCTGTACTATTCCCACTACTTTTAAATCTACTAAGTATATGCTACATTAAAACTAAATTATTATTACTTATTACTTGTCTCTTGCATTTGGTGTATAGTTAATTCCAAATTCTGCTAATAGTACTTTAATTCCCAGTAACACTGAATTAGACCTTGAAGAAATTGCCT
Organism: Athene noctua; assembly: GCF_965140245.1. Classification (NCBI taxonomy): domain Eukaryota; kingdom Metazoa; phylum Chordata; class Aves; order Strigiformes; family Strigidae; genus Athene; species Athene noctua. Next base: position 37,781,068 of record NC_134038.1, read on the forward strand.
GTTGTTAGTGAACTATTATTAAACACTCAGATTAACCTTGATCAATACAGGTCTTTTAAACTTCCATATATAGGTGGCATCAATTTTAGTATTACCACTATCTCAAAGTTCTGAAATTTTATGATTATTTTGCAAGACTGCAAACATGCTTTTTAGAAATGCCTTACAAAAGTTGATGAAATGCTTATGAAGCAAAGAATTATCCCAGACATAAAATCAGTCATCCAAATGTAAATCCATATGCTGCATGTAATTTAGTAGTTATTCATTTCCACTGAAAATCAGTATTCCCACTTAATGATACACATTTTCCAACAGGTCTTCAGCACATACTGCACCAAAGAACTAGAGATATCAGTGTCCTATAAGTCTTTCCTGGCATCAAGTACCCCATATTCTCGTTATTTCATAGATCAGGCAACGTGATTTTGTCATGATACTCCACAAGACTTCTCAAATACTATTCTCAAAGCCATTAATCACATTTGTTTAATTATAGCATTAGCTGTGAGGTTTCTCACAGCTTGTACCACCCTCTCCAAAGAGAAAAATACACTGCTTTGAATCATCTTTGTTACTCAGAACTAAACCTCTTTGCTCCCTTCTACAGATTAGACAGCGATGCTTATTTCTGCTCCTTCTTATCAAGGGAAGGGACACAATATCCTCAATTTTCTCTGCAACGTGGAACAGATCTTTATTCAGTGTCTTTATTGGACTGCTGAATAAGGACAAAGAAACCCAGGCCCTCACAATCAAGCTGCAGTGCCAGCTGTTGACTCCATTACTTTCCCAGGAACTGCACTGGAGAGGCCCAGTGTCTGAGTTCTGTTGGTTCCAGTCCAACGTCTGGCTGAGGGATCATTACTACATGCTGCTACTTCTTTGAAATAGTAGTACTTTCAGCTTCCCCCACAATAATCTAATTAAAAGAAGAACTCATGGATAACAAACATTCCCAACATGTGAGGAAAGTTAATGAATGCAGCCTGTAAGAGTACAGCAAGTGACAGACTAGTTCCCTTGTGACAGGGAGGTGAATTCCAGTGTAGAAGGCACACGGAGGACATACTGATGGAATACCTTAGACCTTTTCAAAGAAAAACAGAGAGTTTCTGCCTTCTTAAAAGAGGAAGCAAAAGGTGTCTGCCACAGTCAGAGTACTAGTTATAATCAAGGAGAAAGGCTACAGGGCTGAGGGAGAATTGCAGGTGTTTAGGCCAATTAACAGAGTCAGTGCACAAGCTTTACACTTACAAAAACCAAAGCATGAATCCCTTTTAAAGAAAGGCTGTAAATATTATATTTCATTTTCTGTGACAAACAGGTATCTTTAAATCATGGAAAACCGACTCCTTGTAAAATTTATAATCTCTTCCATGTAGCTGAAGCATATTAACAAACATACACCCCCATCCTCAGCCAAGTGCAATAATTGTCAGAAGTTATTTACTGCAGACAATTTTCTTTTTGAGAAAGAATTGTTAATAACACCAAGATGCTAAGTATAAGAACTGAAGATGAATTTAGGAAGTTCTGTTAAAAATAACTAGATGCTGTTTCCCTTGTCTATCTTTCCTTGGAATGAGAAAATCAGATTTATCACTGAAGTGTCAAGATTAACAAACAGCTACTAACAACTGCTGAAAGACAGAAGGGTTTGAAGTATTTGAATGAAGCTATGCATCACAAAGTTATTACATAATGGACCCCAAACATGTCAACATACACTTAGCTTTATACATGGAATTAAAAACATGAGATTGCAAATGAGTATAAAGTTAATCATATATAGAAGCATGAGAAGAAACTAGTCACATCTTAATGTCTTCCATTTATTCTGCATACTGACACACTATGGCATGGGAATTTAAAAGCCCTGCACTCTATTCTCAGAAACAGAATGTTACAAAGACAGCTCTGCTTCAAAAATTATAAAATTTCTAGGCCAAACCAAAATCCCACCTTCCTCCAGGACTGCTGCTATCCTCGCTGTCCCACTGCTCATTCTTATTTCTTGGTATTGGTGGCTGCAGCATCTCAGCAGCCAGGGGGTCTGCATCATTCTCTTCACGGCCAATCCATTCTCCAATAACACGAGGTCTGAGAAGGGGTGTGTTAAAACCTGTTGTGTCCTGAAAAGAAATAAAAAGAAACCAAACAGAAACAGTACACTGCTTGTCCTCAACCATACATGTAAATAGGAAAAGAAAAGAAGAAATAGAAAATAAATCTATTCACTAAAAAAGTACAAAACCAGTACAGTACATTATCATTTCAGAGGGCTATAAAATACCCAGAAACAACCCTGGACTAATGAAAAGTTTCCTATTAGCAAAATACCAAGAGAGATTTTTCCATCCCAATGCCTTAAATTTCTCCTGCTTCTTACTTTTCAATAGCAACTGTAGCAATTGGGGCATCATCTTGAAAAATTACAGCTTTTTCTTTATAAATGCACAACTCTTAAAACCAGCAATGTATCAGTTCTGCAAAAAAACATGAGGTCATTTGTATAATGAACACTGCAGCCAAAAGACTGTTGTAGATTAATAGCATCACTCTTATTTGCATTATGAATTAATGCAAAACTAATAAATACATCTGCATTTGGCATTTTAAAAATAACCCCGCTGGGATTTACATAATGTATCTTTCAATTCTGAAAATGGTATTAACATTTTAATAAAATGCATTTCTGAGAATAGTACTCATATTTTTAACCACTTACTGGAAGAAGATAGCTGGAGAGGATTACAAGAAGCCAGCAAAATGTAACTGGAATATTCAAAACAATAGCTATAATTTGCATTATTACATTAGGAATTAAGATTAAGGAAAAAAATTGTCCTTAAAAATTGTATAAAAAAGCTGCTCTGAAGTGGTGAGTATCTCTGTTCTCAATGTTACTAGAACAGCTGTAGATAAAGGATCATGTGCGACAGTATAGTCAAACTAAAAATACGCATGTGTGCAAAATTACATATGAAATAATAGGATAGGAGTATTTATTTTGCTTTAATTAAACTCTTTTCTAGGCTAGCAAAGACATTTCAAATACAGTGTTTCTAATTAGGAGAGATATACTCTATTCCTATCCTTTAATGACAGAAAATTTTAGAAAAACAAATCCTTGGCTGTTACCTAGCTCAGTGTCTCAATAAATACTTCTGCCATAAAACAATGTTTTCCAAACAAAGAGCATCTGGAAAAAGTAAGGCACAGTGATTACTTAGCCTAGCAACCATATTTTCTCATTTTCCTAAAAAAACCACATTTTTAAAGTCTCTTCCTAATTGACACAGATATGGTAAAAGCACAGTTTGAAGTAGAGGCCTCTACTGAAATGAAACAAACAAAAAAAGGCCACAAACTGCTTTCCTATGAATATATATCCCGCTCTGCTGAGACACTGTAATTTTGCTCAGCAGAACTCCAAGAGCTTCCATTTTGATAGAGTCAAATGTGACCCAGGCCCTGGATTAGACTCATTCACCCTTGCTCTTTTGTTCTGCTTTCTGCAATGTGCCTGCGAGTGCATTACCACACTCCACTCTCCATATGTCTCTCCAGAGTCACTTGACTAATTCACTTTTTACACAATGTCTATTTTCTGCAAGGTTAACACGCCACAGTAGGACCACTGAAAATGGAATGCAGCCAATACAAAAGAGAAATCTGAGGAAAACACTGTGGCTTCAGAGGTTTTAGAACACCTATCTACTGGTGTCTTTCTTTTATTTACTTACAAATATACATTTTGTGCATTGTCTAGTGCTGTGTCATAGCCAGATAATGTAGACTAGATGACAGTGGCCTCTGGGTCACCTGACAGGCCTAACCTGTCATGGATGTGATTAGCATCATATGTCTATGAGCTTGAGAAAAATAAAAATTCCGCTGCCCACAATGTCTTCATTACACAAAGTGCTTGCATTAGATTCTTTAAGAATAATTTGGCGCCTTCTGAGGTTTATTTCTGCTCCTCTAGCCATTTTCTCTCTTGTCTTTCTCCCTAAGAGAATTTCTAATAATTAAAATGCTTCCTGAAGGTAGTTAAACTTGCAACAACTTGCAGTGTCAATCTTGCTAAAAGCTTTCAGTCCCTTAAGTGAAAAGGAAAAGCACCTAAAAATCTGCCCTTTTTTTCAGTACCGTAAGTTTTTTCTGACACTGTATACTGCACCATCAGCATATGAGTAAGTAAACCACGAATTCTGTGTCTATCCTTGTTACGCTGATTTCTTTTCTAGACATTTTAGGGATTAAAATAGCACTTTCATACTCTACTTAATAGAAATGTAATTTACATTACATAGTCACGCTTTGCCTCACTTTATCACCTTGCTTCCCTTTTTGAATCTTTTTAGATTAGTACACCACAGTTTCAGTGACCTAATTTATTTTCCTCCTTTCAACTATATAAGCAGCCACAGTGAAAACAGTAAATGAAGAATCAGAGACAGCTTCATTCAGAACATGAGGATGTTTATTTGGCACCTCATTTTAAAGGTTTCAACAAATTCAGACGAAGTATTCTGTTCTCAAACAAGTTCTTATAAGGTCTTTTTATATTTAAATCTTTGAATCTTAACTGACTTCCATTTCATATTCCCCATAAATAACAGAAGAGATTGACAGTGACATTAATGTGCGCAGAAATATTTTCAGGACAGGTAGGTATTTAAATCTGTACTAAATAAACCTAGAGGATTATTTAATGGTGCAGTCCAGATGTCATTCCACTTACTCACATCAGTGCCTACCAGCTTGACACACTCAAGCTTCCTTTATGTGGAGACCAGGAGAAGGGAAAGACTGAAGAACAGCTGAATCTCATCTTCATGTTGAGTTGAGGTGTGGCTGCAGTATGAAACCCCTACCAGGGAGCACATTTGTGTATCCATTTACTGAAGCATAGTTTTAAAAGCTCAGTATTCCTTATTTCTGCTATGGATTTTGAGGGAACCTTCACAGTAAGAAACACTTTCAGGTTAAAAGAAATTTGTTTATTTTTATGACTTAAGAGTAGTTGTTTCCTCTATTTTGTTAATTATAACCTGTTTCCTTTGTAGTAATACTACAAAGAAGAAGAAAGAATACCCTAGAGACAGCATAGAAAAAAATGTTTTAATGCTAACATTAAGGGTAAAAATCTGTTATGAATTATCTGATCATCTTCACTCAAATCTGATTCTGGATCTCTAACACTTAGGTTTCTCCCATTATTAATGTTTACAGTGACTTTGTTGGGACTTCTGGACAAATCTCACAATGTTATAACAGGTCTCACATTATCTGTGAGAGCTCCACTATATGAATCTTAAAGCATCAATCCATCAAATATTGGGATTATGTGAAAAATCTCACTTATTTAAGAAGAAAGTACTTCTAGTCTCTGTATTTGCAGTTAAAAAAAAAAAAACAAACACAAAAAAGGCATGGAAAACACTCTCTAAGCATTGTTTAGAGAATCAAAAGCCAGAAGATGAATAAACCTTCCCCTACCTCCTTTTAAATTGCTTTAAAATGTCAATATTTTAGACAGCCTCCAACTGTGGCAAGAGGTAAGGAGCATGACTCCTTTTTTTGCAGAGTCTGGTTCAGAAACAATGCTGAAATGGGTACAAACATATAAACCCATTGTAAACATATTTCTGCACTGTAACATCCTGACTACATTTTGCCTCAATATATCTAATAATGCAGACATTCTACAGTGCAACATATATTACAGTTTATTTTGTGACATACAGACAATTAGAGTATTCCAGCAGCAGTAAATTCTACAGGAGGCACATCATCAATAGTCCCATGGTCAGAGCATTCACCTAGGACACCAGAGTTTCAGTAGTACGGCTATTCTATACTTCCATGTGTATTTGAACTTCCACTTCCCAGAAAAGTGTCCAAACAGACTTAGGAAAAAAACCTGAAATTCACGATTAATTCAGTGGTTTTCTCTAGAATTTTTTAATCTGCCTAGAATTCTGTGATTTTCACAGAAAGGCTAACATCCTAGATCAGCTTCTTTGTTTACATTAAATTCTTCACATTATTGAGCAGCTTGAGGAAACTACACACTTGCATGCATAATTTCTGTTCAGTGGTAAGGAGGCTGAGACAATTCAGAAATCTGTATTATATTAACTCTGCACTTTAGCCTTAAAATCTATGAGTCACAAGACGTACCTTCTCGTTTTCTTTCCTTACACATCATATTTGCAGTGCCAGTTGCTGATTTTACATAGCTTCCATGTCCTAGAAACTGAGGCTGAATCATTAAGAGAGACAGAACACCAAACTCTGCAAGTCTTAAGTAAATGAGATGAAAAAGGAGGGAAGCTATACAATAAATCTGATTTAATTGCAGTAATCCTAGGCAATTTTTTGCAATGAGACCAGTGAGCTCAGAAATTTTATTAGACTGTGTCAAACTGAAAGCTTCCAACTTGACTGAAAGACTGACCTTATCTGCCTATATTTTCTCTACCTATGTCTTGGGCTGAAGCCCTAAGTACTGGCACAAAGCTAATAATAGCATATATTTGACAAGAATCCATTTAAATTAAACACCCTTCCACAAAAGTGATTGTAATTCAGAGCAAACTGGTTTTCTAAATCGAAATGCTCCAGTAACTAAGCAACTAACTAATTAACTGGATTACTTGGAGGAGGAGTTACATCAACCAACAATACTGATCAAGTACTTCCCTGACAAAGGCAGCTAGAGGTTACTGCAGCCAGAAAGAAATAATTTTTAAAAAAATACTTACATGATGAGAAACAAAAATAAAGAAATATACACATGCATTCTGTTTTCTCTGAATTCATAATCTAAATGACAGATAAAACAGCAGGATTATGGGCTCTGCCCTAATCCCCAAGAATATTTCTGATCATCAGGAAAAGAAAGCAAGGAAGAACATATGGAAGAATTTATTATTGCATTTAGTTTTATGTTTCTCATGACATCTGTGTAAGGCAAATGTACTAATAGAATCCAATGTCAAGTTCAGGCATGCCCTTCTAGACCCAGGACATGCACCTGAAGGGTTAAATGGTTAATCCAAACCACAAGATGAATGTGGTTTGAAAAATGATTCAGTGCTGCCACAGCCTAGATAAGGAAGCTGTGGTATCAGCATGAATTTCTGGGAAAGGAACCACAATGAACTTGACTACATTTACACCTGGAAAAAAAAAAAAAGCATCGCCTGACTGCATGGTAACAGTGATCAATCTTTGTCTAACTGGCGCTTCCTGGAGAACCCAGTGGAGGCATTTTATATGCACTTGTGTCAGAATGTTTCATGCCCTCATTTTAGCAGGAGAAAAGAAAGATATTTTTAAAATTGTCTTCTATATTAGGCATTATTCTTGTCTCTTACATACCTTTTCATCTTATATCCCTGAGATTAATGGTATATGACACCAAGAACACAACCCAAGATTCCTGGCACTAGAAGCATACTGCTGTGCACTGCTAAGAACAGGGAAGACAAGGATGTTCTATTTCCTTTGGAACTTTGAAAAATTAGCTTGATTACTCTTTCAGCACAGAGTTCATTACAGCTAAAACTAAATTCATATAGATGTGTATTGCATCAAAAGGGCCAAAACAGAAGAGATCACTGTTTGTTGCAATCAGCAAGGAAGACTTTATGCCATCATATGCCTTCCTGATCAAATCTGGGGAACAAAAGTTATTCCTAAATATTCTCACAAATCGTATCTGAGAACACACAATTCATAACTTCATGAATAAAAGCTATTTAAAACTAAATGTTTCCAAAAGTATATAATGTAACCCAACAGACTATATTAAGCAAAGATGGTATCAAGAATAAAAGCATTTCTATGGCCTCACTGAGAGTCTCAAACTCAGTGAGATTGTTTTTTCCATAGCTGACAGCCCATTCTGGATGCGGCTCTTAATGTATCAGTGTATACCATACTTACCCATATAGCCTTCCATACCCAAACTTCCTCTGAACCCAACAGAACTGAAGTGTGTATGCCAGGACAGGGAGATGCAGCTCTCATTGCCCAAAATTATCACAATCTCTCTTTTTGTACTGTTCATTAAGCATACAGTAAATCTTACCTTATCAAGTTCATCAGAAATAGCAATGCCTGAAAACAAAACAGATGTTAAAAAATAAATTTAGAAACATTGTTTCTATAAAGGTCTTTTACTACAGTAAGTAAAAGTAAGGTTTAATCTGAAAAGTTTATATATTGTTCTCTTCACACTGCTGTACCATACAATGTATCTACCATACTTTGTTCCATTAGTGAAATTACCTGGAAACAATATACTCTTAACTTTCCTCAGCTGCAATATTATCAAAATGAGTTTCCAAAAACAATGGAAATGAAAACAGCAGATGTTCCGGTAAAGTGACAACATGATTAAGTATACTTCTACCTGCTTTCTAAAATTAAACCTACAACGTAATATTTACATATGGACACGTATTATGCAAATCTCACCCTGACCAGCATGCAAAACATCATGCTGCAATTACAGGGCAACATGGACATGACTCCTCTCTTTCTCAATGGTTCAGTGTAGAAACGATTCTATGAAAACAGATGGAATTTAAAGAGAGTAAAATCTCAAAGTAGAATTTCACAATAGAATGCAAAACAGTTTTTCTAAATCCCCTGAACAAGAACTTTTTTATTTGCTCATCCTTTCTGATGATGCCTGCCTGAGGCTTTCCTAAGCTTACTTCCATCACGTCATCCAACTCTTTTAACTATGACTATCCTGTAGCACATTGAATATGCACAGCTGGTCTCAGAATTTTTAGCACATCTCCACACCCCAGTAATATCACACAGATAGATCAAGTAATTATACATTTAATACTATTATGTTGAAAAATCTGAAATATTAAAGCAATGCCTTTCCCAAGTTCCTATGAGTTTTGATAAGAAACAATTCCAGGTTAGAACTTCAATTAAAAAACCAAAGACAAGGACCTCCTTGTGGTGAAAATAAATTGGAGAAGTAGCCATGCATAGGAAGAACATGCACTTGAAAGTTGTTTTCTAATTCTTATAATGTTATCAAGAAAAATTTTTCCAATGAATGCAAGAGATGATACTGCAAAATATGTAGTATTGCCTGAGCGGGGAGTTAGTCTTTCTAAAATCACACTGAAGATTGCAGCATTGTAAGTTTATTTCCATGATATATTTATTTCTTACTATTTGGTATAACATAACTACATGAATTCTTTGGTTATTTACTGTATCTTTAATCATTAATTCTATATGGCTAATTATCAGTTTAGATGCCTTCCTTATATCAATGTCTGGTTTAGAAACAATGAAGTGCTAGAAGAACTCAAATTATAAGACCCCATCAACACGTAAGAAACATGACAAGAATAATTCAATAGGTCTAAAATAGATTATATTGAAAAAGATCCATTTTGCCCAACACTTCTATCCCTCACAGCTATTAACCTGTTTTAATAACCTCATGCTTTTATTTAGCCTAGACACTACACTAATACCCCTACAGAATAATCAGCAGGTTGTACCAATGTGAATCATTCAACAGGACTTCAATGTTAATGTGTTATGAATTACCCTGTCTAAGCAGGGAGCTTTGGCAGCAACTCAGGGAGAAAAGGAGAGTTTATGGCCTTTGGAAGAAGGGGCTAGCCACTCACAGTGATTACAAAGATGCTGTGAGGCCATGCAGGGCAGAAATCAGGAGGGCTAAAGCCCAGCTGGAAATTAATCTGGCTTCAGCAAATCAAAGACAACAAGAAATGTTTCTATAAATATGTGTGCAGCAAAAGAAAGACCACAGAGAGCCTCCATCCCCTGCTAGACGCAGGAGGAAACAGGGTAACAACTGATGAGGAGAAGGCTGAGGTGCTTAATGCCTTCTTTGCCTCCGTCTTTAATAACAAGAAAAGTTGCACTGAGGGAATCCAGCCTCCTCAGCCAGAAGACAGAAACTGGGAGAATGACCCCCCGACAATCCAGGAGGAGATAATCAGTGACCTACTGCATCACACAGACACACACAGTCTATGGGGCCGGATGGGATACACCCGAGGGTGCTGAAGGAGCTGGCTGGGGTGCTCGCCAAACTGCTTTCCATCATTTACCAGCAGTTATTGGCTGACTGGGGAGGTCCTGACTGACTGGAAATTGGCCAGTGTGACACCCATCTATAAGAAGGGTCGGAAGGATGATCTGGGAAATTACAGGCCTGTCAGAGTGACTGCAGTGACTGGGAAGCTGATGGAGCAGCTCATCTTGAGTACCATCACACAACACGTGCAGGGCAACCAGATGCTCAGGCCCAGTCAGCATGGGTTTATGAAAGGCAGGTCCTGCTTGACAAACCTGATCTTCTACAGCAGGGCGACCTGCTTATTGGATGAGAGAAAGGCTGTGGATGTTGTTTACCTTGACTTTAGCAAGGCCTTTAACACCGTTTCCCGCAGCATTCTGCTGGCGAAATTGTCTGCTTGTGGCTTAGATGGGCACACGCTTTGCTGGGTAAAAAACCAGCTGGATGGCCGGGCCCAAAGAGTTGTGGTGAACGGAGTTAAATCCAGTTGGTGGCCGGTCATGAGTGGTGTCCCCCAGGGCTCGGTTTTGGGGCCACTCCTGTTTAACATCTTTATTGATGATCTAGACGAGGGGATCAAGTGCGCCCTCAGTCAGTTTGCAGATGACACCCTGTTGGGTGGGAGTGTTGATCTGTTCGAGGGTCGGGAGGCTCTGCAGAGAGACCTGGACAGGCTGGAGCCATGGGCTGAGGCCAACTGGAAGAGTTTCAGTAAGGCCAAATGCCGGGGGCTGCCCTTGGGCCACAACAACCCCCAGCAGCGCTACAGGCTTGGGGAGGAGTGGCTGGAGAGCTGACAGTCAGAGAGGGAACTGGGGGTGTTGATTGACAGCCGGCTGAACAGGAGCCAGCAGTGTGCCCAGGGGGCCAAGAAGGCCAATGGCATCCGGGCTTGTGTCAGCAATAGCGTGGCCAGCAGGGACAGGGAAGGGATCTGACCCCTGTACTCGGCACTGGTGAGGCCACCCCTCGATTCCTGTGTTCAGTTTTGGGCCCCTCACTACAAAAAGGACATTGAATGACTCGAGCGTGTCCAGAGAAGGGCAACGGAGCTGGTGCAGTGTCTGGAGCACAGGTCGTACGGGGAGCGGCTGAGGGAACTGGGGGTGTTTAGTCTGGAGAAGAGGAGGCTGAGGGGAGACCTCATCGCCGTCTACAGCTCCCTGAAAGGAGGGTGCAGAGAGCTGGGGATGAGTCTCTTTAACCAAGTAACAAGAGATAGGACAAGAGGGAATGGCCTCAAGTTGTGCCAGGGAAGGTTTAGACTGGATATTAGGAAGCATTTCTTTACAGAACGGGTTGTTGGCCATTGGAATGGGCTGCCGAGGGAGGTAGTGGAGTCCCCATCCCTGGGGGTGTTAAAAGTCGGGTCGACATAGCTCTGAGGGATATGGTGTAGTTGGGAACTGTCAGTGTTAGGTTAACTGTTGGTCTAGATGATCTTCAAGGTCTTTTCCAACCTTGATGATTCTGTGATTCGGTTAATTTCTTCAATCTCCAATGGCATTTACTAGAGAAGGTTACAGCATTCTTGGAGGTAGTAAGAAACTAATTCAAGGCTCTCTTTATCTCAATTTGAAAACCTCATTTCCATCAAACAGCTCTCCATCACATTGGATATATTTTGCATAACCAAGGTCAATCCATTTGGCAACCACAAATGCCCTATAAACAGACCAAATACCTTTCCTCAGCAATTTCCCATGATGTTAAGATAGCTCATTTTGTTTTAGTATGGGTTTGTTTCCTCAGACTGGAGGTTGCTCTCCTTTTCTTCTGTTTTCACAGATGTTCTGTGAATGGGTCTTTGAAACCTGGGAGCGGACAGAGAGCAATTTTTCCCAGTGCTGACTTACTCATTAAAAATATTTATTTTCAAGAAAAAGAAACTACAAAATATACTCTCAGTCATAAGGATCTTTATGTTATAGCTTGAGCCCCATTAATATTAACAAAACTTCATTAGTTACTGATAATACAACTCCACTAGCAGAAACCAGGTTAAATTAACCCATAAAAAGGTGGGTGTAAAAAAGCTTCTAATTTTCTTCCAAGATACTACTGCACCACACTTTTAGTGTGTGCCCACTCTTACAATTTTTCTTTTGCAGTTGCCAAACTGACAAAATGTCATAGCTGAAGTTGACAGGACAGCAGACTTGCACCTGTGCATGCAGTAGACAGAAAATCACAACAGTGAGGTCATTTTTTGTGTACAGATCTCCGGTGGAATAATATGGACTCTGCTTTTCACAAAGTATTCCCTCAGAAAACTCAAACTCAATGCATATTTACTGTAACTTTTTTAAAAAAAAAAATCAAACCACCTTAATCAGTATCCTGAGAACACAACTAGATATAGTCAAAACTAGTATACAGAAGTATTTAGGATTTCTGTTATTCTCTTAAAACCTTGGCACACTCCTGACTTCTGGCAGTCAAATGGGTTACTGTCAGTCAGTTGATTTTCAAGTAATAAATTGAAAATTTAAAATAGTTGAATTTCTACGAAGTAATAGTAACAATAGTTGCTGTCTTCAGTTCATGTAATTGCTAATACCCAGAGATCAGCATTTTTTTAAAAAGAAAGCCCTCTTTTCACTTGTTTTTTATATTTGACAACAAATAACTGTTTGTGCTCTCTGTAGCTTGTATAGCTATGCTCAGTTTTTTCTCTGTGGCTTTCATACAGTGTAAAAGAGGCAATGTAAATTTTTCTTTTTATGTATTCTAAATAGGAAAATGTCACTGTAAAAAATCACAGAATACTAGAGGCAAAGGGACAGCCTATTCCATGAAAATACTCTTAAAAGAAAACAGCTATGTTTCAGGTTTAGGTAAAACATCCACAGGTGTAGCTAAAACATCCATACACTAAAACCTTTTTACCTAACAATTTAGTCACTTCCTCAAACTGTAGCCTTTTTTCATGATAACTTAATCTCAATCACAAATCTCTAATACCAGAAAAATTGACACATCTAGTTTATTCAAGCTTGATTCCAATGGCTTTGTTCGAATTTAAGTTACTACAAATAACTATTTCTGACATCCCTCAGCTTAAACCTTTAAAGCCTGACTCTGCATGAGAGTGAACAGAGAAGGGAAGTTTTAGAGCTGCTTCATCATTGCTCTGCCTCAAGTGAGCGGACAAGGAGACTGTTGAAAAAGTTCTCCTGCCTTAGCTGGGGAAAGTCTTCTGACAGCAAAGGCAAATCCTTCAGAAATAAAGTATGCTTTACCTTTTCTCTCAGAGCAGCTGTTTGTCACACACAACACTTGCTATAGTTTTCTATCATACTATGATTGACAACTACACAAAAGTCCTACCACTCTTACTTTTTGCAATGAGAAAGAGTACTGTTCAGCTAATGGGGGGAGAGGTTTGCTTGCCACCACCAGCTAAGGCTCACAGACAAGGTTTACAGTGGGAATTAGTTAGGTACCTACCAATTTTATTTCTTTAAAAATCCTCCCTTTTACAAGTAATTAAGGGTGCTGAATTTTGATCAGGCATCACAAGTACCCAGCCCACTCAGCCATCCGGTGAATTACACAGACAGATTCAGGGCATTTGTTTCTACTTTTGAGGGTAATGACCCTCTGTGCTGTAAGAGTGCTGGAACAATGAATTAATTGGTCTGAACATGCTTTCACAGTCCTTCAGAAATGCTCCACAGCCATAACCACTGCCATCTCTGATCAGCAACAAATGTGGAGTGGGCCTGTTCATGCTAGCACAGACTTTCTCAACTGGAAGACTTTGATCTTGTCAGTAGCTTGGCTTTTGAAGAGAACTGTAAGAACAAGGTACTCTCTGATTGCAAGAAAGGTCTGGCACACTAGGATTAAATGAAACATGAGTACCAGACAATGTAATAACAACAAAACTTCTTAACACTTACTATATTTTAATTACTATTATCATGCCTACATTAATCAGATTGCACAAAAGCGTATCTCATATTAGCCATGTAATTTGTAGTTTTTATACCTAAAATATTAAACCATGTTTGTCATGCCTTTTTTAAAATTTAGCATGGATTGCTAAAACCACTCTTTACACAGTTATCCTAGATCTCTGTTCCCAAACTTCTATCCCTATGGCAATCTGCAGCAGCACAATGGTACGAAAAGAGAAATAAAGGCAATGATTGTTACAGCATTATAGCATCTCTGATGCAAAATCCACCTTCCAAAATGTATCTGCACCATTTTCTAACAAATTAAAATCCTTTTTGAGTCTAGAATGAGTATCTTCCACAGTAAAGACTTTCTGCTTAGGACATTCTGCTTAATTTCTAGTTTATCAGGAAATTAACTTTCTTTCAAAAGAAAAATGAACATTGTTAATAACAATTCCATGAGTCTCAAAAATGCCTAGTTCTTTCATATGCAGTTCTTATAAGAGCTTTATTTGTTGCCGTACTCTTGCAACAAACACAATTAATCCAGTACTTAATGCCTCTCCACTAAGTAGTATTATTTCTCTTTGAAGAGTGATTTTTAGACTTTGATGTTCTCAATTCAACAGCATAAAATTAATTTTCAAAACAATAGGCACCACATGAGTTCAGGTCTTTTTGTAATGGTAAATCATAAAATCCCTGCCTGCTGCATTATTCCCAATCAGCTTTACAGTAGCTTAAAAACTTGCAATATCTTCATATGCTATCCACACCTGAAATTATAAAATAGATGTTCTGATAAGAAGGAAAGTTGTGAAACTTAGAGACATCTACCATTTTTTCTTTTATTTGTGGTCCTTAAATAATTATAGGAAGAGAGAACACAAAATAAAAATTGGTTGAGATTTAAGACTTACATCTTTCTAAGTGCACAACATACATCTGACAAGTCCGATGTGTACCCAGTCATAAGAAAATAAAATGCTACTACTTTGATGTATGCCAGATTACCGTTATTCAGCTCAATGGGAGCAAATAGTTTATGTATTTTCCTAAACCTCCAGAAGATGGCCACAGAGCTCCCAATAGCCAGTTTTCCTATTTGCCAAACAAAGTCTTCTGGATTTCACATACAGGTTTTGAGATAGAGAGTTTAGACATACTATGACAACCCCAGTGCAACTCTGACTAACTTGACAAAATTCATTCTCAGAATTGACCTAGGCCAAGGAGCTTGTGGATGGCTGGACTGTCAACCTCATAGTGCACCACAGGTTCTGTAACAAACTCCAGGACAGAAACAGCATTGCTATTCTATCATTATTAATACTGCAGCTTGGAGCAGGATCACAGGAATACTGTATCATGTATCAACTGCCCAGCAGTTAACTGTCCCAATACATTCTCCTATACATTGTAAATCAGGGTAAGCATATATTCCCTCACTGGTGGGACAGGCCATGTCAGACATACTTGCATTTCCCAAGGCAAAACCTCATGCCATGCTGCAGCTGGCAGCATAATAAATTCTAGCCCCTGTGCCTGTTTGCACCACATATTAAACACAAGGTAAACTGAAATTATTTCACACCATCCTTGGATTATAAAGGACATAAAATGGTTGCTCTGGTTGCACCAAACAAAGCATTTCCCCCAGAAAACATGTACACGAAAACTAAACCAGCTCTGTCATTTCTGTATAGGAACTTTATAATAGATATATCATAGACTGTCATAATAGATATTCTTGTATTGTTACCTTTACTTACATTGAGTCATTTTACAACTTTCAAAATTAGACATATTACTTCCAGTAGTAACTCAGATTTGCTGTGAAGACATATTGAATTGAAACCTCAGAGTTCTTGTCAAGGAGGAGCATATGTCCTTATATTATTAAACAGGTGTGTATCAAGTTTCTCTAGCGGTATCCATCTTGAATTAGTATAATACTCCTCCTAACATCTAGTCATATAAGAACAAGAGGAACAGTGTCATCTACAAGGCACCACACATCAACATAACAGCACACAATACATCAGTATAGTCACTATCTAGGAAACATGGATTTAATCTCTCCTCCCGCTGGTAGCTTTAAAAAAAATGAAGATCATTAATCCCCAGCAACAGAATTTATGCTTTAGACTTGCAGCACTTCTATATCTAAATTTCTCATTGGCTTCAATGGACAATACAGGTTTCAGAATTAGGTTTGATGAGCAACAAATTAGGCAAACAGAAATAAAATGCAAAGTACCCACCAAATATTATGTCCCAGAGACTCTCCTAGGCCAAGGTCATCTCAGAAGAGACTAATTAACACTGTAGAATCTGTCAGAATTCTTGATTTTAAGGAAAAATGTACACTGCAGTAGGTTGATTAAGGTGGGTAGCCCACAATGGCCAGTAGCTACAGACAGAGTCATAGCTCACCCCCTTCTACTACCCTCTGAATGTCAACCCTGCTCTATGAACTAGGCAAGTACCATATCTGACATGACAGGCACACAAACTCCAGTTCTGCAATAGCATTCTGCAATAGAAACTTTTAGCAAGCCAAATACTGTTCCAGAAAAGGACACTGTAAAAAAGAGACTCTAGTCCTGAAACTTAGAGTAGGCTAGGTCAGAATAGCAAATACTTCCACAAAGGTAATTAAAAATTTAACATCTGTAGGAAAAAGATACTTATAACCGAAGTAACAGTGATCTCCCGGCCATATAAACCCCACTTTATAATTGAGTTCCAATTATTATGTTCACATTCTTCCTGTTTCAATCTCAGAAAATATCATTATTTTGTATTATTACTCATACATCACACTAAAAGCAAATGGATTTTATAAGCAAAGGCAGTATCGGATAACAGCTGCAGTACTGAGATAAAATTATCTTTCTTAAAGGTTTGATTGAGCTTATCTAAAAATGTCGATCTCAAAATAAATCACAAACATTGATCTCACACAAGAATAACACAATTTTAAAGTTCAGTCTGAACAGAAGAAAGGAAAAATCCTCTACAGAATACTGATGACTAGTTTTGTGGTTCAATTAGCAAAACATATTCAGGGCTAAATGCAAAACTAATCGTGGATAAGTCATTTTTACACACTAAAGTCCATTTCAGATCAACAACTGTGTATGACTAAAAAAAAAATACAAAAGTATTGTGTCTTAAAACAATGCCCCTCATGAGGTGATTGATAAGTCTAGTTACATGTCATGCAGGTGTGCATTCACAGCTATATCATCATCATCAGAAGTGCCTGGTTTCAGTGGGAAAATTCAGATGTCCCTGATAAATGTTAACGGCATTCTATTAAAGTACATCTTCCATAACCACAATGTAAGTCATCAGTGGTTTCCTATAGTGTACAAGCTGCTAAACGAAACCCCACTCTAATGTGTTTCAGAGACTGCTAAATACGTTGAAGTAGTTCATGATGTATATTAAACTTCTCACATCCTACATACTTGCAGGTTCATCCACAAAACTGAGGACATGATTTTAGCGGTTTAACATATTCTGATCTTTTTTTGAACTAGTTCTACCCTTATTGTTATGAGATTTTTACTCTTGTTCTTATCTTCTTCCTCATAAAAGATAAACAGAACATAGGCTTTTACGTTTCACTATTTTATCTTTTTCTTAAAGGGTAAGATCATGCTTACCTTTTTTAAGCTATGCATAAACATCAACTGATTCTAACATTATGAGAAATAACTGTTTGAGGTACTCTGGAGGGACTCAAGAGATCTTTCATTCTTGGAGACATTCAAGAGCCATGGACATGGTCCAGGACAGCTGCCTGTAGGTGGTTGTGCTTGAGCAGTGGAGTTGGAACAGATGACCTCCAGACCTACCTTCCAACCTCAACCATTCTGTGATTCTCTGATTCTCTATGGTTTCCAGCAATATTTCCTACTAGTTTGTAGATGGCTTTCTTATTTACTAATTATTTATTTACTGATTAGTCCCCTTTCAAATTAAGAAACCAAAGAGTACTTTTTTCATATTGGTTATAGCTAGATACCATTCTTTCTAGGATTTCCTCCAACTAGCTGACCTAGATTGGTTATCAAATAGCTTTGGTTAATGCTAACTTACTACCATTTGCTGACCTTAAAATGTCCACTGAATTCAAAGCATGATAATTTTGTCTCTTCCCCTCTGATTTGTAGTATACACCTGGCCTTTACAAGGATTCAAACATTACTAACAAAATGTTGGTTATTTCTGTTTCAAAGATATGTGTAATTATGAAAAAGTACCAATCTCACAGTAGAAGACATTAGGTGTCATCGAATGTTGTTACCATGCGTAAACCAAAACTCACACATTTTCAATACGCACCCTAATCCAAACCGTTCACATAAAAGACGTAAAGTTGTTCACAGAGCAGGCAGACTTCACACCTACTTTAGAGCAAGCCCTTGCTGATTTAGTCCTCTTTTTTTCCCCACTCAAAACACTCATAATTCACTGTTTTCCATCTCCTGTTATCTATTCTTCCATCCTCAGAAGATGGGGGGTGAAGACAGATATATTCATGAGCAAGATCCTTAGCTATACAGGAGGTTTTAACTGTCTTTAGAAGGCAAACAGGCCATACAGGGAAATACAGAAGCATACATCTGAAACAACATGGAACTTTTCTTACTTATGCTCAGCTAAAGAAGATAACAGCAATAAAGATGAGAGGAGACCTTGCAGAAAATGAAACATGCACAAGTGAAATGCAGTATATTCAGGTATGTTGCTTCATAAACCAACATCTCCCCTAAATAGTTGACTTGACAGTTCAAAATCTGCTTCAGTGACACACAGCTGATTGTAGAAGCAAATGAAACTCAGGTTTCCCACACTGGTAGGCCTCTGGAAAACAGTGTATTTAAATCACCAAGCTCCAACACACTTAGACCATAATTATGGCAATACTCTTCTACAGTCTCTCAGAACTCACAAGATACTTCTAACATTGAGTGTGAAGCCACTCTTGGTTTCTCAGGATCTACTGCAGCACAGAATTACTCACATATTGTCTTGATGGGGCTTTGGAGGAGGGCTCCAAATGTAAGGAAGTTCAGTTTTAATTGCTAGGAGGACTGAACATAGGAAAGACCAGACATTCAAATGCCTGAGTCTCACTTTCCAAAGCTTTCAGACAGTTCTAATTTTGTGTGAAGTGCACAGGTTTGTCTCAAAGCAAAGGTATCTAGACTGCACAGTGAATGAAGCAATAGCAACTAATTTAATTCCCAGGCTGTGTCAGCTGCATAGCAGGCAATGAAGTCCAAGAAACTCACTACATGATCCAAAGCTTATCTATAAAAATGGAAATTAATTCCAGGACTTGGTGGAAAACTCACTGAACTTCAAACATCTGGTTTTATGTGGCACTCTTCTTTTTTAAAATACCGAAGAATGAAGTGAGAGAATGCTGTAAAAAGCCACTGATACCACGCTGTGATAATTTGCAAATTCAACTATTTGTTTGAGCCTGGTGTCTGCTCCATAGTGCTTCAAAACAAGAGTAGTATCAAATGCAGCATGAGAGTCATAAACTGAACAGACGTGCTTGAAAATCAAAAGTACTAACTAGCTTGCCCCAAGGAAGCATTAACATTGCAGAAGGTAGCGACAGGACCTTGTCATGGCTTTTGTAAAATCCACCACACGGGATGCTTGTTTGGGTACAGCACAAAATGAGTTTCACTTGTCATACTTTTAAAGTTCTAGATGTGTGTATTCATTGAAACCCTGTAAGATATTTTCTTATGTGCAATCTGTATTCTACCTTCAGGGGAACAGTAAAACTACATTTATTTTCAAAATTATACTTTTTCTTTTTTTCCAAACTTTTCATATTTTTCAGTTTGCATTTTTATATCATCCTAAAATACAAGAAATCGCGGCACAGAACAGATTCATTTCCTGAAATGCTCTGAAAATCAAGAGTACAAAAACTGGAAAAAAGGACATACATCTTAAAATTAATCTGACGTGTTTAAATGATACAATCAAAAAGGCTAAAGTGAAAAATGAGTAACAACTATCAAAGAACAAAAAAAGCCACAAGAGAAGGTACTATATATACACTAGAAAAAGAGGACAAAGTAAATTACATCAAAGAGAAGAAAAGCAAATAACAGATGATACAAAGAAATCCCAGTGTTCAATACTTTCACTGCTTCAGTCTTTACAAAAAAAAAAAAAATTGTGGCCAGATGCTTAATGCTAGTGATTTTAAGAGGAAAAACTGAAAGTCAGATGACAGAAAACTGAAAGATATTCTGATAAATTAGATACATTCAAGTTGGCAGAGTTTTGTGAAATTCACTCTAGAGCACTTAACTAACTAGCTGAAGAAACCTCTACTCCATTAGCAACTGTCTTTCAGGAATGGAGCAGACAGAAAAGGGCAAATACCATATCTTTCTTTGGAAAAGAAAAAGGGAAGACGTGGGGAACTACTAGCCAACAAGCAAGAATATTTGACAGAACTGTTAAATAAACAATTTAACAACATCTAATGGACAGGAAAGGTGTTAAGAACCAGGTGAGATGAATTTATCAAGAATGAATCACATCAAATCAGTCTAATTGCTTTCTCAACAGGGAAGCTTGCCTAGTGGATAAGAGGAGGAACTAGATGTAAAATACTTCAGCTATAATAAGACTTTGTTTACTGTTCTAGGTGATATTTCAGTAAACAAATTAGAGAATTACATTCTAGGTGAAATGACTGCAAGGTAGATCAACACCTGGTGGGAAAAAATGCACTTACTGAGTAGCTTTCAAGTGCTGGTTGTCAGATCTGAAATGGAATCATGAAGAGGTCTGACAATATTTCCATTAATGATCTGGATGAAGAAATAGAGAGCACATTCATGAAAGTGACCTTGGTATCAGGCTGCAAGTGATTTAAAGCACTCTGGGGGTAGGATTAAAATTCCATATTATCTTGATAAATCAACAGAAAACATCAAGTACTAGCAAGAAATAGTGAAGAATGTTTCATTTGTGAAACAACCATGAAAAGCTGATTCCAACAATGCTGATCAGGTACATACACCTCCAGTCCAAGTGTAGGCACCCAGAAGAGCTGCAGTGTTTTGCATTCCAGTTAGAAAACTCTGTGGCAAAGAGAGGTACAGAATGCTGCAAACTGTATTTTACTTATAAGGAAGCCAGAGCTCAGTGGAACCTACACAATATTCACAAGGAAAGACAAAGATGTAGGATTGAAGAGTGGATTTAGTCCTTTACTACTGAACTCTTGCATCTGATTGGTTTGCATCTCCAGACAGTGAATAAATAACCCTTTCTGAAATTAAAAAAAAAAAAAAGTTTCTGTATCTGTGTTATGCTTCGTTACAAGCCTCTAAAAGACAAAGGCTTGAAAACAACACTCGTACCCATCACAGTAACACGGTCAAGCAATAGTGGGGCTGCAAATTAGAAACCCTGATCAGAGGTGGTTTAGCTACTTAGAGGCAGACAGACCAATTTACTAATTTACTAGAAATGTATTTGCAGACTTTGTATTTGTAACTGTACTGCTATAGTTAGTATAAATATGAAACTTTCTCAGAATATAATTGTGATCAACCTTAAAGATTTGGAAGAGAGAGAATTTGGGCAAAACAGTTCTGGGTATTTGATGAAATTTGGAAAAATGCTGAATCTCAAAATTCTCCACAAAACAGATCTACCATTCTTCATTTACCTGTTTCTGACCTCACCATCTGCAATTTCTCCAGTGAATTCAAGAAGTGCCATGGATAAAATCTGATGAGAGGAGAAAGTATTTCTCATTCAAATGTCTCCCACACCATGCCATACTTAGTTTCCATGTACTATGGCAGAGAGTACTTTTCATACTTTGATAACTATTAGTAGTGTTTGCTCCCACCAATGTACCTCAGAATTCTCTTCTACAGGGAAAAAACCCCAAGTTATTCCTCATCATACCCAGAGTAATTCTCAGAGCTACTCCTTACATAAGCATGCTATTTTTAAACACTGCTCCTGTTTGACTATGTCCTTTAAGGGGTAATACTGGAGTTTTGTTATGAAATAACTGGCTACCATGTTTCTGAATATTTATTTTGAGATGCTTTAAAATATTTATTTGAAGTGCTTTTGAAAACTGGAAGGAATTAATTGGGGTCAAGGATACAAAATACTTAATTGTTTTTCAATGACTGATCTGATCTCCATCAATAACATTAAGGTTTCACAAAGGCTAATCCAATCTAACTGCTACCACCAAAAGGAGCAGTCTCGCTGCAGCACATTCCCACCATTTTCCTTAAACCAGTCGCTTGTGTTGATCTCTTGATGAGCTAATTCAGCTCACTAAACTGGCAGAAAACTAATGTACCAAAAAAGGATGTGCAGGGGAAGTAGTTTCATTCAGCAGGAGTGCTGCTAAATTATCTCAGACATCCTGTAAATCTCAACAGGAATGTAATTGCTGATGTCAATGAACTTGGTCTTTACTGAATAGAAGACCACCTTCTTAATATATACTTCCAAATTACAATTCAGTCTGCATGGTTACATTAAGAAACTAAAATCAATCAACTTACTGCGAGACAGATTCTCAAGGGCTTTTCCAAGTTTTTTGCTCTCTTGAAGAATATGATTTAGTTCATCAAAATCATGGTTCTCCGGTTTTGTCCTCCAATCCCATTTAGGATGCTCTATTGACCTTGGCACTAAATATACACAGATATATAGATGAAGTTTAGATTTGGTAGCTCGGACTCCTAAGCAGAAAAAAAGCTGCACAATGAGTTTACAAGCTCAAGTAGCTTCAGTGGAAATTACTTAACTATCCTCCTAGTTTAACAGCTGGAAATATTTTCTTTGGTCAATGTGAAGTAAAAATGAAAACTTCTATGAACAAATCCATAATTGGGATGATGCTTGCAACACAAGTAATTAATATTAACAATTAAAAATAATAAAAATAATGCAGTAATAGAAAAATGTAATAAAAATATTGCATATGAAGGTACTTAATTACGTCAAAACAGAATTCTATGTCCTAAGGGCCAATAAGGAAAAATGTCAAAATGAAAATGAGTAACTGGTACTTCTGGCTTTGCTAGCCATTTTAGCAAAAAAAGAAATATTTTAGACAAAGCTTTTAAAACAACATATATATATATACACAATTTATTTTTTAAAAAAATCATAAAGTGTAGACAGCATAGTTAATAAAAACAGTGAAACAAACTATACCCCTACTGTTCATGCCGTATAGCCTATAATCTTTATTCCAGTACTTAAACTCGATCTGTGGGAAGTACAGCTCTGAGCTTACAGTCTCCTACTCATTATCTACTATCAAAACCTTTGATTTAATTTTAAAATAACGGTTTCTCAACTGCTGAGCTAACTTTACCTACAATGTCAGGGAAGAAGACAAGGATTTTCTGGGATATGTAGAACCCACAATGAACAGAGCTGCACTGACCAGTGTGAACATTTTGAACGATTTGTAGAAATGAAAACAAAAACAATGCTGTCTCTGAAACTGCAGTTTAACATGTTCTTTGAACTAAGTGATCTGCTGCCTTTGCCACCAAATGCAATTGTTGGTTTGTCTCCAAACACAGCATTACTGTGCTGAGAACTGCACATGTTGGTGTGAAGATGATGATACCTAGTCCACATTCCCAACAAAAAGGACCAGTTGCATTTATTAATGGTTGCTATCTATACACTTAAAAATAATTTCAAAAACAAAGCCTATAATGTCCAATATACCCTGGCCAGCTCTGAAATTTTTATTTACTATTTTGACAGCTGTCAAATAATTTATGCTTAGAAATTTCATTACATGCCAAGAAGGAAACTTGCAGACTCCTACAGATAATGCAAAAAAAGTGGTATCATGATCATTTGGAATTTCAGAGTGCTTTTATGATGGTATGGGGAAATTATGCTCAGACTTCAAGTTCTGGTAGCTATTACAAAATGTGTTAAATAACTGTTGCTATTGAAATTTGCCTTATTGCCGACTTCCCTCTGCTCCACTTTGGATCAACTCCACAAGTGAAAGTTGAAGTTAAATCAATAGCCATCTCTTCCAGGTAAAGAAATGGGACAATGGTATGTTAAGTCCTTCTGTCACAAAGAACGTGATTCCATTCCATCTCCCATAGACATAAGCCATCTTCAAACTGGACATCTGTACATAGCTTGACAACCCAGAGTATGTTCAGATCTGTAACTCCTACTCAGGAACCTGGGTATTATGGAAGTTAATACCTCAGACTGCAATTGCAGACATTCTCAAAGACAGAAGACAAAGGAGACCTTAAAAAGGACCTACTGAGATAAGAGTAGGAGAAGAGAGACACAGGAAGCCTCAATCAGGAAGAGGGAAGAGAGGGAAGTTGGAGTGTCACAGTCTGGTTCTGCTTTGTGTTCAAAAAAGACAAGTCATGTATTGTCTTCTGAAGACAATAATGGAAATAATGAGCTATGGTGGTTCCTAGTGAATAGATACAGACTAGCTTCTGCTGATGGACAGCTTATAGTTTTTGTTGATAATTAAATGCCAATCATTTAATTCATAATTCCCTGGTTAAGAAACCACTACGTTCATTATCTAAATTTTTGTGCGACCACAACTTGCCTCCATCCACAGACCCTAGCATAATTAACAATTCACAGAATGCCTCCATTCGTAGACCCTAGCACAACTTCAGTATTTCTCATCCTTTTTCTTATTTACAGAAAACAAAACGTACCATCTAGGATTTTTTCTAAACTTTTTTTTAAACTATTTATTTTACTAACTGTAAAAATAAATATTTAGCAAACTAGAAAGGAAACTCTGAGGTGTCTATTTTCACCCAGTCTTATATTGAGATCACATGCTCCTTTACTGTCATCTCATGCTTCTTCAGCCATCTCATCTTCTCCCTTCAGTGTACCAACACTATATTCTACAGCATCACTCACTCTAGCCTACTAGCAGTTTGACAGACTTTTCTTTCCATGATTATACCGAATTCACCACACTCCATAAATCTCACAATAGCACCAAAATACAAACAGGCAATAATTTAATACAGTAGAACCATGTACAAAGATGACCAAATGTTAGAGCTTCCAGGTTGCAGAAAATTTCAACAAGCTGTAATTTGATATGTCAACTTGAAACCAACCACATTTTCAAAATACCAAAGGATAGAATTTCTGAAAAGCTATACGATTTTGAAATAAAATTTGTAATGGGACAGAAGCTGAGTGAAACAAACATAAGTTCTACTCAACAACTGTGGAGCTTCCAGCAGCAGCAACTGCAGAGTACACAGACCAACCTGTATCAGGACAATGAGAGTATCAAGACTCTATCCTTGGAACGTAGAGAAACTTGCTTGAGAGACAATGATCTGGTCCCTAGTTTCAGAGAAATGTCCCACAAACACAGGAAGCTTGGACTGCATCTCACTAGATGGATGGTGGGAAACCAGTCAAAAATAGTGTGGAAATTTGCTCTGCATGCTGGTGTACTGCAGTCTATGTTTCAGTGAAGCATTTCACACTTCAGTGAAAATATATCCAAACAGATACGCTGTCATGGAACATTAGTGAGTTTCAATAGAATTTGTTTCAGCAATGAGTTTGGCTCATTCTATTGAGCCAAAACTGAGAGGGAAGTTAAGTAGAATTAGAACTGACAAATTTTTATTGCTTCTAGAGAAGACATATTTCTTCTTCCTTACCTACTCTTCCAACTAATGAATAGATACCAAAATTAAAATCTATTTCATTACATCACGTGGCATGTGTCTGCCCTTT
The DNA here is from genome assembly GCF_965140245.1 of Athene noctua. Classification (NCBI taxonomy): domain Eukaryota; kingdom Metazoa; phylum Chordata; class Aves; order Strigiformes; family Strigidae; genus Athene; species Athene noctua. The sequence goes on from NC_134038.1 coordinate 37,806,907, forward strand.
CAAAGGTCATCTTCTGCTTGCTTAAAAATGTTTTTAAAATATAAACTTGTATCTTCCCAACTATAGGATCAACAACCACGAGTCATTTTCAAATGGATGGCTTTGTGTGAAGCAGAACTGTTTAAAAACTATATGAACCTTCCTTGAGATCTTTTGAAATACATGCTCTTCTTCTGTATGTATGAAGTCCATCATATATCATTTTCCATGCATATGTCACTACACACCTAGTGAAATCCTTTCCCAATATTTTGACTCTCTTCTTTATTATATTCACTCATTTCTTAAAATCATAGCATCAGTAATTTTAAATCCCTCATCACACTACCTGCCTCAACCTCATCTCTGTTATTTGAGAGTTTTATATAACACTTTGTCTTGAAATTTTTCTCCTACAATTCTACATCTACATCATAGCATATGAATGTATATGAGTATTTATTTGTATATGAATATTTAGGGTTTCCCTTTATGGAGCTGAGATTTCCCCATCTCATCTTAGAAGACTTCAAAGGCATGTTTTCTAGTATTTCTGATTTTTCTGGTGGCACACCCCTCCAACAAATGCCCATCAGATTCATTCAAGATGTGTTATGAATGCTGTCACAAATCAGCAGAACTTTATTTTCTACTGGATGATGGTACAAAATCAGTACTCTTTATCTACATATACATGTCTTTTCAAGACAGAATCAGATCAGTTTCTCATTTAATCCTACACTTCAATAATACATTGTATGACCATCTCACAGCTCAAAGAACAAAAATGTGGGGTTATTATTGAGCATAAAATTATTAATGTATTTAAATCTCACAATAGTATGCAGATTAGAGTTCTGTGATAATACCACCAAACTGGTTTACACAGTATCTGGATATTAAAAGGCTAAGAGAACCATGGCCTACAGTCCTAGACGGACCAAAGGCAATTAGAAGTACACAACATTGTAACTGTAAATGGGATATGGTGAGAATGGTGAACTGAAGCATGGTGAAAGGATGATTTGTGATCTGATTTAATATGGAGGTAGTGAAGAGATCAACCTACTTTGCCTAAAAGTAGCTAGCTGGGAAGCAAGAAGTCTGTTTCACAAACTATTTAGAAACTTCCAAATTTGTTCTTCTTCAAATGCAGAATGTGATTATCTAAACATTTCATTAAATATACTTATATATACACAAACACACATGAACACACACTAGGAGCCCTTCACACACTTCAAGCCTCTTCCTTGCCAGACAGCAGCAGCACCTTCTGCTTAATTCTGGTTTTGCACACACCAAACAAGTGGTCCAATCCTTCAGATACCACAGTTTCTTGTTTGTGCATTTGTTTCAGGTGCAGCTGAGGCAGAAGGAGGAACTGGAGGAATCTCTGCAGTAAAAAAGTTGAATGTATAAGGAAGAGATCTGTGCAGGAATAATATGCACACTGCAGTCAACATCAGCTTTGCTGAAGGAAAAAAATATTTCCTAATTAAATAAATCAGAAAGTATTTAGGTCTCAGCAGGCCCAAAACATTCTGTTTCTCAGGTGAGTCCTTACTACCTCTTTGGAGAGGCTATGGAAAAAAATGTACAAGATGACTCAAAAATGTTTTGAAGTACAAGCTAAAGGCACAAGACAAATGGAATATGCTGTGCACGTCTCGACAGAGTAATAAACAGCTTCTGAACATGCTCGCTTTCTGCTGATCTGAGTGATTGAAGGGGTATACAATATCCAATGACGCTGACATAAACGTGGCCAAAAAAAGTCAAAAAAACATCAGTATTAATTTGGTTGTTGGCAGAAAATAAGGAAGATATGGCAAAAAGGCACATGGCTGAAACCAGCCTCTGCCATAACAATTTTTAAAAATGCAGTGCAAATACACAAGGTATTTTCAAAAAGTTGCAGAGATAAGTATTTGCGGGGGTAAGTCCCAAAAATAATAGGAGGAATCAAAATTTAAAACAGTGGTATGGACAAAAAAATAGGAAAGGGCATAAAACAGAAAACCATGGAAGCAGAGGATAATTAGGCTGGAAAGGACATCTGAAAGTCTTCTAGCCCAACCTGCCACTCAAAATTGGACCACTGAGGGCAGGTTAGTCAGACTATCCAACGGAGTTTTGAGTATCCCCCAGGATGGGGATTCCATGACCTCTCTGGACAATCCGTTTCAGTGTTTGACCACACTCGCAGTATAATTTTGTTGCCTCTTGTCCTTTCACTACACACATTTAAGAAGAATTGGCTATGTCTTCTCTACCAACCTTCAGTTGATGGTGACAACTAAATCTCCCTTTAGCTTTCATTTCTTCAGGATGAACAAAAAATTTCCTTCAGCTTTTCATTGTCTATCACATATTCTAGCCCTTTCATCATCTTGGTGGGCCTCCACTGGACGTGCTCCAGTACACATCATCATCTATCATGATGTACTCTAGATGCCATCTCAAAAGTGTGAAATAAACACTGCTGGCTATATTCTTGCTAATGCAGCCTAGTATGCAGCTCACCTTCAGTGCTGCAAGAGCACAGAGCCACAGCTAGTTCATATTCAAGTTCTTGTTCATCAGCACCCCAGATCTTTTTCTGCAAAGCTATTTTCTAGCCATTCAGACCCTAGTTTATACTACTGCTCAGTTATTCCATCCAAGATGCAGGACTTTGTGTTTGCCTGTGCTGAACTTCATGAGGTTACTCGCAGTACATTCCTCAGTCCTGATGAGGTCCCTCTGAATAGCAGCCCTGCTACCCAGAATACAAACCACTTCCCACAATTTGTCTCACCTGCAAATCTAAGAGCACATTCTACCTCATCACCAAGGACATTAGGAAAGCCTCTGAAATGGTATTGGTCTCAGTGCCAGCCCCTTAAGCATGCCACTAGTGATAGGCTTTCCAACTGGACTTTGTAGTGTCAGTCACAATCCTTTGAATTCAACACTTGAGCCAACTTTCCACACATCTTCTTGTCCACTTATCCAGTCCATATCTCACCAACTGAGTTATAAGAATACTATGGGAAACTGACAAAGGTTTTGCTAAAGTCAAGGTATTAAACATCCACTGCTCTTTCTCTAATTACAGGGCCAGTTATTCCATTTAAGAGGGCAATCAAGTTGATCTGATCAGGCATGTATGGTCAATATCAATGCAATATCAATGCAACCTTTGCCTTTTTCTAGTCATCAGGAAATTCCCACAATCATCATGACCTTTCAGTGATGATAGAATTGCCTTGCAATGACAGTAGTCTCCTCTCTCACCATGTTCAGAAAGAATCCCATACAGTGCCATGTATGTATGTATGTCCAATTGCCTTAAGCACACCCTAATTCTATCTCCCTCTGTTGTGAATAAAGCTGCACTCCCACAAACTCTGCTGCTAGACTTAGGGACTTGGGTATCTTGAGAGCAAGCCTTACCAACAGAAGAGCATTATTAGATGCTCTTCAGTCTACATGGACAGATCCTTGAGTCCAGTCTTTTTACAGATGTATAAATCGTTTCCTTGTTTGACATGTGACCTGGTAGTTTAGAGCGCCCAGCCTCCTCTTTGTCCTCTCCTGGGACAACCTAAGGAGAAACTAGCATGACACTTGTAGTAGGCATACAAATGAAGGGAATGACATCACGTCACACTACTACCTGGGATAAAGACTGAGAATTTGAGATCTCTAGGAGATGGCATAGAAGTTACTTGACGTGTATCACAGGGTCTGGAGTGCAAGCACAGGGAGGGAGGAGAACACAGTATGACAACAGGAACAGCTCACAACACCCTCGGCCACTGCTTCTAACAGTGTATCTCCATAAATCGCTGTTATCCAGCAAAGACTGTTAGATTAGACACAGATTATGAGTGACTATGATGGTTTCTCTGAATATCCTAATTTACTCTTGAAAGTGAATTAAAATCCACATGTTTCTTTTGGACTGGATTAAAAATCCATGTGCCAGTAGAGGGGTACAGTGGAAGCGATGATCAAATTTCAGTCTTTTGAAGCAGGGGATGTGCTTGATGAAGAAGAAAGAGACACATGCTCCATTTCCAGAAAAAATAATCCACAAATCTTGCTAGGACAATACAGTCCTGAGTAAAGCTGTGCTATGAGACACAGCTACCTGTACAGCTGTTTTTCACTCGTTGCAGTTATTTATTCTCAACTAAAAAGGTTTCATAATTACCCAAAAGCACAGTTTCTCTATTTATAAATCTAACATTATTTACTTTACCCATTGCTGTGCTATATTTTGACCTACTAAGGCCACTGGGAGATTTTTTTTTTACTTCACTGTAGTCTAGGCTTCCCCATCTTGCTTTTAGAGGAAAGGTGGCAAGCCTTCTATTATGGCATACTACATATCTCTGTTCTCATCTAGTCCACCTAATCACACTCCAAATTATTAAAGATTTGACTATTATAAAATTTTTTAAAAGCTACAATAGTCAACTGAAGTAAATATAATTTTGCAATTTATTTTGGAGAACAAATCTTGTATACACACTTGTGTGTGTACCTATACATATACGTATATTGTGGATATATTTGTGTAAAAAAATCCATTACAAATCAAGCTTTAAAGGTAAGTTTCTTGAATAGCCAGTACACAGGAAGCACTATATTTCATTACGGCTTGTTGGTTTTGGTTTTAGTACTTTTGTTTTATAGGTCATTGACAATATTCTCTTCAGTCTCTACTTCTATTCTGCCTTTTCTTTCAGTGTACATTTAAATTCCTTCAGCAGCTCTCAGAGCAGTACACCTGTTGTGCTGACACTGCCCCCATATCTTGAATAGTATCTGTTCATAAATCATAGTTTTACATTGCCTGGCCCACTGAAAAAAAAAATCTATTAGGACTAATATCAACAGAACAGATTTTACACATGCAAAATGGCAAACTAAAACATCAAATCATAATCCGTATACGAACATAAAATTGTGCATGACACCCAGCTATTATTCTATGGTTTTATTTATTTATCAAGAATTCTATCTGTAGATGACAACATAGGGTATTATTAAATATACATAATTCAACTGAAAGTGAAGCAAGAATCAAACTCTTTAATAGTTTGCCTTCCATTTTAATCTTATTTCAACAGAAAAACATACTATGGGTTTGGAAGCATGAAGGAATTAATAATGCAGTGAAGCTTTCTTACATGACTTGGACTCCGGTGACGGTGGAGAAATGTTGGACACGGCAAGGTCGCTCTTTGACTTTTTAGGCTTTTTTGCATTTACCTGCCAAGGTTTATCATAACTTCTAAAATCTCTCCTTGTTCCTTTATTTTCTGTTAAAAGAGTGGAATCAGGCAATTATAACATTTGTAGGGTTATTTTTCAAAGACTTAATAAATAATTAATCCAGAAAAAAACAAGACCTATCAGTCCAAATCAGTCAGTTCTTTTTATTCTCCTATTTCTGATTTATGATAAATTTCATATTTTTTTCCATTTCCTAAACATAAAAGTTTGGATATTAATACATTTTTTATTAAAAACATATTGCCTTATTTTTCTGTTATGAATAAGTCCTTAACCTCCATTTATTCTTTGACTGCCTATGCTTAAAACTTTACATTTGATATAAAGAAAAAATTGATATGTCAGGCAACTACATTCTATCAGCAACTATTTGAGATCTACTACAGTCTAAGACAGACCATCGGTCAATTTTTGACTACAAAACCAACATTCTCACAGTAGCTTGTACCAGAATATCAAAGCTAAAAATTCTACTTTGGAATCAGAGCAGATATTATTTCATAATTTTTTTTATGCTTCTGAAGATCTACAATCATAAATTATTCACACTGGAGTTTATAAAGTAGTAATAGGATCTTCTCATTAAGTGTTGCAATAATGGGTTGTTAAAGAAGTGTATTACTGAAGAAAATACCTCCATAGAGGCTAATCTCAGGTGCAAATACGCCACAGGAAGGAAAAGGAAAACAAAGCAAAGGGAAAGGGAAAGCAAAGAGGACAGCAGGGAAATCAAGGGATGTTTATATGCACCTTCTTTCTTATTGAGACTGAGATTGCTTCCACACCGTAACTCTGACCCATACTCACATGATATGTACAGAGGCTGAGCTGATAGCCAACAATATACATTAAATTCAGTATTTACCAAACAGGATTTATTGTGCATGCTCACAACCACAGAGTAGTACCTGTTCAGTAGGCACACGTGCATCCAGGAAATCATGGATGAAAATGTGGGAAGATTATACTGGACACCAGCCCTTTTCAGCAAACAGAACATACCTGATGTTTCACTCTCTGCCCAAAGGGCAGCAGAGCCAGACAACGTTCTCTGAAGCTGACTGCGGTTCCCCTGTTTGGACTGAAGATGATCAATTAGAAATGGAATTGGCTGGTCAGGTGTCTCTGTTATCAGCTTGGTCATCAACTCCTTTAGAAAATTAAAACAAAACAAAAAATTAGTGGGATATTGCACCAAAACTAATCTTACATTTACCAAAAATAAAGGAGCATTTATAAAGGAAAAGCCTGTGTCCAACTTTGAAGAAAACAGCTAGAAACACCCATCTTCTCAAACTACTGCTAGCTTTGTCCTATGAAGTGTTCATTCATGTTTGAAGCGCTTTTAGTCTATACTGTCACTTATCCACTGGAACTTACATTAAACAACCCAACACCCGCTACCTGCTCAAATTCACCCAAAACAATCTGAATACTGTTCATTTAACCATTCAGAACAACCACCTTTTCAGAGCAGTGAGTAGCTTCTCTCTGACCCATATGTTCAAGTTTCTTCTCACTGGAAACTGGTGTATCAGGATGGTTGGTGCATTTTTGATCTCACCCACACACAGAACAATAATCTGGTTAGACTATGCATTTGTATCTGGGCACTACAAGGTCTGATCAAACTGGCAGACTTTTTTTAAACCAAGTACTCCAAAACAGTATTGTACAGACATGAGCAAATTATTTATCACAGTGTGGCAGACATGGACACAAAACCAACGTCAAGAGGAAACCGTCTCCTATGCCATCCGTGCATTGATAGTATCTAATTGCTGTCACACCCCCTGGCCTTGCAGGGCTGCAGAAAGAGAATCACTCTCCACATTGCTGCTGAGGTTCTTCTGGCTCCTTACACATAAAACACAGATTAGGAATCCAGAAAGAAGCTATGGCTCTGTGCTGGGCACAGAGGAAATCAATGACTAATGTGAGAGGTGACCCTGAAATCCACATAGTTCCACAGGAAATCTGTGGCTGCCACTGCAAAATGAAAAAGCAACACAGAAGTAAAAACTTACAGGAATGTACAACAAAATCAGGACAAAAACGTGGCTAAATTATTAAAAGCTTTTATTCTTTCTTCATCTATCCCCAAACATAAATTTTACCATAACTTACACACACTTAAGTCTATCTCCACTTCCATCTTTTTCACACACATTCATTTAATAAAATATTTTTTTCAAATACCAGTAGTAACTCGGTATTGCCATCAGTTAATTCTGTTGGAAAAAGACACTTAAGAGGGAGTATACCAAATAACAGTAAACATGAGTAACAGCATGCAGAATTATTAAAACACAGCAAGACTTTGTATTCTTTTTATTTAAGTAGTGATATCAACAATTAAGTGAAAATGAGACAGAAACAAGCTTTCCATTGTAGAAATTTAACTTCAGAAAACAAAAAGGAGAAAACATGCCCAGTCTCACGTCTTGTGAAGACATGATCACTTGTGGCATGATTTTTGATAACTATCTACAGGGAACCAAAAAAAACCCAACAATGTCTTTTGTTTTGAAAAGGAAATCCACAGTCAGAAATTAAGCTACATACTATCTTAGAAATGATAAAACTATGGATTCTAACTTCATCTGAGCTGTCTCTCACCAAGGTAGGAGAAACCCTCCGATACACATCATACAAGAAAAATCCAGAAATTGGAGTAATTCATATTTTGGTTGCTTGGCAACACTCTAAGAGCAAACCTTTCTTTTTTTCCCTGCCAAAATGCAGAATTAGTGACAAGTGGAAAGATGTAATCTTGTGCTTGTAATGGATCACAATAGCTGTAGGAATTCCACTGCAGAGGATTCTATTACCAAAGGAAAAGAGTTAATCTGTAATAGCTGACCTGTAATTTAAATCTGAATCATGGTTTGAAAATTATTTTTCTGTCTTAGATGAATAAAAACAAAATGATGAGAACTGAGATACATGCATTGATACTATTAATTTTTTTAAGACATGCATGGGTGACAATCTATTAATAATACATAACAAAATTAATGTAACATTAAAAAAGATAATACAGAGATGAAAAATTTTAGACTGGCTACGTGTCAATATAAGACAAATGCTACTTGATTGTTGCCATCACAGACTTGTTTGTCACAGGAAAAAACGGTCTTTAATTAACAGAAACAGACCTAATAAAATAGAACTGATTAAAGGACTCTCTACCTTATTATGAGACATAGCAATAAAACTAAAAAAACCATAATTGTAAAAAGTACAAAAAAGAAAAAGTGCTAATCTGAGGTGATGTGAAATTAGCTCCTATTTAAAAGGACCACTTTTTTTTAATCTACTGTTAACATATTGATAATAAGACCTGAGTGATACAGAGATCTGTGTTGTCCCAGAGCATGATCAGTTCTATTCTGTGACAGCAATTAGAAAAGTTGAAAGAACTATAGATATAGGCTACTTTTATCTATCTGGAGGAACAAATGAGTTGTACTAATCCTATACACCTAAAACAAGGAAGATGTAACATTGCTGGAATCCTCATAAACTGAAAATAGTAGTAGTTAAAAAAAATACTACTAATTTGTGTAATAAGCCTCAAACTGATTTGCCTCAAGCACTTTCAGGGATGTCATTAAAAGTAAATACAACTTCAAGTCAACACAAAGGTGACTCAGATTGAGAAGCCTGCCATTTAAAGATGACATAACTCTTTACTATGAGTATTCCATTGCAAAAGGGGAGTGAAGAAGCTCTTAGGGATTTGCTTCTCAAGCTGCTCCAAGCAAAGCATGACAGTGGTCTCCAATTTACCACAACTGGCTTCCTGAACTCTGCAGAATTTGCAAACACCTCCACCCCAAACAGTGATAACAATAGCAGTGATAATAGTTTCAGACATATGTTCTGTGTAAATCCACATTCACATGCAGGAAGCATTACTGCCTTTTACATACACAGTCAGAGGTCCCAGAACTAGGATAATAACTCCATGATCCTCACTGCCTTCGCCTTCCTACCAAGTTCTGCCACCCAATCCATTAAGGGACCTAACTCTATCTACTCTACTCCCAAACCGTGCTCTTCAAGTTTGTGCTTCCTTTAAGACTCTTGTCATCCCCACAAAATTGTCAATTACAAAGCAATATGTTATCTGCCTGAGTTGGGTTGCCTGGCTATGCCATGGGGTTGAGTGCAGGGAGGGGCAAGAGAAACAAAAAACCACACCCAGCAAAAAAGCTAAAAACTTCACACAGGCAGTAACTGTATTTAGTGAGCACTCAAATCATTTTTTAAGTAAAAACATACTTCACTGAAGGTGAAAAGACATTACAGTTTAGGAATGTCTAATAGGGTATTCTCATTTTAGCACCATTCCCTAGTAAAACTATCTTAAGTTTTTGATGAGATTATCAAAGTTTATTTCATGCTCTCATCTTAAAAGATGAGATGACATCTTAAAAGACAGCAGGAAAAACATACTACATGGTACTCTAAATATACTCTTACGAGTTTGAAATATTTCAGAAAAAAATTACAAAAGTGAAGGTATTAAATAAGAAAAACTAAAGTGTACAACAAGTTACAAAAATAAAATTTCTTTTTTGTTTAGCAGCAGTCTGATCTGACTCACAATGTGCTAAGCAGGCAAGGTTTCACAAGAAAAAGAAAAGGAAAAAGACCAACTAGTCTCAATGAAGCCGCCTCTGCATTAACAGCAGAATAAAAATGGTACAAGATCATTGAAGCTGAGATTCATTTCTTGATGAAAAATTCAACAGATAAGTTTCAACTATGCATGAGAACAGAAATGCAAGGCATATGTCTCTTAAAAAATATTAACAATACTTTTTGCCTTTCTAGCTCAAATGTCTAAGTTTTCTATTTGTTCTCATTTCACATAATTCAAATAAGAAAAATAAAAAGTTTTGTCCACGTTTATAACATGTTCTTTCATTCACAGTATGCCTTACAACAACAAATAAAAAGTCATGGCAGAATGGGTCTCCATGCTGCCAGATGAACTGTTTGTTCAATGCTATGGCAGGTGCACCCGCCCTGACAAAGACTGGGGCTTTCCAGCTGTTCAAACATAGCAGCCACTGATTGTTTTTGCGCCCTTACATTTGTGAGACACACTGCAGCACAGAAAAAATGTGAAAGGGAACTTCCATTAATACAGACTAGAGCACCAGAGCTAATACATTCGTTTCTGCTGCTTCCCTCCTGTATTGCCCAAAATTAGGTTGTGCCCCAACCAGAACAAGAAAGAACAGGCAGAAAGGTGATACAAGCTCCAGAAAAACTGGTAGTTAACTTCTCCAAGGATATTTTTACCTTGCGCTGTGCAAACCAGAATTTAAACCAATTATTTCTACTGTCTTCTGTAATGGTATCTTTATATGCTTTTACATTCACTACTATTAAACTACGTAAGATAGTTTTAAAAGAAACTTGCAAAAGTTGATCTATCCATTTTCCAAGAGAGAGATTCATGCATATATTGGTAAGGCTGCAAAAGATCTTGAAAAAAAAACAGGTCTAAACTAGCATTTTCATATATTAATTCTTTATAAAGAGAGTATCTTTCACTACTGTACTATCCTGAGGTCCTCTATTAGTTATTCAGTGCAGGCTCAAATTTTCATTTCCTTGTGACTGTCTATGCATTTAATACAGATGAAACAGTCTTCACAGTCTATTAATCATAGGCCAAATTACAAGAAAACTCTAATTAGCTATGTCTAAATGTACCTATCAGGTTATTAAGTTAATTAAGAGACATTCTATCTTGCCCTGTAATTGATAACAGTAACTACACAACAATCACAGGTTTTGTTTTTAACGATATAGGCTTCTACAGACTATGGCAGAGTGTGCAAAGATTTTGACTGCATTATGCTCGCATTTCATGGTTTAAATTAGGTATTTAAAGAGTGAATTGCCCTCAGAAGATGTCTGTGTCTATCTCCTGACCAAAGAGACTAGGTGGCTTAGCTTAAACTATGAGGTTGTGATGGGACGCAGTTCCAAATTAAGACAACTAAATACAGCAGTCTTCACAGCGATGTCAATGAAGCAAAGGGAGCCTAGGGAACTCCCAGTTGGCTAGCCAGTGTATGTCCACTTACGATAAGAAGAATTGCTCTCCACTGACTGTATTGGCTATACATCCATTGACAAAACTGGAGCTTGGACACTTAGAAGACATGCAGACATCTAAATCTTAAATTTGCTTAACAGCCTGTATGAAGTGATTAGCAAACAAAGATGATACAAAATTGAGTGAAAACATGTGGAGAGAAAGGAAGTTTAATAAAACTTTTTAGTGATTGGCACTTTTTTCTTTAGAATTCCTTTCTGATTTCTGCAGAAATAAAGAAAGGACATTTTTTTAAAAAAAAAAAAAAAGTATATTTCAACATTATTCTTACTGGTTAAAATAATACTGAAATTAACAGTGATGTAATTGCAGACATGGTAAACACCATTACTGAAATGAAGGAAAAATACCAGCATCCTTCTTTCAGAAAATAGCTAGGTTTAAATCTTCTCAAGCAATTCAAAATTAAAAGAAGAAAATCACATTCCAGACTATAATCAAAATGGACTTCAACATTTTAAGCCTTCATTATAACCACATACCCTTACAGAATAAATTATTCCACACAAAAGAAATCACATAATAACAATTCGCATGTCTGTACCATACTAGTTGTTTCAAACTAACTAAGGTAGAAAAACAGTTGAGAGCAAACTTCTATAGGATTAGTAGTCCAATTCAGCTTGTTTGGGAGAATATTCAGACTTTTCCATGGAACTGACTAAAAAAAGTCTCAATCAACTCTGTTCAAAGCCTCAACACTACTCATTCTCACCATTTCAGCTAGCTATACAGCTAAATTTAATACCACAAAACTGCAGCATGGAACATACTCCACAAATTACTTTGAATGTACAACTAAAGAGAAAGTACAAAGCTGATATGGTGGCCCTGATATTATGGTGCAAACGAAATTCCCCTAAAGGTGGCACTGGTAGGGAAGTCTACAATATGGGACTAGTGGCACAGGTAACATTTTCAGATTCAGACCACTACCATTCAAAGCCTCAAACTTCTTTTTTCACATCTCAAATCAGGGTGATAACTCTGATACAAAAGGTAGTAAAGTTTTGGTTCGTACAATGAGAATAATACAAGACAGTCTAAAACCAAAGATCACTGGATAGCTAACAGTCCTCCTTAAATGTTCATCTATCAAATATCTGTACCAATTCAATCACAGAAGACAAATTTTCGGAGTTATGTTACCAACTGTACATTTAGGGAGACTCTGGAGAGCAGAATGGAAGCAACATATTCTTTCCACTACAAACCCTTTGCAAATCATATAATCAGTTCCCGAGTTGGATGAACTAGTCCTATTTACATAAATCCAACTCATGTATGTAACAGTTGATAAAACATGTATCATCGATCTTACTTAGCAATCCAGAAACAAAAACCTTTTGCACAGATGAGGTCTGGTGGACAATTCCACTGAGTGAACTCATGCCAGTTTATCAGACTCCACCATGTACATCATAATGTGCAATATCTACCAGGACCTCTTGCTGTATTTTCACTTACGCATCCTTTGAGGGTTTTTTTCCTTTTATCTTATTCTTGATATTTCAAATATCATTGTCCCAAATGTATTATACCACTTCTGAGTTCACAAAATAGCTTCAAACACCTTTGCTCTGTGGCTTTTTTATTGGAAGATTTCCTTTCTCCCATTCAATCATTTCACACTAGAATGCTATCAAAAGGGAGGTCACTGGTACTAGGTTACTATAAAACATTACTTCTCAGTAAAAGAACAAAAGGTTAAAGACATGCTCTCAGATATGCCAAGCATGTCAACAGTTACCATGTTTTCTCCCACAGTTTTCAAATCACAAAGATTTTCTACGATAGCTTACATTTCTTTCATCAGCCCGTATCTCTGCATAACAATCTCACGCTTGTGGAATTATGCCTACTGTATCATTATCTGAACTCAGCAAGGATTTATCAAACGACGGTAGTTCATGTTGTGGCAGAAATACTGTAAGGTTTCCCTAAAGCATAATTCAGAAACCTTCTTCAGTTTTCACCCACTCTATCAAAGAATGGAAATTCTACCCTGAAGGCAAGGCACTTCACAGTTTAACCAAGAGAAAAAGAAAACTACTGGTTTTCTGAAAGGTCTGTAGGATTTACATCAAAAGGAAAACTCACAGATAAAGGCTAGGAAAGACTATTACAACCTGGACTGATTTCCTTAAATTACAGCCATAAAACAACACTGACTGCACATCTCTGCCTTTCCTAAAAGCTAACTCAACAGACTAGAGCTCTCTTTCTCTGATCAGCTAAAGTAATCTTATTCCAATTTCAAAGTCCAAGGTGAGGCCACTTGTTCCTCTGTGCTCAACGATTCATTACTGCAACTGTTACAAAAATCGCATCATATTTCCAGTTTAAACTTCACTGACTTAGCTTCTACCTACCTGGCACAATTTTTTTTTTTTTTTTCTGAGGGAGGGCGATACTAGGAACTAAAGCAGTAGGTATTTTTGTGGCTACCTCTGGTGCATTGACCCCAGCCAGCAACCAAGCACTCTCCAGCCACTCACTCACTCCCACCCCTAGTGGGATGAGGGAGAGACAGGGAAGAGCAAAACAGAGAACTCATGGGTCAAGACAAAGACAGTTTAATAACCAAAGGGAAGATAAAGAAGAGTAAGTGATGCCAAGGCAATCACACTTTCTACTGCCTAGCCAGCCCCCAAGCAACAACTACTTCAGAAAATTTACCACCCCCCCCAGGTCTTATTGCTGAGCATGACATTATATGGTAAGGAATATCTCTTTGCTAAGGTTGGGTCAGCTGTCTCGGCTGTGTCCCCACCCAACCTCTTGCCCACCCCTAGCCTGCTCACTGGTGGGCAGGGTGAGGAACAGAGAAGGCCTTGACCCTGTGCAAGCACTGGTCAGCAACAGCTGAAAGACTGGTGTATCAACACTGTTTTAGTCACAAATCTGAAACACAGGACCATATGGGCTGCTATGAAGAAAATCAGCTCCAGCCCAGGCAGACCCAGATCAGTACCACTAGAGTAATGGTTATTAAGTGGTTTTGTGTGGTGATCAGGAGAAGGCTGTACATGGAAAAAAAAAAAAAAAAAAAAAAAAGGTATATTAAGAGATTGACTCAGCAAAGCACTTAAGCTTAGGCATTTTTTATGCATGAGAAGTAATTATAAAGCCAGGTGCATGTTTAAAATGCCTTGATGAATTAGATCACTAGTCTGACTGCAGAATTGCAAACATTCCCTTACTTCCAGGAACCTACCCACAAAAAATTAGGCCTTTTTTAGAATCTAACTATGAAAATGTTTTGAAGATTGATGGAAATCCTTTCAATTGCATCTCATGGAAAACTTGGATAATACACATTTTCAAAATGTGTGCAGCAACCAACCACACCTCTTACGTGCTTTTCTTTCTTTCTCCTGCAGCTGGATCACTTATCCCAGTAAAGTTAAAAAAATACATGTTTCCAAATTAGATCACACTTTAGATACACTACTGACATATTAACAGAAGAAAAACATCAGAAATACATGTTGCACTTCTACCACTTCTCGTAATTTTTTTCTAGTTTCTGTTCTCACACTTTATGGGAATTAACCAATTGATTTGTCAGTGCTTAAAGAAAATTACTATACAAAATGTGATTTATACTTTCTTTTTTTTTCTTTTTTCAATTACAGTCACAGAACCATAGAATCATCTAGGTTGGAACAGACTTTGAAGATCATCTAGTCCAATCATAAAGCTAACACTGACCATTCTTAACTACACCCTATTCCTAAGTGCTATGTCAACACGAAATGTCTCATTATAATATCTAAAAGCACAACACCAGAAGTATGACAGATAAATTTGGCCTAGGAATTAAGAGTCCCAATTTCTTACTACTTAAAATCCTAGAATTCAACACAGTTACTCTCAATTTTTCCAGCATAAGACAGAAGGACCTAAATCTGGAGTTGAGCAGTAAGTGATGATTTTGTGTAAAGCTGGTAAAAGTCCTAGTCCTACCTAAAGTCATGACCAAGGTGCACACCCATCCCACCTATTATCTGAAACTGCAGAGTTCACAACTAGCAAAAACCAGTTCTGGCTATAGTGCAGAAATAACATCCCCTAATCCTCCTGTCTCCTTCACTGCACTGGTAGCTACATGGTGTGTACTGGGGTTCTTTTCACCAACAGTGACACAGCCTCAGAGGAAGCGTTGTCAAATCAATTCTTACAACAAACTCTTCAGAGCCACAAGTTTGATAGTCTCGTGCTGCACTCCTCTCTTCCCCATTTCACATGGCTTGCTACTACTTTCTCTCTATTGTACACATAAAGTGAATAATAAGACAACATTTTTGTAGATAACCACAAAGTGCCTAGTGGCAACATGAATCTAATATGCTTGCACTTAGTCATGGTTTCCAATTGTTCCCATGACCTTCTTGCTCAGGTCAGCTGCCAAAACACTGCTAAGAACATAGGCAACTGGAAGAGAAAATGTCAACTTTGACAAGACTTATGGGCTGTTTTGCCAATTATTAGGCCTAGCATAAAGGACACAGCCAGCATAAAGATGAACCAGTAACCAAATTGTATTTGATACAAAAGGGTCAGTACATGCGTGAGCACTGGGGGTACAAACAAGTCAGATTATACATAACATCAATCCCACTGACCCCAAAACAACACCCCATGATCAACGATGGGTGGAAAAAATGGTGAAATGCAGTCTCTCATAGAAGGGATGGGAGACAATTGAGTCAACAAGCCAAACACATAAGACCAAGGAAGCCACATACTGGATCTCCACACAGCCCGTGTTTACAAAAGCCAGACCTGACTGGAGCCCAGTCCCAGGGAGGCAGGAGGCCCTTCCCCAACAGGGAACTCTGCACAGTGCATCCACCTCACAGACAGACACTGCCCCTGCCTGCAAGGGGTCCCGGCTTTTATCCCTCAGTGGGACACCTGACCTTTGCTCACTTAATGCAGACACCTGGGGCTCATTTACCCAATGGCTCTCCCTGCAAGGCCGGCACCACCCTGGAGGGAAGCCTAAAGATAAACTCACCCCCCCTTTGTGAAGGGCTGTGGGAATCACCCATATGTCAACCTTTATTTGGGGCCTGGGGTCGAAACCTCAGCATTTCAGGGGCTCAGCCACACCCCAGATAAAGTCATAGTGTTACTAAAGATTATTTTCTAACACCAAGAGTTTCAGCACCTCTGAATTTCACTAATACTGAAAGTATCAGGCTAACTCAGAAAATGGTCAGTGAAACATTTCACAGCAATCTGAAAAAGATAACTTAGAAACAGGGCTTAAATACAATAACTGGAATTCCTTATAGAAATAGAATTTCTGGTCTCATGCAGGAAAAATACATACATATAGGTACAACATATGCATAGCTGGAAATACTGAATATATTCAATATTTTATTATTATTATAGATACATATGCAAAAAAGTGAAAAAGTTTTTGCATTGGTTTGTATATATTCAAGAGAATACATTCATTACCATTGTAATGACTGGACAACTGAGATAAATGGCAATTCATATATTCATTAATGTATTCATAATATGCAATGCAAACTCTACCTAAAGCATAAAAGCATTAATTCCTTCTGTTTATAAAAGACATTTAATTGCTGTAAAATTACTTTAACATAAATCGATATTACAGGTTGTGATGCATCTTGGAAGTTAGAAATGCACATAGTACATGAATTATCCATGTGAGCCAGTCAAATCTATACCGCTTATGTGTAACAAAATGACTCTTCACATACATGAAAGATTGACATTCAAAATGAAAAAAATCTAAGTTTTCTCCATTTCATACTTTTAAAAGTCTGTCAGAAGTTTGCTATCTGTATAATAAAAACTGGTGGTGAGCAGTCTACATTAGAAGGCCCAATATTTTACTCAGACAACTTCCCCTGTGGATAGCGGTATTGGAGTGAAGAAAAAATGGCAATATGACATTTACATGTCAACAGTTAACGTTCAAAATTTTGTTTCAAACCACTTTTTCTACAAGCTTTTTTTTTTTTTTTTTTTACACCTCTATTTTAAAAGCTACTAAGTATATGCAAAACCATGGTACCCGAGGCAAGGATCAGAGCTCTTCCAAGCAGTGACTGCTGGAAGAAGTCACCACAAGTCATTTAACAGCATGTACCACTAAAGGAATTTCCCACTGGGAACCATTTGGCAGTCACCCACGCAGCAGGAGAGAATGAAAGAAAAGCACACTCAGGACTCTCAGTTGAGCTGTGGACACGCATTCCCAAATCCTAGATCTTTCACTCAAGTCGGTCACATAGCTTTGTCTACTCATTGGCTTCAGCATAGCAGCTACACTACCAGCCACTAAATGCTCATTCATCCACAGGATAATTTATCAGCAGTCATGAGGAAGACTTCTGAGGCTAATCTCACACATGAATGAAAGATATAACCAAAAAAAAAACCAGAAAACCAAACCAGCAATAATATATTTAGCATAAGCATATTAACATAAATACAAATATTTGGAAGTGCAGTTAAAAAAAAAAATTAACTACAAGGTCACAGACCTTGTACTTTAAAACACTGAATCTAGCCAGTAATATCTCATAGGTGTATGTACACATATACACGCAGAGATTTCTAGTATTTAAGTAATTTGCAGTTGTAGAAATTCTAGTTTTATGAGAATGTCCACAGTACAGATTTCAGCATACCACATCAGATCTTTTGGGCCATTTTGAAGCTGTCATCCAGTTCAGGCCTTGGACTGAAGTTCAAATCCTACCACTTGCATAGTGCTACTTAGGCAGTAGCTTTACTATACAAACAGTTGTGAAATTAGCCATTGAACAAAGATACTAGAATCATACATTGGTCATAAATTTAGAATAAGAAATAATGCTTCTGTTCACTTAAATATGCATCTTCTTTAATGAGGTCCCTTATAATAAATTTACTTCTAAATTATAAGCACAGTCTAATGGATGGTTTTAATCTAATGAATTATTTATTTTTAAGTATGTCTTATTACAAAAGAGAGTGAGTGAAACTCTTTAATTTTCAGTTCAATCATTTAAAATTAAAGTTTTTATTACTAGAGTTCTAATAATAATTTCAAGGATTGTGGGACTATGCATGATTGTATTAGGAACACCGTGAATCAGTAAGAGATTTCAGTATCTAAACTGTGAGTTACAGAAGTTACCCCAAACTAAAATTCATCTTGACAATCTCTGTAGCATTGATACCATCAGTCTGACTTGAAAATACTCCAGGTACATAAACAGTAAGTTTATAGAAAACAAACCCGGGCTCACGTGGCAGGCGAGAATTCTACCATTGAACCACCAAGGCACCAGAAAAGCCCACCACGCCGACCCAGAAACTGAAATGGGGTGTGAGAGAGCACCTGTCCCCCTATATACTGAGCATGACATCACACGATATGGAATGCTCCAATGATCAATCCCGCCCCAGCCCTCTAGCTGTGCTCTCTCTCAGCACAAGGAAAGTTAACTCTATCCTGGCCAAAACCAGGACAGTCATAAAAGATTATAATTTTAAAAGATTTACAAAACACATTTACATGTTTAAATTTCACATTTAAAGTTAAAGATGTAATGACACAAAAAAGAATTTAGAATATTGGGTTTATAAGGCTGCTATGGGATCATCTGTCCATGTAATAGAGTCTTTGGATACAAACAGTATTGGAGATTAGTAACTCAGGTGGCTAGAGAAGAACAGGATCTACAAGAGATTCCTAGGAGAATCACAGAACTTTCCCAGCAACAAGTCTTTCAGATCCTGCAAAACCTGATGAAGACAAGACTGACTGGCACCTAAGATTTTCAAGAGGTCTGACGGAGTTGCTGTTTTCTGGCCAGGCCTCACACATGATCAATATTAGACCCCTCACGATTACAGTAAAGCCAATACCTGCCAGCTGCATATGAGCTTAGGATACTGAAACCTAGATACAATATAAGGCTACTATCAGCCTGAGGAAATTGAAATTCACAACCCTCACCACAGAGGATACTGTCTTAAACTCAAAGCTACAGTGTGTCGTGGAAAGAAACCTTCTAAGCTGCCTGCTAAACCTAAGCTACTGCACAGTAAATAGACAGCCAGTTAGGTAAAACTCAGGCAGTGACATAAAAGGGAGCAAGAGTTGACAGTCCAGTAGCTACTATTAAACAGCATTAAAGAGATACTGTAGACACAGTCCTCTGACACCATGGAAAGCTGCTACATTTCTAGCCACGCCTGAAGAGAAAATGGGGGAACTGTCACCTCAGAAACACTGCACAGCAACACTTGCTTTCACCTCCAGCTTGACACTCTAGACCTGGCTAATATTTCAGACACTGCTTTGTGCTTTGGAATTTAGTACTATGGGTGAGTTCTTGCTTAGTTTGTGAGGTTTCTGGATCACCATTTTGAGACACATACTACGACCATGCAGTGTTCAGACCTAACAGTGCGATTAACAAACCCTGGATTCCACTGAAATTTCAGCAATTTGGCTTGTAACAAAATGAACATTATTCCTTGGATCACACCCTCAATTATTTTTGCTTTGTTGGCCTTCTTTAAAAAAAGGGGTCTTGAGAAATCTCAAAACTGCAATCATAAAAGTACAAACATTAGGGAACCTCTTTAAGTTAGCATCACTTTTACATAACAAAACCCCATTCAGACATCAAAGCCTTATTTTCAACAGAGCCTTGACGCTTGATGCTCATTCCACAATTTGAAGTTTGCCTCTGGAAACCAACACTCAGATGTCCTCCGTGAGTTTCACCAGCACATGCAACTAACATGTAACATACAAACCACAGGATAACAGACATGATGAAGCTGCAGACAGTCAAGCGACGTTAGCAGAAAAATTAAAACTCAAGAGCTATCAGGGGTCCATCAGCAGGCACTCTGCTCTGACAGCTTTTGGAACAAGGCACTGCAGCTCTTGCATTATCTGTAAAAGGCAATTCAACATTACTTCTGTGGAAAAAGGATACAACTAACATTGCATTACTACAACATTACATTTACTCAGGTGATACAGAAAGATAAATATGAGATGATGTTTAAAAAAGTTCTGCTGCCCAGTGTATGGAACCAAAGTTATTAAATATTCTGTATAAGTTCTATGCATTAATTATAAAATTTGCTTTCTTTTTTTTTTTTAAATCTTGACCCAGAATTTTTAAACCATTCACATGGAAGTTCAAATAATAACAGCAATCAGAGTGACACAAAATGGAGAATGTGAGTTACCAGAATCCAGGGTAGGGAAGTTCTAACACAGATTTAATTATCCTGAATTTAGCTGCCTGCATAAATTAACCCTAAATTTGCTCAAGTAATAATCACTAAACAAATTCCAATGAAGTTAACAGATGCTCCCTGATTGTTAGAATTTACTTGAATCATGTCATTTGGAGATGTTCCTTTAATACATCAGCTAAACAACTGTTGGTAATACTCAGTCTAATTACAATTTTTATTCAAACACTTTGAATAGATTAATATCTATTCAGATATGCATCTTAATTTCCTTTTATTTACCTGTGAGAGATTGACTTGGTCTCATAAGACTTCATACCAATGTTGTAATCAGCTTTTTAAATAGAACTAAATGTTTAATATGATTCAGTACAACAGAGATTTCTGAACTAGAAAGGTCAGAAATTGTTGCCATAGAAAAATCTGGAAATTCATTTTCACCACAGCAAAATACAAAGGGTTCTTTCATAGCTGCAGAATTTATATACTAGAAATGTAGCTAGAACTCCTTAAATAAAACTAATGAGTCTTTTTCATATAGCATTTTAAGACGACAAAAGGTTATTTCACACATAAGCAGTCACTTGATTGACTTAAAGCTCCTTGTACCCTTTTTTAAGCCCCACAGGAAAGGTCACACAGATTTGCCTTTAACAGGTAACACAAGATGCACAGTATCTTGTCAGAATAATCACCAAAGCCACTGCAGACTATCTGCAGGCAGATACCTGATAGCTCTCAAACAACTTTGAGAACACACAGTCACGTTCACTTTGGTTTGACACAACTCACACTCAATGCTTTTCTAACTGCAAGTGGAAATTATAAAATTTCCTCATTTATTATTACAAGTAACACTTTCATATTAGCAGTTATTTTAACCTGTGTTCATTTAGGGGTAGATGAAGTTTTTCCTTAATTTTATATACACTTCTACTTTCCCATTAAAAAAAAAAAAAAAAAAAAAAGCAAAACCCACAATGAAATCAGAATAAAAATAATTGGTCTCTTTAAATGCAAGAATACAGGAATCTTTTACCATGAAGAAGCCATAGGCCCATGGATATAACAATAAAAGTCGATTGTAAATGCATGAGTATTATAGTAAGTAATTAAACAACTATGTTAACTAATAAAAAAGCAATATTGAATAATTTTTTTGCTATACTCTAGGGGATCTTCCAGCATTTTGTATACATGTATATATTACATGCTAACACATGATACTGGCAACTATTTTCTGTTGGATATCAGTGTACTTGAATGTATCTTCAGCCCCAACTGGGAAGACCCATTAATAATTCCAGTTCAGTTGGAAGTAAAATCCGCCTGTCATTGCTTCCATATGTATTTTGATCATCCATCAGTTAAGCCAAAATTACTTGTATGATTTTCCCAATCAGCAAGCAAGATGACAGAGAAACTGCTTTAATGACACCTTTTTTTTCTTAACATTATTTTCAAAGTTCTGACAGACTTCTAACATGCTCTTCCTTCATGAATAATCTCTTTATTTGAAGTCAAATTAAAATATATAATTCGGCCGCTCAAATTGGAAGAACTTCTGAGAATGACTATTCTATCATAATCAAACTAAAAACCTAATTGGAGACTAGGCACACATAGAGGAAAAGACACGCAGGTGTCCATTTTGACCTAAAGAGTGCAGGCTTGAAGTATTCAGGTTTAGAGTGCAAGATGAACCATGAAGAATAAGGTATGAGAGACATAGTAGCAAAATTATTAGGGGAAGGAAGTGTTATCACTGAGCACAGAGCTACCCATGGTCTAACATGCCTCCAGCCACCTTTCGGGGTTCCCGAAGTGCTTCCCTCTGGCACTACGAGGTTCATTGCTCTGCATGAGCCCCAAGAAGGTACACTCACTGACTCTGTCTCCATCTAGAAATGGCCCAGGCTTGCAGAGCAACCCCCAGGCTGCCGTCTGGGATACTCTTGAAAAGCAGGCCCTTCAGTGTCAAGGTTTGAATACACACAGACCAGGCCAGGCTGAGGTCTGAGCCCAGGAATACACAGCCTACTGAGGATGAACAACAAGCTGGTTAACTGACTGCTCCTACAAAGGAAAACCTATACTTGCAAAGCGGGCACCAAGCTTACCTTTCAAAAATGCATGCTTGTACTACTGTTCCTCCAAAATCCCCTCCATACTTTTACTTGCTTACCTCATCTACTGGCTTTATGCTGCCATTGTAAAACATGACTCAACACTCATAATGCAGACAAGAGCTTCTGCCCAACATCTGAATAATTTCTGTCACAGTAGGGTACCTTTTCATTGTTGTGGCCAGCAGATAAAAACACAACATAAAGATAGTGGAGATTTTCAGCAGGTAACTGATTTAACTACATATAGGAAGAATAACCTATTACATTCCTTTTGCACATCTTGAAATATACCCAGAAAAAATACATGGACAAACAGAAAATGGCAGGCATATTTCAGCAGTCATATTAAGAACAGCACTGATATCTAAGTAACGTTTAGCTTTGTTCATCTAAGAAATACTGTATTTTATTTGAATCCTGGAGGATGTAATGTCAAAAATTCAATCTAAACACTTGTTCCAGGACAGTTTTTCATTTATCAAGTTATTTCCACAGACAAACATCAATTCCCTATACCAAAACACAGCTACATCATCTTGTGTGGAAGTATAACTTGAAAGATTTTTTCACCCAGGTTTGGTTACTGGAATCATAGACACAAAAAATACCTTTAACCAGTGCACAATTGCATTTACACAGGTGATGTTACAAATCAGAGGGAGATCTGATCACCATCAGAAGAGAGACTCTCACCCTACTCTCACACCTTCCAGACTGGGCATATTGTAAAGCCTGTCCCTTCCTCTGGAGCACCAGGAGGAAGAACAGATCACCACACAACTACACAGAAAGAGTCACTGGAAGACGCTTCAGACAAGACACTTCCTCCTCAGATGCTGGATGTCCTATAATCATGCCCAGAAAACAACTCTTCAGCAAAAGACAACTGATTAGCAGAAGTGAAAGAACAGTGTGTCTGCTGTACACTACGAATGAAAATATCAGACTTTGTTGACAATATACAATAGATATTAGATACGATGGATTACAGCCAGGAACGTGTTTAACAGAAGAAATGGTCCAATGCCAAATGCGTATTTCTAAACACTCAGCCCTGTGCAGCTGCACCAAGGCTGAAGACTCTGCTTCAGGCTGGAGCTGTAACTGTCCCTGGACTATAACAGCACATAACCATGTTTTGTCCTCTTCATTTTTGATTTGGATGAATTTCACATTTGTTTTTCAAATCTCATTTCCTATGTTAAAACAAAAGCATGCTTCAAAGTAAAAATAATAAAACATCACAAACACTTGAAAGTTAGATTTATAATTGCTCATACAAACTTAGCCGTGGTTCACTTTTATATGTATCACAGTAATTACACAGACCTTTAAAAACACATTCTGTAACATTCATTCAGCTTGACTTTCAACTTGAATGTCATTATTTGAACAGTTTTTGTACAAAATATAAAAATAATGTTCTAGTATTGGATCAAATGCAAAAATCATCCAGCTGGTGAGACGCATAGAAAGCATTCCCTTTTCCCGCAAATATAATATATGTACATATATATTATATTGTATTACATCAGACTCTCAAAATTTTTTGATATCATAGAAAACCAGAAGAAATAAATTTGACGTTCTGCTGAATATAGGGCAAAAAGATGCTGTGAGGAAGGCTTCTTGATTATCATAATGGTACCTATTATAAGACTCAGAAGAATGGAGAGATCCCATTTTTTGTAATACTATGGTAAGTGTTCATATATATGGTCAAATATTAGACAGAAACACTGCATAAGTAGTCATGGAAAAAACATTCAAGCACTTTTGCAGTAAAACAGCTATTGTTTACAATATCTTCAATTCAAACACTTTCAGTTATTTCATATTTTTTACAACTGGAAAAAGCCTCAAAATACCTAGGGTTTAATTACATCTGAACACAAATGGTAATGCAACATAAATAAGATACAGCAATATTTTTACAGTGAATAAATGTCCACCTATTACCAGTCCAAAAATTTCATCACTCTTCTGAAGGTTCTCAGACAGCCATTCCACTTAAATGTCCATCTCCAGAAACACCATCACAGGCATAAGTCTATTATCATGGGCTACTTTTTCAAATCTAAAGCAATAATCTAGTTTTATCCAAATACTAATGCTCACTTTTTTTATCCATCAGCAATGGACTTTTTTGACATTACTTCTGGAAAACAACAAAAACCTACATATCCTACTTCTTCATTTCTATGTAGTGATTTAATTTTATATGGATGGCCTATATTTGTGATCATTACTGGTCAATGTGAAAGAGAAACATGAAGAGGGAGGAGAGAATTAATGCTATTAATATTTAAGGCCTATGTTTTCCACACAAGATTTATCCATTTGTTCTCACCATAGTCAAGCCACACAGAGCTTGTAGGAGCTTAAGAGATATCCAAACCATAATTTCCATCAAGCCATTCAGCTAAATGAGGAACTTCAGCTGAAAGTCAACTCATCTCAAAAACACAATTTATCAAACTTAAAGATTTAAAGGAGCTGTGTTTTTCAACAAGAATGAAAAAAGAATAAAATATTTCTACCCAGCCCTAAATTGCACATTGCTGTCAATCCCCATCTTCCAAAAAAGATGGCTATAGATTTTGCCTTCTCAGACCTACTTACATCTGTTCATCAATGTGTCATTATGAAGGAATTAAAGGTAGCATCACTCGTATCCTGAGGACAAACACAAAATACGATACATGAAAACTTAAAGTATAAGTGACCCCACTACTGTTAATCATATTTTTGTATCTCAGTATAATACCAGCACTTATGGCTGAAAATGAGATTAATTCAAATGCAGATTTATATGTAATGCTCGTGGAAAAAAGCTGAAGCATGTACACAGTTCACCTTCATGATCTGTTGCATGGATTACTCATTATTTGTTCCAACAAAAAGTTACTTGCATGTCCAAGTCCTTACAGAACCCTCACACAAGGAATGTGAAAAACCTCCCTCATGCTAGCTTTAACGAGCAGTTGAAAACTGAGAACTATGTCAATACCAAGTTGAAAAAAAGTATCTGAAATAACAGGATGTTGGACACTTTTGCTTGGCCTCTGGTAGGACAAGTGCATTGGTTGCACAGGCATAAGGCTGACATTATATCATGCCCACAAATAAAGCAGGTCTGAGATAATGGGGACAGCTAAATAAATATCAGCTTATATAATCACGATACACTTTCCACTCTAAGTTACAAATTAGCTAAATTACATATATGACTGCAATGTTAAAGCCATTTTTACATTATGCAAAGCATAAGTATGAAATAAGAAAAAATATTAATATTGGTCTCTGTGTAACAAAAATATATGCTAATGAATAAATATATTTTCCAAGAAAAGCACAGGAGAAAAAATGGCTTCAAGAGAAGTCATCAAAAAACACAAGTTCCAATAATTACATCATATGGATCAACTTATTAAAATCACTTTCTAGCCCAAACAAGGTAACTTCAACACATACACAAAATTGGTATATTTCTAAAAACTGTTATTTGCACTCTGACTATCCCTCCATGTAAACTGTCACCACAGATCTAGTCAGCATCCCTCGCTAACCTACCCAGGACATGACCTGCAACGTGCACAAACTGTCCTCTGGCTTAGGTTTTCAAACACAATACTTAAGGAGCATATTTTACAAGGAAACTAGAGCCTTAAGTGGATATTTAAATAAGTGCTACTCTACCAACAGTTGAAAACCTTAAATGGGTAGCAATGGCAATTTTTAGGAACAGATAATCTAATTGTACTAGAACTGTAGTTAGGTCCATCATTTCACATCAAACACTTCCACCGTCAAGATTGCCATGCCTTAGGAAACTAAGAATCACTTCATTGATAGAAGCTGAGATCGGGGTAATTTTAGAAGATGTGATAGGTTTCTGGGTTGTAGAGTTATTTTTAATAACAGCCAAAGCATTATTAACCTTATCTTCTAATGCTTTTTATTTAGAAACAATGCCTGCCAATCACTGGTGTATGTTTTTGTTTGTTTCTGACACAGCAAACTTCCCAATCCTGACAGTGATTGCCCAATTAAAGCTTTCCCATGATTTGATTATTATTTATTTAATCTTAGACTAAATCTGCCTTCTTATGAGTGAAGGCCTTCCTGTCGTAAACAAGGGCCTCACCAGTTGTAGCAGGACTCCCTGTGGGAACACAATGTGCTCATGTGGACTGTGCTGCAGCCTTGAGACTTGTCAATGTTCTGAACCGCCACACTAAGCAGGGGAGAAGGGAGGAGAAATCAATTTTTTTGAATGTGTGGCACCAATTAATGGGATTAATAGCACTACCAGGCACTGAGGCAGCACAAAGAAAAAAGATGAAGCAGAAGGGCCATAATGAGCTCAGGGCCTTGCTGTGAAAACTCCTAAACCATGTGCAGACTGTAAGAGCCAGAAGGGTTTGCAGTCTCTGTGCAGATAAACAAGAGACACAAAGAAAGAAGAAACATAAGCACAGAATAATACATGAAAATGCAGTGGGACAGCAGTAGCAGAAGTAGGAACAGCACCCAAATAACTGGCTACCATTTCGGTACCTTAAACTACTGTATATTTCCTCTCCTGACTTTTTAACTTTTGCTTCAGTGTTTAAGTAAATGTTAAGTGGATCTTCATTTTGGCCAACTTCATTCTTCTAATCTTTTTTTCTATTATCATAGAGAAACAGAGAATAAAATAAATTCTCTTGAGTTTCTTAAATACCTTTGTTCCTTTTTCTCCCCTGCTATCTTTTTCTTTCAGGTATTCCTCCTTCACAGGATAAGAAATCAAGATTAGATCTGTTACTCTAACAATTTAGTCTTCTCTTTGCATATACCTTCTTCACTCCATATTGCTAAGTCTCCATTCAGTCTTTATCTCCAAATAGCTTCACTATCTTATACTTTATGTTAGACTACAGGCATTATCTACTGGCATCATTCTGAACCAGGGCACACTTAGGAGGAGCTCTGAAACATCTATTTTCTTCTGGGGGCTCTACATCATGCAAAAGGACGTGTCTTAAAAAGATACTCGGTGAGTGAATTGCAGCCTGCCATCTCTCCAGGGTTAATACTGTGCAGAGTTCGTCCTTGGCACATTTATGGGTGGTATTTCATGATGGCACACCCAGAGGAATTTCTGCATCTGCAAACCTTGGTTTTGTCCTCAGCTTTTGTTTCCCTGAACATCTCTGCTTTGTCCTGATTAGGACAAGATTTTTCAGCATACTTAGGAAGATGAACACCCAAGTCACATTGGGTGTATTGAGCGTGTCATGCTCAACTGACCTAGACATGTGCAGTTAATACGTGTCTGAACAAGAAAATACAGCACGTACATACTACTGCACAATGTAGCTTTTCTGAATTAGTGCACCAAAAGAAACATAGAACTTATAATTCAGAATTCCCTTCTTTGAGATAGATACCCGACCAGAGCAATCCTTCACAGTCACCAGTTTACCTCTCCAATCATACCAATGTCAGCAAAGACACAATGCCTATCAAATTGGAGTGTAATGCAATCTTCATGAAGGAGTGTGTGGCACAGTAGCCAGTGTTAATAGTAGTGCTAAGGACAACTTTAACTCCCTGGCAAATCTATACCCAAGCAGTATTGCCAAGATCAAGTACTAGAAGTATGAGTCAGACACTGCAAAGCATGAACATTTCTTTAGAGGATTAGAAGTTATATTTTCTTGTATTTGTGCTGTGGTTCTCACCCTTCAGTCATATCCTCAGCAACCACAAGCACTAGAACTTTTTTAAAAAGTACAGATCCCAGATAACCATTTGACTGTAGGGACTGAGATTATAAGAAAAAAAAAAAAAGAAAAAGAATGCATTGGCAATGTAGCATTAATCTTTGCCATCCTATTCCCTTCCATGTCCTATCCATTCTCATGTTCATACTCCGTGTATTCATATGGTCTACTTCCTCTGAACTCATTAGGCTATCCTCCCTAATTATTCAATTCCCTCTTCTGCTCCTTCACAGAAGGGGACTGGGCTGGGATCCACAACATTTTCCTGACCTATGGGAACTTCACCTTTAAAAGGCAAGGTCCACATGAAGCTAACTTAAGCACACAAGCTCCTGGTATACTGAGTAGTTAGAACTCATGGAGTGATTTGGAGATCACTTACGCCCATCTAGCAGTGAGAAAAAGACAGTTGTGCTCCTTTCCTCACCCTCAGGCCACCTATGTTTTCTCCCCTGAGTCAATGCCATGCTCCTCATCAGACCACATGGTGACCCACCAAGATAAACCAACTGAACACTTTTCACTGCTTTGCAAAATTCTTTTTCTATTTAATCCTCCCAAACTGGGTAACTGTAATATGAGACAACTGCCAGTTCTGGAACAAGGACAGCCAGAACAGGCAGCCAGCAATGAAGATGAACAAGACCTGCAGCAACTGGCTATTAGATCAGCCTCACAACCTGCAGTTCTGATTACTAAACCACCAGAGTGTCTGGAGTAAAATAAGCTATGAGAGGAGGAATGATTCAATTTAAAAGGCTCCAACACAGCTGAAAGACCCAAACTCTCATGATTCCTGCCCCAGAAAACAGCTTCTCCAGAAGCCAACAAAAGAGCTTGATAAGCATATTGTTCCAGCCACTATAGAGAAATCTGGTGCCTGAATAGAGTGATTTTACTCATTGAATATTGCAGGGAACTGGCAGAATGAGGAGAAAGAAAGAATGCTTCATGGAAATACACAAGAAGGTAATAGTTTCCACTCTCCATATGGACAGAAATTTTATAAGAGGTGGCTAACGTAAAATAGCCTTCTACTTACCACAGGTAAGTGAGTTCACATGCATTCTTCATTTTGTATGGGCATTTCCCATAACTGTAACACATTTCCTCATGATGGTATGTAAAGTTATGTTCAAAACTGAGGTGTTTCATTGGAAACTCTATGTTTAATGCAAAGATAATACTTGAATTTTATGTGAATAGGGAAAGAAAACTGCCCAAACCAACAGAAGAGCAAAACCAGAGGGGCATCATAACTTCAGTCTAATGACTCTGCCTGAACACTTTTGGATGGAACTAAAAGTAGGTATTCAGTGAAACTGAGTAGTCAAAGGAGAAATTAACACAGCATGATATATGCTACCTGACATAAAAGTTAAGGCCATCAAAAATGTGCCTTTTGCAAGCTTTTTAAAAGGATATTACACTCTATATTGTGAGGAGATACGGATCCTAGGTTGTCTTGGCGGAGGCATAGGAATGCATTTCAAGTGATCATGCTCTTTTCCTACATCCTAGAATTAAACTCATGAATCCTTGTTCCTCCTATCAAGTGAATGCTGCTTTTCATCACCTTCAGTAATGTCTGAAATGGAGCACTGCCTTAGTCAGGAGGTGAACAGTTTCTATTTGAAAATTATTGTGCTTTCAGCTGGGTTTTAACTGTTTCTCATGGCTTCAGGTAAAGAAGTATCTTAACACAGAAGACATCCTCCTCTCATACTTCACAGGTAGGAGAATGATTAAGTGTGCACTCATGTGAGGGGGATATACAGAATACAGTCGATAACACCTCATTTTTATCTGGATATTACAGGCATTAAGGTGTTTGGGTAGTATTTGTTCCAAAATTGGTGAACATAAAAAATACCTGAAGCTATCCCTCAAATCCAGAGGTAACAAAGTATCCCCATTACCCCTCACTCATACAAAAGCACATATGCTTTCCCCCCCCAAAAAAATATCACAAGACAAAAAAAAAAAAATCACTAGACAACCCCCCCAATTACTAGACAAATGAAAAAGAGAAATTATAGGTCCCCACCTCTTCATTTACATAAACAAAAAAGAAAATGGAAAGTACCAAGTGGGAAGAAAAGACATTGAAAAAAGGGAAAGAGTATTGATTAGACCTTCAAAATTAGAAGCCAACTGTAAAAGAACTTGATGTTAAAATACTCTTAAATAGTATGTTTCTAACTCAATATTTTTAACATATCTACACTTTTAAAAGAAGCAAGCACTAATAACAGGTTTCTTTCTAGGTGTGCCTTTTTAGTCAATGTCAGGATAAAGAAGCTAAGAAACCAACTCGCTCCAGAACATTAAAGAAACACATCACATGTGGCAGAAAAGCAGGTTAAGGTACCAGCTGCCCTCTTCCCTCTCAGAAGCTCCAAAACAACCAGAAGGCTGAGACTATGATATCTCAGGGGTACGGATAGCATCTAGCCCACTTGGAAAAGCATAAATCAGTAACAGCAAAGAACACAGCAGAAAAAAATTAAAGACCAAGTTAAAGCCATTAAAGTTTTTAATTTAATATTTGACATTTACATTTGTCCTTTGTACCAAAAGACCGGATTAATCAAAAGAAACAAAACAGCTGAAGAGCTTACTTCAGGTTTTCATTAACACCATGCATTAAATATTATCCAAAACTTGGAAGAAACTTCATAATGTGCTAAAACACAAAGAAGAAAGATCAGAGCAACAGGCTTATTTGGATCCAGACTAATTCACTACTACAAGGGTTGCCAGACAAAAATTCAAAATCATCATTGTCTCAGTGCATGTCCTAGAGCAAAGATATTAGACTCATGGCATTTCAAACAGGAACATCTGCTAGCCAGAGACATTAGCAGACCTTAGGTTCTGCTGGTACATGATGGTGAGAGCAACTGAACTGGGAACTAGCTCTCATTTTCTCAGCTACTTTTTAAGGCAAGCTAGTTATGCCTTCAGCTCCCCCTCTCAAGAAACAAGGTAACTGTCATTTTGAGAGTTTAAAACCATTAAAAGCTAATGTAACAAAAGGAAGTTATTATGATTCTTTCATTTTAGCATCCCACATTTTAGATATAATTCTTCAAATGTAATTATTACTATTAGACAAAGCATATAATTTTGATTTTTATTTCTTTGCCTGTCTTGTGCCCCGAAGGAATTATTTTTAAAAAGGAGTTAAGAAAGCCCACATTTCCCCTTCAGGAAAGTAATGTTGCCACTGTGGAAACAAGGGTTATGTGATGATCATCTGTGTTTGTGACCACACAAATGCATACCTGTACCTGTGATGTCTTTCACTGTCTCTTTCCAGTATTTCTTAAAAATCAATTTCAGAAAAATTCCCAGAGGAGTAGACATCACAAAAATGCAAGTTCTTTCAAAGTCAAGTAGCAAGACCAAAACATGTGATTTTCCTAATTCAGGAACAACCTCTTTTCTTAAACCTAGATTCCACAGGAGAGGAGAATTACGAATGCCTCATCCACATGGAAATTTCTGATAACTTTTGCATCTTGCTGGTCACCACAAAACCCAAGAAAAAGCATAAAGGTATTACTCACGGAACTGTTTGTTAATGGAAACTATAGTTTTAATTAGGGTTTTTCACCTGTCTTCTCTTACAGACAACTTTATCAAGGCAACTATCAGAATGCACAGTGAATTCTCTGAAAAGCAAAAGACATCTCTGCACCATTTCTTCCCATTTGACTTTCACTCCCCTTAAGTAGGTCTCTTACTTCAGTGCACATCAAGGCTACCACAAAGTCCTACTGTAGCAGGCAACAAAAAAAAAAAAAAAAAAAAAAAAAAAAAAAATCAACTTCTATATGATTCCCAACCCCCCCACTGTGTAACACTGCAGCAGCTCTAGATCATTACTGGTTTCCACACATCCTTTGAAAAACAACCAATATTGGCTCCTCTGAAAGAAGGACTGCCAGGCTGAAACAATGTCACTGGGTAATCAGTTAGTACCTAAAAAGATGCTTGTGATGTCGAAGTACTGAAAAACTTGGGTCTTCCAAAGGGTCCACCTAGCTGCCTGAAATTAAATGCTTCTATGTGTAAATGGACATTATCCAGAATACAGACCCTCTCATGATAGCAGCAGAATCTAATCAATTAAGCGTAATACCAAATAAAGATAAAAGATGATTTGAGCAAGTTCAAAAGAAAACAATTCTTTGAGAGCATCCCCATCATTCACATTCCAGATACTGCAGCTTATAACATAATTCGGTACTGTGAGGAATCTTAAACTGGTAAATGAGACACTCAAGTTGACTGTGTCTACAACTGTGTATTTAAGAACTGAGGGCAAACACTGCTTCAGAAGACTTTCCAAACTACAAGATTCATTTCCAAACTTTGACTAACTCAGTCACAAGGTGCACTATAAATACTGTTAGTCAACATACAGGTGTATTAAGATGTGTTAAGGTTTAAGTCAGAAGCATAGGTATTTATTTAAATTAAATAACGGAAGCCAGTGCATAATATAAACCAATAATGCATCTCATTTAGGAAAAAAAAAAAAAAAACAAACTACTGTAAATTAAAAAAAATAGATTCCTATTATATTTGCTTCAGCAATTTTGTCTGCCAGAAGAAAAAAGTGTGATAATATGAACACAGCCTTTATGTTGTTCAAAATAAGAATTATAGTTCTAAACCCACATTACTTAAAGAAAAAAATCTTAGGTAACCAGGGGTTTGGTATGTTTCTTTTGAGAAGGGTTATTTTGGCTTTTTATAACTCAAAGAAATTACAGTCTTCTGGTTTGCATAACAACAATGTACCTGCTGGACGCTTTTTAGCTGCAGTTCTATAAATAAGAAAATTCCAAAACACTAAATTTATCTCAGAGCTGTTGAAGATTTATTGCAATCTGTTCTTAAGAGTGCTGATCCAGCTTTCAAATTCACAGAAGCTGTCAGGTTGCCCAAATGAGCACACAACTAGATGCCGAAGAGACACAGTCATACAGAAGTCTAGATGTATGGATACTCACAGGCAGCAGGATTATTCATTGAGATTATTAGCACACAAAAAGAATTTGTTGGATTGGATGCTTGAAATGCAAAGTGGGTCAATACTTCACTCAGACAGAAATGAGTGGGTGCTGATTCTGAATACTCTGTCCCAGCCAATTTTAGGCACACACCTCCTGTTCACATTTTAGAAAGATGGAAAAAAAACAACAGTGAAGCTTCATCACAGAAATAATTCATATTTAGAATTCTTGTTACATTCCAAGTTAAATGTAAAAAAAAAAAAAAAAAAGATCTAAAAAAAACCCAGGTAGTGCTATGCTACGTGTTACCACAAAAATTCCAGGAGAGGCGTTTCTAAAGGGCATTCCTCAAATCTAAACTAGGTGTCTAACCACAGTATTCTCAGATGCCAATAATCTCTCACAGAAATATATCTAAGCTTTCAAAAGCGACAGAAAAAAAAAACCAAAACAACCAACCCAAACTGCAACACAGAACCTACACAGAACAGAATAAGCCAGCTCATGAAACCTGACAGGATTTAAGGGGTTAACTTAAGACCTTACTGTCAGCACTAACAACACCTGCATGACCTGGGGCATTTAGAAGTTGACCTGTAGGTTCACAGGAATTTTACCTGCAAAAACCTTAGGCACCTGTAAAATGAAATGGCAAAGAAGTAACACTTCTGAAAAACCATGATTTGAGTACCTACATTCAACAGGGGGAAATGAGGCTGAAGTATCAAAGTTGTTTCGCAATCTGTCTTAAATCTCAAAATTGATACAGTCTCAGATGTACACACCAATTCCCACCCACCTTCCTTCCCACCTCTAAGCCATAAATAAGAATTTAACTAGTAAAAATGTTTGGAATCAAGTGAATCTGTGTGTTACCATTCATAGCTGAGTGGATAGGACTTCCTACTATCTGTTAACAGGTACTGGTAGTCAGAAGACTGATGCCTGCTGAGTCAGCCTAAGCTCATTAATTCTTTCTCCAGAAGGTTACTCCTACCTTTCTTTAGAGATGGAAACAACTTTGCAACCAAGAGAGGGCCTACAGTCTTCCTGCATCTCACATGTCAGCACTTCTCTTGAATACTTTTACACAAATTAGAAAGGTAATTCAAGTGTCAAACCATACAAAACTTCAGCAAAGACATAAAACTGAACTCATCTACATATGCTGCATGCGCTGAAGGTAAAAAAAAAAAAAAAGAAAAAAAAAATTAAGTCCAAAAGAACAGATGTTTCTCAGTAGATATTGCAGGTTAATGAAGTACAGAAAGCCCTAACCACAGTAACAGAAGGCCACAAATACAGGACAGAACAGAAACACTACCAGGATAACTGCAAGCAACTGGAACACAATGATGAGCTAGCAACTAACAGTATCTACTGCTCTTGACTGTAATACAGGGGAACTGTACTTCATCATGAGGAAACCATGGACTGTTCCAGCCATCAGCTAACTGTGCCTGGTAACTCTCTAAGATCTATGGTGTAAAGACCTCCTGATCACTCATCATTCATTATGCAAGTATGCGATACCAGCTGTTTATGCATCACCATCCTGGCCTTCATGTCAGAAAGCCTGCATGTTCTCTCTCCACTCTTCTTTCCTGTGACTACACTCAGTTACCCAATATTATTTTATGCACTCCCTAAAACGTCAGCTTGAAGCATATATTGAGCAATTATAGTCACAACCTGCTCAGCAAATAACACTGTAGAAAATTGAATCCAAGTCCACTCTGTTCTGACTTGGCATTAGAGAATTAGCACTCACTGCAAAAAAAGATGGCTGTCATCCATGACAAGTAGTGATTAATTTGCATCAAAACCAGAAGAAGTGTAAAAAAATGCTAGCTGTTCCTGAATGAAAGACGAAGCATGGGTCTCTCTTCTCAATGTGTCAGAACTTTTAGAGATATGAAAAAAACGATGCATTAGTCAATATATCTGACTGTGAACACCTAGTATTCTTGATACACAATACATGGAAATACTGGTATTAAGCATCAGCTTCACCCTATGCATAGTCTTTGGCCAATTCCCATCAACTTCAAATACACGTCTTCCACCTTACTAAGGGCTACAAAATCAAGCACAGGTTGTAAATCTTCAAGGAACTGTTGAGAACAAAAAATACAACACCAAAAAAGAAATATTTAAGTAGATTTTAATGGCTAATCAGGAAGTGGAAGAGGTAAGGATTACAATCCTCTTCCTCCCAGTGATATGGATTAAAATAGCTTTAACCAGCTAGATGAATGCTACAGTCCTATATCTTAAATCCACTCCCCGGTATTCAGGTCTAAGTGGATTTCACACAGAAATCTCTTCCTGGTACACAGGAGTGCACTAACAACCTATAGAGAGCCTGCAAGGTTATGCAAGGAGCCTTCCACATATTCTTTCTACCACGAAGACATTCCTACATTATGGTGACTAGTGAAATATTTAGAGATGTACGAAACACTGTAACAACCTCTTCATTTTTTCCTCCACTATTGGTAACTAAAGCACCCTGCTATCTAAACAGAGATGAGCATCTTACACTACTGAGAAACTAGGTTGAAATGCAGTGACTGAGAACAGGGATGTCACATACTTTGTTTGAATTTTAATGTATAAAACAATGAGTTAAGAAAATTTAGAAGAAAATGACAGCTGTCAAGGGCCTAACTCTTCAGCAACCCCAAGGCACTTAAATTCCCATTGAAACATCCAGGAGTCAGTTACATATATAGCCCTAGCAACTGTGTCTTTTATTCAGAAACTGAACCGCACAAATGTTTCAGTTTCTATGAATTCCAGAACTAGGAAAACCACCTGCTGTTCCCTAGTACCCTGTTACTGTTCCATCAAATGGGGGTTCTATTTATTGCAAAATGAAAATATCTAACACTTCTGGCACTAAGCCAACATAATTTGTCACAACAGCCTCAGCCCATGCAAAACATAAAAACTGACCCTTAGCGAACAGTTTACTAACAAAATTAGAACCTTTATGAGGGTTGGCAAATGCTGCCCAAAACATACACTGAAGACAAGGTACCCACCACACCAGAATAAAAGAGATTTCATACGTAGTAAGGGTGATTGAGAACAAGTTAAATACTGAAAAAGGGAGACTGGGGCCTTGGGATAATACTGCCAGAGCATAACATATGTGCGTTTAGATGTGAAAACTGTATGAGACACAGGATGACAAAATAGTAATAGCCACGACTGCTCTAGTACCCCTTTGCGTCCTAAGTATTTCTAGCTTATGCACAGAAATAGTAAACGATGCACATCCGCACATCCACAAATCCAAGCAAGTGCATCTTCGTAAGACCAGGGAAAATCTACAGCAAGAATACCTTTCCCAAGTGTACGGCTGCTGATGAAATTTTCAGAAAGCACCACCGACGCGGACTTTCCGCAGGACAGATTTCCTCCCGAGTGCCCGGTGCGGAGGGCGGGTTTCCCGGTGGGCAAGCGCCCGCTCCCCAGTGCCGGAGGGACGCCGCCTCGGGGTCTGGCCCGCGGGCCGTGCGGCGCCCACCCCCCGCGGCACGGCTCCGTGCTGCCGCCCCGGACACGGGTGGGGGGAGCAGGGACACTTGCGAGCGCCACCTCCCCCGCGCGGCGCTGGGAAGCCGAGCCGGTGCGCGGCTCCCCGCGGCCCGACGGCCGAGCCCGGGCCGCCGTCCCACCTCCGCGCGGCTCCGCGGCCGCCCAGGCGAGGCGGGCGACGCCGCGGGGGCGCCTCCGGGGACCGGGGTCGCGGGTGGGAGGGGGACGGGCGGCGGGGCACCTGTTTCACCACCCGCGCGGGCGGTGCGCCCGTGGCGGGGCGAAGGAGCGTGGCACATCCGCGGGATAGCCGGGGGGCAGGGAGGGAAGGAGGGAGGGCTGCGCTAAGCTCCGGCGCTCGGAGGGGCGTGGAGGAGGGACACGAGGGCACACGCGTGGCGCGGTGCGGCGGGGCAGGGGGTGCCGGCGCTGCCCTCCCCGGCCGGGCTGACGCCGGAGCGGCGCCTTAAACTCGTCCTCGCCCCTGCGCTCACCTGTGCTGCGCGGGGAGCCGCGGCCATCGTGGGGGCACCCCCGCCCCCGCCGCGGAGAGCCGGCCGGCAAGAGCGCACCTTACCTCGAAGAGGGGACCGATCTTGTTCTTCTCCAGGTAGGCTTGGATCCTGGTCTGCTGGTGAGACGCCATGAAGAGCTCCGGAGGCGGGGGCCGAGCTCCTCTCCCCCGGCGGCGGCGGCGGCTACAGTCCCTCCGGCTGCTCGCGGCTCCCTCCCCCGCCGCCCAGGGGCTGCCACAGCGGGAGCGGGGCGAGGCGCTGCCAGGGGGCGGCAGCCCGAAGTCCCCGGGACGGGGCGAACTCAGGTAACCGGGGGGTACCCAGGTGCCAGTCGCCCGCCGAACGAGGCGCGGGGCGGCGGCGGGCTGTCTCCCCTCAGGGGGCAGCGGGCGGGCGCTGCCCGGAGCGGAGCATGGTGCAGGGAGGAGGAGAGCTGCAAAGGCGGCCCCCGAGCCCGCGCCGCGCTCGGTGTGTGTCTGTCTGTGCGCGCGCCTGTGCCTGGCAGCGCCTTGGTTACGGGAACAGCCGCGGCTGGAGCTGCCGCCCTCGCCACAGCGCCGCTCCCGAAGCCAATGGCCGGGGGCTCCTGGCAGCGCCGCGGCCGCTGGCGCCCGTTGACGCCCGGGCTCCGGCGCACAAAAGGCGGGAGCGAGGGAAGGGGGAGGAGAGCGGGCGGGAGGCGGGGGCTGCTCCGGCGCCTTCCCCCCGCCGCCCGGGGACGGGCTCTTCCCCTGCCGGAGCCCGGTTCCCGCTCTCCGGGGGCGCTGCCCGCGCGTCGGCGTCTTGCCAGGGGCCCCCCGCCATCAGCCCCGCTCCCCCCGGCCAGGGGTCCCCCGGCGTGAGCGGCCTGGCCGGCGCTCGCAAACTTCAGCCGGTGGAGGGTCGCGGGGGAGAGGAACGAGGCGCTCAGCGAGCAGGGAATGGGGCACAGGGACTACAGCCAGCCTCTTCCTCAATGTTTGCTTAAATTATTTTTAAATCTTAAAACGCTGTCTTTCTTAACGATATCGGTGAAATTCCCAGTTACCCACACCGAGCAGCTTAACGCACTAATCCGCGTAGCTACGAAGGTGTGCCCTGGTCGTGGGTTGTGCCGATATCCCTCCAACAGCCGAGGGCTCTCACTCAAAAACCGGTCGAGTAAATGAGAAATTTCCACCTGGCTTCAGGGAGCAGCGAGTTAACGGCTACACCAAAGCAGCAGTATTTATTCTTTCTCCACTTCAAGTAATTAGTTCCCCACCTTTTCCGGAAGCAGGGTCATAACCAGCTGGTTTTTCTCTCTCTCTAGAGAAGAACAAACAAAAACATGCTTCTCGGGATTTGACACCTCAGTTCTTCTGCAATAACTGATTTTGCTGTACCAGCGTTTACCTGCTTTAAAAAAGAAAAAAAAAATCGTGAAAAAGCCGTTGTTTGGTTTTTTTTAATAAGAATTTTTTAAAAGCACAAAACAGCTTTGAAGAATATTGGGAACATTCAGCACATCTGCTGAATCAGGCTGCCTGCTCCCAATCAAGCAGTGTTCTGCAAATGCAAGAGTACAAGCTTCTCCTGATTCAGAAACTGTTAAAGAAAAGGATACATGTTTATCGAGAGTCGGAAGATCGTGAGTTCTGCTCCCACAGCCGTTGACTTCAAAGTTCTCCTTGCTGACCTGAAACTCCTGCCTCTACCTGGGAGGAAGTCAGGTGTAAGTGTATTATAGAGTTTGCAGTGCACCCTGTAACATAAGCCATAGTTTGTAGGATTGTTTAATGGTTTTGCTGGAACATGCTCAGTTTTACTGCTCATCCCAGTCTCAGTGAGGCAGAGTGTTTATTTTCCATAGTAGCTGCTAAAAAAATGGCCTTTTTAAATTTGGATTTTTAATGTGTTGGTAGCCTTACAATATTTGTATCAGCTCAGAGTTTTAGCGTGTCGTCTCCAGCAAAGTACAGCTGCATTGCCTGGTGCCACTTAAATAATATGATGCTAAACTAGTTTAATCAGCCTAATGAGGATCATACAATTGTAAGGGTAATTGCCAGTGATGCAGGTTCTCTGTAGTGGCTCTAATGATTCCCATCACATGAGGATGTTTGTAAAATCTCACAAATCTCACCAGAACCCAGACTGCTCCAATAGAGAAGTCTCTCACTTTGCAAAATGTTTTCTTCCTCCCATGAGCCAAAAATGAGAACATATAGCCCTACACAGCCTGACTTTTCAAAGCAGCAGTACTTCCAGACCTGCTGGGACCTGACCGCACCAGGAACTGCAAACTGTCACTGCTCTATGTAGACCAATAAGAGAACTGATGAAAAGAAACAAGACTATCAGCAATACAAATAGAAAAAAAAGAACTTATTAAAGGAGGTTTTAAAGATAGCATAACTGTCTATGGTTGCCTATTGTGCAATTAGCTAGATCCTAATTTCTTGGTGTTAAAACCTCAGGGTTTTGGTTGTAATTTTTATTTTTCTCCCACATAATCACAGAATGGTTGAAGCTGGAAGGGACTGATCCAACTCCCCTGCTACAGCAGGGTCACCTAGAGCTGTTGCCCAGCACTACTTCCAGATGGCTTTTGAGTATCTCCAGGGATGCTGGATCTCTCTGGTATCTGTTTTGTTTCCTATTTCCCTAGACCTTCTTTTTCCTCTCTTAATTCTCACCCAGACATATAATCTAGACTTTTTGGTTGGCTTGGGAGCCACACTCGCAATTCTACTATGGCTGGGAAAGCTTCCAAGGCCAAATGCAGATTTAGCTTTCTAAACAGATACATCTCGTAATCCCACAGCTCCCATAACACTTAACTGACAAATTATCCTTTGATATGGATTAGGCACTTAAGGGAGACATGAACACAGACAGTTCCTTACCAAGAGCTTCATGTTACTGCTTCCTAGTTGAAGGTCTCCAGCAGCTCCCTGACAGAAAGCTCTCTGAGTGCTGAAGTATAGGAGTGCAGGTGTCTCCTGCAGAGAGCATAGGCTCAGTGACGTGATAGAATAGGGCAAGGAACTTCACTGTCAGCATTTTTTCCACTTTTTTTTTCCAAGAAAGCACAAACTGTTGCTAGATTTAAGACAAGCCACACTAAAATAGCTATGAGTAAATACCTGTGATATATATCTCTGTGCTTATTTGCATCTCTTCTGTCCTTTCACTTGTTAGGGAAATTATTTTTTTTTTAAATTAAGATATTTTAGGTTAGTTTTTAAAATTGGTATTAATACAGGTCTTTTAAAATGAACTTTTAATAGCAAAGCATCAGATTTTTTGAAAAATCTCTTGAATTAAAATTACTGATTGGGACATGCATAAATTTATATTACTCTCAACGGTCTTTTTGTGTGAGCAACTGAACGCTAAATTGCTTTGCAACCCAAGTAACAAAATATAGTCTCTGTATTGTGTTTTGCTTTGATCCTTGTTTCATTTTGGAGGTATTTTTCTTTAAAGAACAGTATACAGCATGCACATCTACATAACACTCAGGACTGAACTGCAAGAACAGAAATGACTGCAAGAATTTGCACGCAGGCATCAAAAAATGAAAGGTGGCCCAATTTCAAATTATATGCACCATGCAAAGTAAAAACTGTAAGATTCAAAGAAACCAGGGAGGGGGACAAAAAACCAGCTAATTTCAAGATGTTTGTGACCACAGTCTATTCAGTTCTTATCCTGTGTCTGTGCCTGTGATATCTGAGCTGCATGCTTCTGCATGAGAAAACCATGGTTTTCTCATCCTTAACTCTTCTCACCAAGAGAAGAAAAGTGTGTGTGTTTGGTAGGTTGTTTCTGGTTTGACATACTTAATTCAAGGACTTAACTAGAGTAGGGGCCCATTAAGTATTTCCACAGTATTCTACATAATTTCAATTCTGTCACCCATTTTTCAGGAATCAGATTGCTGCAGTTCCAATGCTGAGCACTGAATTTTCAAAGTTATGGGCACTTGCAGTACCCATTCATCATTGCTGGAGTTAAGTTACCCAGGCAAAGAAGGCGTTCTTCAGGAGTCAGAGCTGCCTCTGCCTAGCAGAAAAGGAAATGGATGACTTGGCTGTCTGTAAAGGTAGTCTGTGGGTCACAAATAGCTGGTGCCAAGTCAACAATTTTCTCCCTGCTGGCTAAAATTTGATCCATATGCTCTGCAGGAATTTTATTTTTTGAGATGGCATCTGGAGTGCAAAAGAGACATTAAGATCTAAGAGAAATCTATAGCAGCAATATATGGATTTATTACAGACCTTTACATGGCTTTCTAGCTCCCATTAAGTGCTTTATGTTTGAGCTATCAAAAATTATCAGAAATGCCTTAATGAACCTTTCAGAAAACAATTAGGGGGAAAGAAAAACAAGTAGCAGGCACATTAAAAGAGGTAGTATTCGTCAAAACCTGATGATATTTATAAAGCTTTCAATTTTGTCAATGTTTTGTTTAATAACTTTATAACAAAGAATTCTTCTTCCATTACTGTGGTCTGTTTCTATTGAGTTTGATATTCTGTGCAAAGTCATTATCTACTTCATGAAGAAGTAAGAGAGCCATTAGTCAACAGCTGACTAAATGCAGTTCTTAAAGTATGCTTGTACTTTAAAAAAATGTGACTGAAGTTATCTTCAGGAAAATAAAAGCCTTGAGTTCGTGCACTTTATACATGAGGCATTATTTTTTATTGCTAAAGCATAGCCTTGGAACTTTACAAAACCCTCTTGTAAAAT
This sequence comes from Athene noctua, assembly GCF_965140245.1. Classification (NCBI taxonomy): domain Eukaryota; kingdom Metazoa; phylum Chordata; class Aves; order Strigiformes; family Strigidae; genus Athene; species Athene noctua. The sequence continues at coordinate 37,849,285 of NC_134038.1, forward strand.
AGTCTAAAACAGTGCACACACATGCACACACGCTGAATATTGCAGTGCTTGAAGCTGTTTAAAATAATGGAGGTCCAGCAGTTCCTGACCTAGAAAGCTGCCAGCTAGCTTTTTATTTAGTATTCCCCTAAAAATGGACCACTCGGATAGCATGTTGTCAAAAGAAATTGAAGCGTCTTAGTCAATTGTACTGAAATATCCAATCTACCTTTTATCCTATATCAAGTTAACAGACAGAATTGGGAATAACATCACTGGGGGGGGTCATGCTAATGATTTGGTATACTTAATTTTGTTTGGTGGATTTTTTAAAACCTACTCAGTAAAGGATAATATCCCTACAAAGCATCAGCTTGAGTTGAGACAACCTTGAATATCCTTTCTACGATTTTCTATTCACACCAAGTTAAGAGCCATACAACTTCAAAATCTGGGCTAGGCTCACACTTGTCTGACTCTTAGAGAATTCAACCTAAGTTTCAGATATTTTTTCCTTGATACATTGTGATCTTGTCCACAAACACTCAGTCTCTGTGGTAAAACATTTCCTATTCCCTGCAGGGCAGGAGCTCTTGGTAACTTAAAAGCTTGCATTATCCTCAGGCTCTCAGTAAGGACAAGAACAATCACGAGAAAATCCAAGATTCATAAACCCACACTGTGCTTAAGGACCATGAGTGACTACCTCTTTGACTCCTCTTATTCTCAGATCTATTGTGTAATTTGTTTTCATCCATCATGTTCACTTCCCTGCTTCCAATAGTTTATTCAGGAATGTTCTTCTCTCATCCTAGTTAGAAAAAAAGCCACCTAAACTTGAAAAATTTAGCTAATATCTTATTACCAATCCAACCATTAACAGAAATCGCTACTCTTTCAAGACTTTATTGCAGCTTATATCCATTTTTAGCACTTTTATAGTTGTTTGCTTTCTGTTTGGCTACCCATAAACATAATACCTACGTAAAAGTAGCAGTACTTACAAGCATGCTGATAATAGAGCAGAACCTGACTGTATATATTAAATACATTTCAAGGACAAATGTGCCCTGAGATTTCACAGTTAAAGCACAGTACAGAAGGCTACAAATAGGCATTATTACGAAGGCAGCAAAGACTACAATGCAGCCTGCTAAGCAGAGCTCTTAGTACCCTCCTAAAGATGGATAGGCCAGATTTGTATTCAGCTACACTAACACCCAGGGACTCGAATAACCAAATGAAAGACTTACAGCACCAAATGACAGTTGCATTCTTCTTCCTCTCTGAAGGATACAAATATTAATTTAATTATTTGTTAGTGGCTAAGAGCATAGCATTACAAGCCTTCAAAAACGGTTCCTTTCCCCTCCCTCTACGGCGCTGCCAGAGCACAGAGCATTCGTCTATGCACGGTTGGCGTTCTGGTAGCGTGGATGGCAGCGGGGACCGAACCAAGACCTTTTGGCATGTACTGTTGTCCCCAAAGTCTGGGCTAGTTCTAGCCTGTGACTAGTAACTCTAATATTATGCAGGCCAGCCACTAGAGGGGAATAAAGAGTCACACTCTACTAAGGGGTTACCGCATTGTAAACTGCTTCGGAGGGAGCTCTGGGCCCGGGCCATGAAGAGGGGCTGTGCCTGGCTCAGCGGGCACCACTGGCTCATGCTGTAGTCCCCTATCGTTCGTGTGTGTATTGCGCTCAGGCAGCAAGGTTTACCCGAGGGCCTGTAAACTTGGCATATGTTAGAATACTCACTGCACAGCTATTATAAATGCTTGTACTGCTGACTGTATCCCAATGACTTGCAGGGGTAAAGCAGTCACGCAGGCTCTGAACCACCAAGCATTGCAGCATGTTTTTTAGCTAAAAACAGACATGTAAGTTATAGGTTGTCAGGTGCTTAAAGGTAAACATATTTAAAGGTGTTGTTAGATGATGATGTTTTCCAGGGGTAGGCAGGCAGAGATCAGTCACAGCTAACTCTAGCCTAGGAGGGCTGTTAAGCCTTAGCTGCCTGTAAGACACTCCTCCAGGAGGCTACTGAGAGCACATAACGTTACTGAAGTTGCCAAAGGGTGAACCGGTGCAGAAGCCAGTCTAGGGAAAGGAGGTTTAGGACAACTGGTTTTCAGATGCTCACGTTCAGCTTTTGTGTATGCAGCTTGGACTCCTCTGCTCTTAACAACACAAGCTAACACTAGTCAAGGATTCTCCTTGATGCACAGGATTCTCCCCAAAATGCACAAAAGGCTGTTTTCCAAGTAGCTTTTTATTAACAGAACATACTTAAGACTGAATAGAATTATGCTCAATGTGCATACCAGTAATGCCAACTTCCAACATTTAAAAAAGAAAAAGAATAAAGTATGGGTCTAAGCCAAAATCATCAAGAGAGACCCTAAAATAGATTTTAAGCCTTTAAATTTCACAGTTTCAAGGCCTCTGCCTCCCCTTCTTCGCTGCCATCTCCCCTGACACAAAGCTGTGATCTGTAGTAACTCTTTTCTTATAGTGAAAGCAAAGATTCTGTTGTAGTCATCTGATTGCAGGAACTAGAGACATAAAAAAAATCAACACTAAACATAAAAGGAGTAATGGTAAAAAATATATGAGTTGGCCATGCTGCTGTATCTTCTTTTCCAGACATAACAGGGCTGGATTTGAAGACAATACCCAGGGACGAGAGCTTAAAAATTGAAAATTTATTAGCCTAAAGATTGCTATCGTCACGCAAAAATCCAGGCAAAGAGGTATGTGTTGCTGTTTAGTGAGAGGGGGGCTAGCAATGATCCCATTTAATTTCCTGTAGTAGGAAGCTTAGCAACTATTTGGTAATAATATCTTCTTAGGTGATTACTGCTTATACATGGGGGGATGTGAAATTAGAGGAAGTCCTTGAAATATTAATGCCAATGCCCATTACAGTCCTTGAAGAGGAGGACACAGACCTTGGACTGAATGTGCCATTGAATGCTTGCCCTTGGCAGCATTTCAGCCATCACACACACATCTGATTCTTTCTAAAGGGGAAAAATTCTTGGCTTGGGATCCATCCCCTTGGGTTTGTTTCTCATGGAAAATGCTGGACACAAGGTTATTTCATCATGGCTGATTTGCTTAATTTGAAAAAGAGGGTGATATTTCTGCTACAAGAGTAACTGGTGTTTACATTTCTGCATCTCTGCTTTCAAGTTTCAACTGATTTTCCTAAAGGAGCATGTGCGCAGGTCTTCACAAGGTGCTGCCTTGATAATGAGTTGCATTTGCCACCTGATACACCAAATCTTAGCCATACAGCTGTCTCCCACTAGCAATTATAAACTTGAAGCATTTAAAAGAATATGCATTACAATAAGAACATACATCAGACAATTAGCAAAAAGGTAATTGAATTTGTCTCCTGTCCCAAAATAGAGGGAAAAGCTTGGCTTGTTATTAGTAACATGACATCCCTAATAACATTTTTTAAAGTATTTTTAATCTAGGATTAATTTTTGAGCACTTGATAAAGGAATTTACATTTCATAAGCTTCATTGTCCTAAACAATTTTGAAATAAAGGATTATCTTCTGTAGCAAAATTGAAAGGCTCATTGGGAGACTAGGTTACCCATGTGCCCAAGCCTTTTTATGAAAAGATGTAGACAGTTATTTTGCTGGAAACTTTTTTCATGCAAATAGAAGAATCTATTTTCTCTTTTGCAGAAATATTTTAGGTTCAGTCATGTTCTTATAAGGAAATTTAAATTCCAAACTCTACATATAAAAAGGAATATGCAGGTTGGTACCAACTTGCTCTTAAAAGAATAAAGCATGCAAATATAGACCACATACATTATAGAGATACTAACTCAGTGCCTATAAAAAACACTACAGGTAACTATTATTTTTATTTTTAAGTGTTCTAGGAGTCAAGATTTTAATGTTTTTGTAATCGTTGGCTGACCTGCTTTAAATCTTCTTACTAGTGTGTTTACATGAATTGGACCGCAGTTCTATTCCAGCTGGATTTGTGGACCGAGTCTTGCATGTTTTACTCTGTGGGAAATAGTCATGCCAACTGACCCATGTAGAATTATATTATATTTTCCATAATGCGCTATAAAAATTCAGCATAGTGGCTTTCTTTACAACAAGAACTATTTTCTAATCATTAGGTATGCATTAATACATGACTTAAAAGAGTGTAATTTATGGACTTCAGTATATCATCAAAGATAAGCATAAGAAATTTTTTACATTTGACTTGTTTTTAAGGCTTTTTGGCAAATCCTGTAGGGGAGGGATTTCTAAAAAGAAATGGGGATACTCACAATTGTGAATTTACATAAGGACTTTCTGATGCCTAAACAATGGCACAGAAGCTGAAAAAGCATGGATAGAAGCACAAGGACTAAGTGATTGGAAAACCATTAAGGGAGGGAACTGCGAGTATCTACATAACTAACATAAGCAGTAGGAGTGAGCAAAGTACTAGAATCATGCAATGTAGGACATTAATTCCCTGGAGAATGTGAAAAGGATTGTAGACCAGGTATGATGGTTCATTAGAAAATGTTATCTGTGAAGCTCACTATACTATGCTATGCTGGTAGTTTTGTCAAAACAACAAAGTAAACAATACATTTGTCTACTTGTACCTAAAAAGAGAGGAAAAAGTTTCAAGAGGCTTGGAATCACACCTGTATTATGGAGCCTATGCCTCTAAATTTAGTAGGATAAGTATTGGGTCCACAGTAAGGATAAAAGTTAAAAGAACAGAAAACCTGAAGCTTTGAAAGGAATTTTGAAAACTCCTGTTTCAGAAAACAGAAATACATTGATCTGCCAGATTTGTTGGTGCAGCCTTTTTCTTAAGCAGCAACGTGCTGCACTTCAGAAAGGATGCATGAATGAACAGTTTGTTCAAAACAGAAAATGTGAAAAAGAAAAGCATTGTCAGTATCACCAACAGATTGTGAGCATGTACACAGGTTGCTATTCCTGAGTTTTAGATAAAGTACACTGGTATTTGGAACATTTTTAAAGTTTTGGAGAATCAGTTCAGATAGTTATCAGAGATTAAGTTGGTAGTGAACATTCTCAGAAACAATTAATCCACAAGCCTGTTCGGGAATGCAGTACCTCTCTTACTCACATGTTTTTCCCATTTCTTTTCTCCCTATTCACTTCCTATTTATCATTTATGATTTCTATGAAAAGGTATTCAGAATAGATGAGTACATTATCTGTTAAAGCAGCTAAGCATATTACCTACTTCTTTATCATTTATTATTAGTAAGGAAGCTCTGCAAATTCACTATGAATGAAGGGAAAAAAAGAAACAAAGAAGACTGGATTTTTATCTGTACCTAAGTACATCATATAGAACAATCTGGAT